>NC_091981.1:228271401-228634631 GCF_044704955.1 Pristiophorus japonicus
CTTTTTCTATTTTTCTCTTTTAGTTTCTCTTTTTATTTATCTCTTTATTTCTCTTTTTATTTATCTCTTTATTTCTCTTTTTATTTATCTCTTTATTTATCTCTCACATACACTCTATATACACACACACCCCCCCCCCCCCTTCTTCTCTGCCTCCCCCACATCCCCCACCCCCCTCCCCCCCACACCCCACCCCTCTCCCACCCCCCCCCCCACCCCTCCCCCCCTACCTCCCCCCTCTCCCTCACCCCCCACTCCCACCCTCTCCTCCCTCTCACCCCCTCTCCCACCCTCTCCCTCCCTCTCACCCCCTCTTCCTCACCCCCTCTTCTCCCTCTCACACCTCCCACCCACCCCCCCTCTCCCCCCCCCCCCCCCCTCTCACCCACCCCTCCTCCCACCCTCTCACCCCCCCTCTCCCACCCTCTCACCCACCCTCTCACCCACCCTCCTCACCCACCCCCTCTCCCACCCTCCACACCCACCCTCTCACCCACCCCCTCTCCCACCCTCTCACCCACCCCCTCTCCCACCCTCTCACCCACCCCCTCTCCCACCCTCTCACCCACCCCTCTCCCACCCTCTCACCCACCCCCTCTCCCACCCTCTCACCCCTCTCCCACCCTCTCACCCACCCCCTCCCACCCTCTCACCCACCCCCTCTCCCACCCTCTCACCCCCACCCCCGCTCCCACCCCCTCACCCACCCCCTCTCCCACCCTCTCACCCACCCCCTCTCCCACCCTCTCACCCACCCCCTCTCCCACCCCCTCTCCCACCCCCTCTCCCACCCCCTCACCCACCCCCTCTCCCACCCTCTCACCCACCCCTCTCACCCACCCCCTCTCCCACCCCCTCTCCCACCCCCACCCCCTCACCCACCCCCTCCCACCCCCTCTCCCACCCCCTCACCCACCCTCACCCACCCCCTCTCCCACCCCCTCTCCCACCGCCTCACCCACCCCCTCACCCACCCCCTCACCTACCCCCCCCACCCCCTCACCCACCCCCTCTCCCACCCCCTCACCCTCCCCCCCTCCCACCCCCTCACCCTCCCCCCCACCCTCTCCCCCCCACCCTCCCCCCCACCCTCTCCCCCCCACCCTCCCCCCCACCCTCTCCCCCCCACCCTCCCCCCCACCCTCTCCCCCCACCCCCTCACCCACCCCCTCTCCCACGCCCTCTCCCCCACCCTCCCCCCCACCCTCTCCCCCCCACCCTCCCCCCCACCCTCTCCCCCCCACCCTCCCCCCCACCCTCTCCCCCACCCTCTCCCCCCCCCACCCTCTCCCCCCCCACCCTCCCCCCCACCCTCCCCCCCACCCCTCCCCCCCACCCTCTCCCCCCTAACCTCTCCCCCACCCTCTCCCCCCCACCCTCTCCCCCCCACCCTCTCCCCCCCACCCTCTCCCCCCCACCCTCTCCCCCACCCTCTCCCCCCCACCCTCTCCCCCACCCTCTCCCCCCACCCTCTCCCCCACCCTCTCCCCCCCACCCTCTCCCCCACCCTCTCCCCCCACCCTCTCCCCCACCCTCTCCCCCCCACCCTCTCCCCCCCACCCTCTCCCCCCCACCCTCTCCCCCCCACCCTCTCCCCCCCACCCTCTCCCCCCCACCCTCTCTCACCCTCTCTCACCCTCTCCCACCCTCTCCCACCCTCTCCCACCCTCTCTCACCCTCTCCCACCCTCTCTCACCCTCTCTCCCTCTCTCTCTCTCTCAGCGGCACGAACAGCTGCAGAATTCTCCCTGGCTGAAGCACTTTCACACAGGTAGGAAGATGGTTTATTTAATCTTTTCTTGGCTTATAAATGTTTATTCAGGTTGGATTTATTTGTATAATATTTGTACAAGTATAAATAAGGATTTATTGTCGAATTTAATGAGTTCCCTTCCCCCCCCACCTCGTTCTGGACGCCTAATTTGTAACCTGCGCCTGATTTTTTAATGTGTAGAACAGGTTTTTTCAGTTCTACAAAAATCTTCACTGGCGCCATTCTACTTTAGTTTGGAGTACATTTTCACTGTGGAAACTTTCAAATCAGGCGTCAGTGGCCGGACACGCCCCCTTTTGAAGAAAAAATTCTGTTCTAAACTAGAACTGTTCTACCTGACTAGAACTGCAGAAAAAAACATGTGGAGAATTGCGATTTCTAAAATAGTCCGTTCTCCACCAGTTGCTCCTAAAAATCAGGCGCAAATCATGTGGAAACTTGGGCCCATAGAAACATAGAAAATTACAGCGCTGAAGGAGGCCATTTCAGCCCATTGTGTCTGCACCGGCCGACAAAGAGCCGCATGGCCCTTCGTCAGCAGCCCTAAAGGTTACATACAAACCCATGAACAATAACGGAAAGGCAAAGAGCACCCAGCCCAACCAGTCTGCCCCACTCCACTGCAACACCCCTTATACTAAAAACATCAACACTCCACCCCAACTGGAGCCTTGTGATCTCCTGGAAGAGGTAAAAACCAGATAAAAACCCAGGCCAATTTAGGGAGAAAAAATCTGGGAAAATTCCTCTCCGACCCATCCAGGTGATCGAAACTAGTCCAGGAGATCACCCTGACCGTTTTCTATTCCCTGCAGTACTTACCGTTATATCTGCACCGACCAACAAAAGTTCGTCTAGTCTAATCCCAATTACCAGCTCTAGGTCCGTAACCCTGCAGGTTACTGCACTTTAAGTGCCCATCCAACCATCTCTTAAAAGTGGTGAGGGTTTCTGCATCCACCATTCTTCCAGGCAGCGAGTTCCAGATTCCCACAACCCTCTGCGTAAAGAAGCTCCCTCTCAAATCATCTGTAAACCTTCTACCAACCACCTTAAAACTATGCCCCCTCGTAATAGCCTCCTCTACCAATGGAAATAGACCCTTACTATCCACTATATCCAGGCCCCTTAATATTTTGTACACCTCGATGAGGTTACCTCTCAACCTTCTCTGTTCCAATGAGAACAAACCCAGCCTATCCAATCTGTCCTCATAACTAACATTCTCCATTCCAGGCAGCATCTGAGTAAATCGCCTCTACACCCGTTCTAGTACAATCACGAAATTCCTATAATACGGTGACAGAACTGCACGCAGTACTCCAACTGTGGCCCAACCAAAGTATTATACAATTTAAGCATAACCTCCCTGCTCTTATGTTCTAGCCTCAGCCAATAAAGACAAGCATTCTGTATGCCTTCTTATTCACCTTATCCACCTGGCCTGCTACTTTCAGGGATCTGTGAACAAGCACTCTAGGGTCACTTTGTTCATCTACACTATTAAGTGGCCTACCACTTAATGTGTATACCCTTTCCTTATTAGCCCTCCCAAAGTGCATCATCTCACACTTCTCTGAATTCCATTTGCCATTGCTCTGCCCACCTGACCAGTAGATTGATACCCTCCTGCAGCTCATGACTTTCCTCTTCATTATCAACCATACAGCCAATTTTTGTGTCGTCTGCAAACTTCTCAATCATACTTCCTATATTCAAATTAAATCACCGATATATACCACAAAAAGCAAGGGACCCAGTACTGAGCTCTGCGGAATCCAACTGGAAACATCCTTCCAGTCACAAAAACATTCATTAATCATTACCCTTTGCTTCCGACCTCCAAGCCAATTTTGGATCCAACTTGCCATTTTGCCCTGGATCCCATGAACTTCATGACCAGTCTACCATATGGGACCTTATCAAAAGCCTTGCTAAAGTCCATATATACTACTTCATACGCATTATCCTCATCGAACCTCTTGGTTACCTCCTCAAAAAATTCAATCAGGTTCGTCAAACACGATCTTCCCTTAACAAATCCATGCTGACTGTCACTAATTAATCCTTGCCTATCCAAATGCAGATTTATCCTGTTTTTCAGGATTTTTTCCAATAATTTTACCACCACTGACGTTAGGCTGACAGGCCTGTAATTACTCGGCTTATTCCTTTTACCCTTCTTAACCAAGGGTACTACTACATTAGCAGTCCTCCAATCCTCCGGCGCCATGCTCATATCCAAAGAGGACTGGAAAATGATGGTCAAGGCCTCTGCTATTTCCTCTTTTACTTCGCTCAACAACCTGGAATGCATTTCATCCGGGCCTGGGGACTTATCTACTTTCAAAGCTGCTAATCCCCTTAATACTTCCTCTCACTATATTTATTTCATCCAGAATATCACACTCTTCCTCCATAGCAGTATCTGCATTACCTCTTTCATTTGTGAAAACAGATGCAAAGTATTCATTAAGAACCCTACCAACATCTTCCACCTCCTCACAAAGATTACCCTCATGGTCTCTAATAGGCCCTAGCCTTTCCTTAGTTACCCTCTTACTCTTAATATATTTATAGAACATCTTAGTTTTACTGACCAAGAATTTCTCATGCTCTCTCTTAGCATTCCTAATATCTTTTTTACTTTTACCTCTTATTTTTCTATATTCCTCCAAAGATTCTAAAGTATTTAGCTGTTGATATGTATAATAAGCATTCCTTTTTTTCTTAATCCTCCCCTGTAAGTCTCTTGACATCCAGGGGCCTCTAGAATTATTTTTCCCAGCTTTTTTCTTTAAGGGCACGTGTTTGGCCTGATCCTTTCGGATCGCCTCCTTGAATGCCTCCCACTGTTCCAACACCGATTTACCCACAAGTAGCTGTTAAAACAGGAAGGTCAAACATATGACCTGCGACCTTCAGTGTGTTATACCAATACTCTTAGGCACTGCTTCTTACAGCCAGGGACCTTGCACAGTTCATGCTCCACCTAGTTTTTCATGCATTTTGCAGAACAGGAACATTCTTTGCATATTTAAAAATAATTTTTTTTTTTACATATTTAAATTAATCCAATGCTGATTTCAGGCAGTCACCAGGGATGCCAAAAAGCAGTGAGGATCAATATGGCAGTGGTCAAGCTGCCGGCACATATTAGGTGCAGCACTTTGCACCCAGAAATTAGAATACATTCTGCCAGTTTTACATCTAGAAAACAGGTGAAACACATATCTAATTTTTACCACAGTTTGTCCAAATAACATGTGCTGTGTGTGATCCACACCAAGTGAAAAGATATCTAATTAAATCAACCATGGAAATTGTGTTTCACACCCCGGGCTTAAAGGGTTACATTATGAAGGCAGGTTACATAAACTTGACTTGTGTTCCCTTGAGTTTAGGAGGTTGAGGGTAATCTAATCAAGATGTTTAAAATGATGAAGGGTTTCAATAGGGTAGATACAGAGCAACTGCTTCCTTTAGTGGGGGAATCCGGAACAAGAGGGCATAATTTTAAAATTAGAGCGAGGCCATTTAGGAGTACATTTTTGTTCTTGCAAAGGGTTGTGGAATCTGGAACTCTCTCCCTCAGAAAGGCAATTGATAGATGTTTGTTGGGTAAGGATATCAAGGGATATGGATCAAAGGTGGGTAATTTTGTTGAGGTACAGATCAGCCATGATCTGATTGAATGATGGAATAGGCTCAAGGGGCTGAATGGCGGACTCCTGTTCCTACGTTCCTATAGCAAACAATTTGTCTGTGACGAACTATGCACCAATGCACAGCAGATCGACGAGTGCCTCCAGTGCCTGTCAAGAATGACTCTCCTTTTTTTATTGGGCGTGGGCATCGCTGGCAAGGCCAGCATTTATCGCCCATTCCTAAAATTGCCCTACTGCTTAAAAATGTAGTATGTTTATGAACTTTAGTCACTAGAAATACAATGCCTATTGTGGAACTGAAATATTTGTCGATTTGAAGCACAAGTGGCATAACTCCTTATTTTGAATGCAGTGTCTGCAAGGTCTTTTGCAGGTCAACTAGAGGTAGGAGCACTCGAGCTTTCTATTCTTGCTTTGGGTAGTGAGAGGTGGATGCCAGGCACCTTCTGTGTTAACAGGCAAACCAGATTTCACTCCAATGTTCCTCCTCTTCTTCTCCAAGAAACACAGATGCAGGAGCATTTCAATAGGAAATTCATTGAAACAGAAGTTGGAGAGGGAAAGAATGGGCGGCCCACAGTATATGATAAAGCCGTTGTCAAAAATCAAAACCAGCTGAGAAATAAGCTAACTGTGAATCCTTGTAAATTAGCTGGTGGGGCTAATCCACTTCCAGCTCTTGTGTAGTGCCTAGTAATGCTGCATGCCCATTTTGCATGGGCATGATTAGTGTTCAGCATAAATGAGGTGGTAATGAAAGAAAATAGGACAAATGGTCCCCAAATCATTATCACCTAATTCAAGCATGCCTGCTGTAGAATTTACCAATATTTCGCAAAGGTTCCTTGTACCTTTCTCCTGCAGAGGAGAAGAATCCCTTTTTGGACTTTGAAAATGGAAGGAAAAACTTCGGGACACAAATGAGCTTAAAGGACAGATGAGGTCTGCAGGGGATAAAAGGAGATACATTCATGGAGACCCTCACCACCCCCCCCCACCACCCACCCCGTCCCTCCCAGTGTTTGGACTCATAGGAAAGGGAATTTAATTTGGAACTCAATGAACATTTTGGTATCCTAGGAAAAATCCTGAGGAAGATACCTAAGAGCTTTACAAGTTTAAGATCTCTAAAGGAACATGTTGGAACAGACTGCCAGAACAGAGGGTGGGACTTCACTCAGGAATTGGGTATTGGAGCTAATTGAATTTGCCTGGAAGAATGAGTCAATCAATAAGTAACAAACTCGATATGTGAGGCATAAAAATTCGCTGCCTGGGACATAAACGCATCAAGAGCTATCAGGCTAATCACCGGAGACCATTATTGGCACGCATGTGCAAATAGGCCTACAGAAATCATGGGGCCAGCCAAATGGCTCAGGAGTTTAAACACTGCCACCAATGCCAACCGGTGATTTCCACATGACTACATCATAATCAAATTACTGCTGAATGAGCCCGCCAAATTCTGACAATGAAGTGAGCTCAAAACTAATGAGCAGCTCCCTTGAAACAAAGAGCTGGGCCAGATTTGGTGGGAGATAAGGAAGCCTTTTTGGGGTGAATCTATTCCCAGTTTTACAAGGGAAAAAAAGCAGCAGGAGGTAGGGAGTGAAGAAATGGAGTAGTGGAGAAAACTACAAGAAACCATCAAGGATCAACCGAGCTCGCCGACAGCAAGAGGCCCATGAAACGGAAGGTTGTCAGCAACCAAATTGACAACCCGGGCCACCACAATTAGCGAAACGACCAACCGAAACCAACTCAGCAAAAACCGAAGAATCGACATTTATTTCCACTCTACAATCTACTTCTGAATGACCAACAGGTGAGAAATTACCTAAAAGGACTTACTAAAACTATTCCTAACCAAAGAAAGTGGGTACTTACCCCATACATCCAAAACACGTCTTACCGCATCAGCCGAACTCACCCCAACCGAAGACTACACAGTCCGAAGTCCTCTCCTCCATCCGGGGTACGACGGGCCCAGAAGGCAAAGTGCAGCGAACCCCAAAACCACGATTCACCGGCAACTGTCAAAAGGGATTGGTGAGCATAGCCCCTGAACCCCAAGAGCTATAACTTAGTTAGGGGAATTGGGAGGGGGAGGCTGGGATAACTTGTGTAAATGTATCTGCATTCTCCTCTTTACCCATTTAGAGTTTAAGTTGTATTCTTTTCCCCACAGGCTGTATTTTGACAATTCATTCAATGTGTTGTACCCCTCAGTGTGTATTGGTATCACTATTCTGTGTGTGTTATTAAAGGTGTGCCTTTTACTTCTTTTTAAACACAATAAAGCCATACCTGCTTCCTACCTTGAAATTGATTGTCTGTCCAAGTCTGTCACAGTCCCTTCATAATTCCAGAGTCTAAAACCAAGGGTGTGGGAGCGATTCGAAACCGCTCATATAAGGTCTGAAGGGAAAGTTGACCCCCTGAAAACCACCCCTTACCCAATTTTAGGATGGCAGCTTCTTCTGCCCACTCGAAATAAAGGTAGATATAGGACGGGTGCAAAAATGTGTAGGATCCAGCCTCATGCATCCCCACTCCCTGTCCACCTCCTGCCCTGTCTGCCAGAAAACTGTCCGACTTTCAGAAATCTGGATTTTAATCTCTTCTCAAATTACAGTTGCAGATCTGCAATAATTGTTCAGTTTCCGGTTCGTCAATTATCTGTGTACGTATAACCTGAAATCGCGTTTTATTTTAAAGCATCGGAGAGTATTGCAGCAAATAAGTCGAATTTGCGCTAATATTTTCCTCACCTGAGACAACAGGTGGATTGGTTGTACAACCAGACGCAAATCAGGCAAATGTAATTAGATAAGGTGGGCAGAGATCAGACACCTAGTGCAGCAAGCACAATTCTGGTGCAGACAAACTATCCATTGAAAGCACCGGCCAAAACCCTGTGATGGAGATTTCCAAATGTTCGATTGAGTCACTATCATAATAGAGTTGCTTGGCAGAGACAACTTTATTTAATACATCTGAGGTTATAGATTTCAATCTACTATTAGGAAAATACTTCCTATTATCTAAATTGTTCTGAACACCACCACACAACCCTCCCCGCCCTCCCCCACCTTATGCCAATATTGATACAGGTTTTCCTACATTTTCCTCCTTAAAGTGAACCCTTTCTCTTGTTTTTGCATGCTCTCTCGGAGACTTAAATGGAAGAATTTTAACTGCCCAATTAACTACATTGAAAAGTAAACACATTTCACAACTAACGTTACACTTGTCACACTGGCCGTTCCCATTTCCCTCGGCCACCTTTGGCTTATTGCGAAATGTTTTCCAGCAAACGTTTTCAACCACCAGAAAGTGATACCAAATCGGTATAGTTCATTCTTTAGAAGACCAAAGGAAACTGCAACGGGATATTGGTGGGATGGGCAATGAGCTGAACAATAGCAAATGGATTGCAATGTCAGTAAGTGTGAGATGATGCATGTTGGTCAATAAATAACAGCAGGAATTATACTCCGAATGGAGGTCGGGTCAGTGCTGTGGAGAAGCAGAAGGACTTGGGTTGGGGGGCGGGGGTGGGGTGAGGGGGTTATAAGTTCATGAACATTAAAGGCAAGGATAATCGATACTTCGAGGGTGTACAGCGCAGTTTCACTCGAATGATACCAGGGCTTAAAGCAGGGAGGTCAAAGATATAACCTGTGGGCTGCATCTGGCCAGTGGAAGAATTCCATCCATCCAGTGTGCTATACTAATTCTCTTAGGCACTGCTTCTTACAGCCTGGGAGCTTGCACAGTGCATGCTCCACTTAGTTTTTCATGCATTTTGCAGAACAGTCCTGAAACAGGAACATTCTTTGCATAATTAAAAATGAAATAATGTTTTACATATTTAAATTAATCCAACGCTGATTTCAGGCAGTCGCCAGGGATGCCAAAAAGCAGTGAGGATCAATATGGCAGTGGCCATGCTGCTGGCACATATTAATGCAGCTCTTTGCACCCAGAAATTAGAATACATTCTGCCATTTTTAAGTCTAGAAAACAGGTGAAATACAAATATAATTTCTATTCCAGTATGTCCAAATAATATTTGCTGTGTGTGATCCACACAAAGTACCAGGATATCAAGTTAAATCAACGACGGAAATTGTGCTCGTCACCCTGGGCATAAATGGTTACATTATGAGGACAGCTTACATAAACTTGACTTGTGTTCCCTTCAGTTTAGGAGGTTGAGGGTGATCTAATCAAGGTGTTTAAAATGATGAAGGGATTCAATAGGGTAGATACAGGGAAACTATTTCCTTTGATGGGGGATTCCGGAACAAGAGGTCATAATCTTAAAATTAGAGCGAGGCCATTTAGGAGTACATTTTTGTTCACACAAAGGGTTGTGGAATCTGGAACTCTCTCCCTCAGAAAGGCAATTGATAGATGTTTGTTGAGTAAGGATATCAAGGGATATGGATCAAAGGTGGGCAATTTTGTTGAGGTACAGATCAGCCATGATCTGATTGAATGATGGAATAGGCTCAAGGAGTTGAATGGCCGACTCCTGTTCCTATGTTCCTGTCGCAAACAAATGTTCTGTGACGAACTATGCACCAATGCACAGCAGATCGACGAGTACCTCCAGTGCCTGTAAAGAATGACCCTCCTTTTTTTATTGGGCGTGGGCATTGACAGCATTTATTGCCCATCCCTAATTGCCCTACTGCTTAAAAATATAGTATGTTTATGAACTTTAGTCACTAGAAGTACAATGCCTATTGTGGAACTGAAATATTTGTCGATTTGAAGCACAAGTGGCATAACTCCTTATTTTGAATGCAGTGTCTGCAAGGACTTTTGCAGGTCAACTAGAGGTAGGAGCATCTCGATCTATATATTCTTGCTTTGGGTAATGAGAGGTGGATGCCAGGCACCTTCTGTGTAAACAGGCAAACCAGATTTCACTCCAATGTTCCCCTTCTTCTTCTCCAAGAAACACAGATGCAGGAGCATTTCAATAGGAAATTCATTGAAACAGAAGTTAGAGAGGGAAAGAATGGGCGGCCCACAGTACATGATAAAGCCGTTGTCAAAAATCAAAAATAGTTGAGAAATAAGCTTTCTATGAATCCTTGTAAATTAGCCCGTGGGGCTTTTAAGTCCACTTCCAGCTCTAGTGTAGTGCGTAGTAATGCTGCATGCCCATTTTGCACGGGCATGATTGGTGCTCAGCATAAATGAGGTGGTGATGAATGAAAATAAGACACAAGGTCCCCATATTATTAGCACCTCATTCAAGCATGCCTGCCCATTTTAGGGTGGCCGCTTCCTCTGCCCACTCGAAATGAAGGTAGATATAGAACGGGTGCAAAAATGGGTAGGATCCAGCCTCATGCATCCCCACCCGCTGTCCACCTCCTGCCCTGTCTGCCAGAAAACTGCCCGACTTTCAGAAATCTGGATTTTAATCTCTTCTCAAATTATAGTTGCAGATCTGCAATAATTGTTCCGTTTCCGGATCGTCAATTATCTGTGTTCGTGTGACCGGAAATCGCGTTTTATTTTAAAGCATCGGAGAGTATTTCAGCAAATAAGTCGAATTTGCGCTAATATTTTCCCCACCTGAGACAGCAGGTGGATTGGTTGTACAACCAGGCGCAAATCAGGCAAATGTAATCAGATAAGGTGGGCAGAGATCAGACACTGAGTACAGCAAGCACAATTCTGGTACAGACAAACCATACACTGAAAGCACCGGCCAAAACCCTGAGGCACTTTATTTGAATCTTAGTTTGTGATGGAGACATTCTGCATTATATTTCGAAATGTTCTAACGTCGAGATGAAAATTGTGATTAATAAATTGGCTTCGCAGAAGCAAGTTCTGACGTAATAGATTTATTTTTACTTTATGAAATACCTTCTTCGATCTGAATGCTACCATTGTTCTGAACACACTCCCATCTGATTTGAATGTTGATGCAGGTCTTCCTACATTTAAGTTAACCCTTTCTCTGCCATTCTTGTTTTTGCATGCTCTCTCGGAGACTCAAATGGAAGAATTTTAACTGCCCAACCAAATATATAAAAAGTAAACAAACAATGTAACATTTCACAAGTAACTTTATACTTGTCACACTGGCAGTAGCCATTTCCATCGGCCACCTTTGGCTTATTGTGAAATGTTTTCCAGCAAACGTTTTCAACCACCAGAAAGTGATACCAAATCGGTATAGTTCATTGTTCAGAAGACCAAAGGAAACTGCAACGGGATATTGGTGAGATGGGCAATGAGTTGAACAGTAGCAAATGGAGTTCAATGTCAGTAAGTGTGAGATGATGCATTTTGGTAAATGAATAACAGCAGTAATTATACTCCGAATGGAGTTCGGGTCGGTGCTGTGGAGGAGCAGAAGGACTTGGGTTGGAGCCGGGGGGTGGTTTACAAGTTCACGGAACATTAAAGGCAGCCCCTGAGGTTCAAAAGGCCATTTCAAGAAAAAATTCTAGGTTTTATCTCAAGATATAGAATATAAAATCCAAGACGGAGTGAAGAGGCAATATAAAACCTTAATAAGACCTCAAATTACTGTATGAAGTATTGGGTTCCACACTACAGGAAGCATATTGAAGCTTTCGAGAGGGTGAATTGAAAGGGTTGAAGGAACATGGGAACAGAGTGGGTAAAGATCATTAGAACAATTTGCACACATGTAGGGGAAATGCCGACACAGACCGGTTAAACTGAACAATTTATTTCTGTGTTATAACTTCTATAGATTTCTATGTAACAGTTTCATTGTAATATCTTAGTATTAGATTTTAGTTTCAAATTACTCCTCTTTCCCCACAGAAAATAAAACATACCTGAAATAATTTGGCTTAACTCTACTTATCCAGAAGATGAAACAGACACAAAATAATAAAACGAGTGTTCCAAGGAAGTGCAATGTTTTCAATTTCATGCTGATCCTTCAAAAATCCACAGAAAGGAACCGTCACACATGGACTGTGGTTGTAATTTTCAGTCACAAATATACACTCAACTTCACTCAATTCTCTTCAATCGCCTCCTGAAACAGCGGCAGTTTGACAACTGAAAAGGACAAACGTTCAGCGCGTTCTCCACCCAGTTGTTTAAATGACCACAACTTTCATCGTTTCTATTCAGGTTGATTTCTTGTTGAACACGTTTACCCACCTCCCATATTAGGAAGCTAAGGGAAAGGTAACTTCGATAGTATGAGTCGTGAATTGACTGGTGAATGATACGTAAAGGGTTGATGGTGGATAGGCAATGGCAAACAGTTAAAGATCACATGGATGAACTTCAACAATTGTACATCCCGGTCTGGAGTAAAAATAAAAGGGGGAAGGTGGCTTAACTGTGGCTAACAAGGGAAATTAAGGATAGTGTTAAATCCAAGGAAGAGGCATATACATTGGCCAGATAAAGCAGCACTGGGAGCACTGTGGACTGGGAGAAATTTAGAATTCAGCAGAGGAGGACAAAGGATTTAATTAGGAGGGGGAAAATAGAGTATGAGAGGAAGCTTGCTGGGAACATAAAAACTGACTGCAAAAGCTTGAAGAAAAAAAGATTAGTGAAGACAAACGTAGGTCACTTGCAGTCAGAATCGGGTGAATTTATAATGGGGAACAAAGAAATGGCAGACCAATTGAACAAATACTATGGTTCTGTCTTCATGAAGGAAGACCCAAATAACCTTACGGAAATACTCGGGGACCGAAGGTCTAGTGAGAAGGAGGAACTGAAGAAAATCCTTATTAGTCAGGAAATTGTGTTAGGGAAATTGATGGGATTGAAGGCCGATAAATCCCTGGGGCCTGATAGTCTGCATCCCAGAGTACTTAAGGAAGTAGCCCTCGAAATGGTGGATGCATTGGTGATCATTTTCCAACAGTCTATCGACTCTGGATCAGTTCCGATGAACTGGAGAGTAGCTAACGTAACACCACTTTTAAGAAAGGAGGGAGAGAGAAACTGATAATAATAGACCGGTTAGCCTGGCATTAGTAGTGGGGAAAATGTTGGAATCAATTATTAAAGATGAAATAGCAGCGCATTTGGAAAGCAGTGACAGGGTCGGTCCAAGTCAGCATGGATTTATGAAAGGGAAATCATGCTTGACAAATTTTCTAGAATTTATTGAGGATGTAACTAGTAGAGTGGGACAAGGGAGAACCAGTGGATGTGGTGTATTTGGACTTTCAAAAGGCTTTTGACAAGGTCCCACATAAGAGATTGTTGTGCAAAATCAAAGTACATGGTATTGGGGGTAATGTACTGACATGGATAGAGGACTGGTTGGCAGACAGGAAGCAGAGAGTCTGGATAAACGGGTTCTTTTCAGAATGGCAGGCAGTGACTAGTGGAGTGCCGCAGGGCTCAGTGCTGGGACCCCAGCTCTTTACAACATACATCAATGATTTCGATGAAGGAATTGAGTGTAATATCTCCAAGTTTGCAGATGACACTAAGCTGGGTGGTGGTGTGAGCTGTGAGGAGGACGCTAAGAGGCTGCAGGGTGAATTGGACAGGTTAGGTGAGTGGGCAAATGCATGGCAGATGCAATATAATGTGGATAAATGTAAGGTTATCCACTTTGGGGGCAAAAACACGCAGGCAGAATATTATCTGAATGGCGCCAGCTTAGGAAAAGGGGAGGTGTACTGAGACCTGGGTATCATGGTACATCAGTCATTGAAAGTTGGCATGCAGTACAGCAGGCGATGAAGAAGGCAAATGGTATGTTGGCCTTCATAGCAAGGGGATTTGAGTGGAGGAGCAGGGAGGTCTTACTGCAGTTGTACAGGGCCTTGGTGAGACCTCACCTGGAATATTGTGTTCAGTTTTGGTCTCCTAATCTGGGGAAGGACATTCTTGCTATTGTGGGAGTGCAGCGAAAGTTCACCAGACTGATTCCAGGGATGGCTGGACTGACATATGAGGAGAGACTGGATCAACTGGGCCTTTATACATTGGAGTTTAGAAGGATGAGAGGGGATCTCATAGAAATGTATAAGATTCTGACAGGACTGGACAGGTTAGATGCAGGAAGAATGTTCCCAATGTTGGGAAAGTCCAGAACCAGGGGACACAATCTTAGGATAAGGGGTAGGCCATTTAGGACCGAGATGAGGAGAAACTTCCTCACTCAGAGAGTTGTTAACCTGTGGAATTCCCTGCCGCAGGGAGTTGTTGATGCCAGTTCATTGGATATATTCAAGAGGGAGTTAGATATGGCCCTTACGGCTAAAGGAATCAAGGGGTATGGAGAGAAAACAGGAAAGGGGTACCAAAGTGGAAGTAGACAGACAGATGGTCATTGAAGTGGATACGGAAGGTAGTGAATTGATCTGACACATAAAATTATCCAGATTAAAGGGCTTATCAGTATTAGGAGGTTGTGAGGAGTTGGGAGGTCCTTCACCTCAAGGTAGGGATTGTAAAATATCGCCTATATGTAAAACTCACTTATGTATGTAAAGCTCGCTTATAAAACTCGCTTGCAAATGGGATTTTGGAGAAAGACTAAGAAGCAAACTTGATAGTAAATGAACAATCAAACAGTCTGATAGAAAATGGAAACTTACATATTCAGTGCAGAACAACACCAAGGACAGTAGGGAGTAAGCTGTCTGAAACATAGATTGTAGCAGCAGCTGCACTCATCGGAACAAGATAGTTTTGGCTGGAGCTCTTGGGAATTGGCGAATAAGAAACCAGGTGCACAGCAAACCCTGGGAAACAAGGTTATCCAACACGTCATAAGGAACTGAGGCAAAATTGATACTGTAGGACAACACATTCCAGCAAGTTGACATGTGATGGGAGATGGACAGGTTGGGAAACCACTCAGCAGCCAGTATGATAAGGGTCTACAAATCAATGAAGCTCTGCTGATATACTGTAGGTCAATCGATGGTCATAGAAGTTTTGTAGGAGGGTCGCACACTTCGAAAAACTGTATAACTGTGCATATGGAAACCCTTGTATTTCAAAGATTCATCAGAACTCTTCCCCTGCATCTGCTTGAAAAAAGATCGGTTGAACCGAGGTTTCATCTGAGTGATTCCGTGGTTGTTATACGGGCGGGTGTCAATCCCTTATTTCAGGGGATCCACCTTGAAGAAGAGAAGTCTTCTTTTTACCCCAACATCTATCTCCTTCCTAAGCCTTTCTTTTAAGGTCCAGTTCATGCTTTCCACTATACCCGATGATTGGGGGTTGTGGGCTACATGCCATTTCCCCTGCATCCCTAAAAGTTTCAGGGTGGACTGTATGGCTTGTCCTGTGAAATGGCACCCCTGATCTTATTCCACTATCTGGTGCAGTCCCTATCGGCAGAACACGTCCCTGACTAGGATCTTAGCTGTATTTAATGCAGTGGCTGTTCGACAAGGGAAGGCCTCAACCCACTTGGAGAAAACGTCTACCAACACCAGACAATACTTGTTGCCTGCTTTTGTGGTGGGCAGTTGCTCGATGAAATCTATTTGTATAGATCGCCATGGTCTCTCTACCCTCCTACTGTGTCTCAATGGTGCTTTTCTACGATGGGGCTTCTGAATTATTTGCAGTGCACACTAGGCAATTACTGCAATATTCCTTCACCTCTTCCCTGATATGAGGCCACCAACCCACCTCCTTCTCTTCTGGCCCTGGATGTCCAACTCCCAGACCCCCGTGAGCTAGCTGCATAAATTCCTCCCGGTACTATGCGGGCATTGTTATGTAATGATGTGTGTATCGTCCCTGTACCTTAAATGCAATATAAGCACTATGCCACACCACAGAGGGCGCTGTGGTGGGAAACCCTGGTAGTACCTGCAACAGGTGCTATATAAGGCTGACCACCACACCCGAGAGGCACTCTGGAGCTAAACAATAAAGGACGAAGGTCACAGCAGTTAGACTTACACCAGACCGTGTGGAGTCAGTGATTTGTGTGCTACATACACCACATTGGCAACGAGGAAGTGGACGAACTCCACGCAACCATGACTACTCTGGGCTCGCTAAAGGATTTTACCATGGGCAATGATTGGGAGGCCTTTACGGAAAGGCTCGAGTACTACTTCACAGCAAACGACCTGACGGAGGACACATACGCAATGAGAGAGAAGCGTAAGGCGATATTGCTCTCCAGTTGTGGAGATGAGGTTTACTGTCTCGTCAGGGATTTGCTGGCACCTGGGAGCGCCAGGAACAACTCATACGAGGAGCTGACTGAACTCATTCGTGACCAGTTGAAACCGAAGGAGAGCATCCTCAAGGCCAGATACAAATTTTACCATCACTGCAGATCCGAGGGCCAGGATGTCACCAAATATGCTGCGGACCTCAGGAGACTCGCGGCGCCGTGTGATTTTGGCGCACACCTTGACGAGGCTTTGCGGGACATTTTCGTTATGGGGATTGGCCACGAGGGCCTCCTTCACAAGTTGCTAGCCATGGAACCCACAGTCACTCTGACAAAGGCCATCACCATCAGCCGGGCAAATATGACCTCGACTTGCAGCACCAAGCAAATAATCCACACAGTCTCGAACCCGGCAGGTACTGTCCACAGGATAGCGCCCACCACGGACAAAACTGCAGAACGTGGCTCTGCCCGGGGCAGAGAGCACGGACCTCGGGATCCTGGAACTCAGAGTCCGCTGAGGGGGGCCAATCAAGTAGCACCATGCTGGCGTTGTGGAGGAAGCCATGGGGCTCACCAGTGCAGGTTTGCAGAGTACACGTGCAATACCTGCCACACGAAAGGCCACCTTCAGCGTATGTGTAAAAGAAATCAGACTCACCGTGTGGCTGAGGAGATGGGGGATGATCCACTGTTCAACGAGGAGCAGGTAGAAGAAGATGAGGTGCTTGGACTGTATACGTGCACCGACGATTCGACCCTAGTGATAAGGGAAGTAAAAATCAACGCAGTCCCTGTGAGTATGGAAGTGGACACGGGCTCGCGTCCGTCGTTGATGAGTCGGAGAACTTTTGATAAACTGTGGATTAACTCAGCTGCACGACCCAATCTGGTCCCGGTCACGGTGAAGCTGCATACCTACACCAGGGAACTAATATCGGTTCTTGGCAGAGCGATGGTGCAGGTATCCCACGGGGACGAGACGCACGGTTTACCTCTGTGGGTCATTGCAGGTGATGGGCCGACACTCCTCGGCCGGAGGTGGATGGGGACGGTCCGTGGGAGCTGGGAAGACTTCATCACTCCACAGGCTGCTGCTCCCCGGGGTGCTGCCGTGCCCCGGGTCCCCAGAGAGCAGCGCCGACCGAGCTGGAGCTGCAGCCTCAATCCCCCCACAGGCAAGTCCCAGGCCTGGAACTCACACAGAGACCCTGCAGCCTCAGCCCCCACAAGCAAGTCCCAGGTCCGGACCTCAAGCCACAGAGATCCTGCAGCCTCAGCCCCCACAGGCAAGCAGCCCTGCACAGAGGGGCCTAGTGGGGGAGGTGGTGAGCCGGCGGGGTGCGAGGGTTCCAGGATGGCCGGCGGTTCGGAAGAGCCCCGCCGAGGAGCTGTTAATGTCGGGCGGCGGCAGCAGCTGGAGGTCGGTGGCTGCATGGGAGGCTGCTACGGAGGCCGCGGGGGACACGGCAAGTGCGGCCGCTGGAGAGACCACGACGGCTGCAGGAGAGGCGGCAAGTCAAGTGGCAGCAGAGGCTGCGACGGCGGAGGGCATCCGGAGCGGCGGAGAAGAAGATGGCGGCGGTATCGTGTCGGAGCAGCAGAGCATCAAATATGGCGGTGCCCAAGGAGAAGCCTCGTGGAATCCTCCTGCATCAAAGATGGTGCCTTAAAAAGGAAATGCACCCGGGAGTGCTTACCAAGAGGTGGTCCCCACAAAGGACTTCTGTAAGGCAGAGCAAGTCTAAAATGAGCTATGTTAATGTGAGATCGTGAATTTATAATAAGAATTACTTTTTTAATGCTGAATGGCCACTGCACTTGTGTAAAATAATGGATGAAGTACAATTAATGATAACGGCTAACAAGGAAATCAAGGATCCGTTACCAGTCAATAACCAGTTAATGTACCAGATAATATGTACCAAACTAACGCACTGTCTATGCCCACCTGCCTTCCGTTGGACAAGTGTGATGTTTTGTAATGATGTGTGTATCGTTGTCCTGCTTCCAGGTTGGGGTGGGGAAGGTGATGTTATGTAATGATGTGTGTATCGTCCCAGTACCTTAAATGTAATGTAAGCACTATGCCACACAACAGAGGGTGCTGTGGTGGGAAACCCTGGTAGTACCTGCAACAGGTGCTATATAAGGCTGACCACCACACCTGAGAGGCACTCTGGAGCTGAACAATAAAGGACAAAGGCCACAGCAGTTAGATTTACACCAGACCGTGTGGAGTCAGTGATTTGTGTGCTACATACACCACAGGCATGATCCACCTTTCCACTTTAAACAGCATCCCCTCTTTGACCACTATATTTGCTTCTCCAAAAGGACCCACAATTGGTTCCCCTTCTACCCTTAATCACGGTGTTTAAAACCGCATCTTGTGCTTGAACCGGAGTCAGATCTGGGGACAACTTCACCTCCACAGGGCCCTCCATATCCCTTATGGCCGTGATCTGTCCAGATTGGTACGGGTCCCAAATTATTCCCTCTCTAGCCCCCTTTTTTGCCAACTCGTCGGCCTTCTGGTTACCTATCCACTTAGGCTCAGCTTTGGAATGCGCCTTACTTTCTGAATGTAATACTCCCCTTTATTGCCCGTAATGCCCGGCCATTACCAACGGTTTCCCGTCGGCGGACTTGAATCCTCGTCGAGCCCATATTGCCAGATATTCGGTGCAAGAATTGTACGTGAACATCGAGTCTGAACATATTGTGTAGGGGATTGGGAATTCCTCGGGGTGCATGACCACATCAGCTATAGCTGTCAGCTCGGCCTGCTGTGCGCTCAGTGTGCTGGGGAGTTTGATGGCTTTCTCTATTTCACCCCCTGGGTCATAAATTCCACACCCTATCCTATGCTCTCCCTTTGTTACTGAGCTCGTCGCTATATATCTCTCCCTGTCGGATGTTCCCGGCCCCGGAATCCCACATCTACATCCCATACCCCTTCTACTGAGCGTACATGATCCGTCCCTGGATAAATCATATTCAGAGCCAGCTTAGGTTCCGCCAACCTTTCCACCCTCAGGTTCATCTGGGAGAGTAGTAATGTCCAGCAGGCAATACGATTGCTACTCACTGTCCCATCTTTTATCCTCCCGTCCAATAACATCTGTATCAGGGTGTGACAGGTCAGTAAGGTTATTAAAGATGACCCCATAAATAATTGGAAACGTTTTACGACCCAATGGCTCACCAAAAGGTGTCTTTCGCAGTTTGAGTCTACATCTGTCAGAACCCGGGAGGCATAAGCCACTGGCCTCAACCTGTCATGCTGCTCTTGGAGCAACACTGCACTCAAACTGTCCTCAGTAGCTCAAACTGTCCTCCAGATAAAAGTCCTCAATCCTGTTTATTGCTCCCAGTATGGGTGCAGTTAGTAAACCGTCCTTTAGGTGGCCTCATTACAACTCTCATCCCATTCCCATCCTAAGGAGTCTAAGCAAAGGGGCTGCCGTGGCTGCATAGTCTTCAATAAAATCCCTGCAATACCCTGTCATACCCAGAAAAGATCTTACCCCAGTTACATTCTTTGGAGTGGGTATTTCCTGTACTGCTTCCTCTTCACCTCCTCTATAGCCTTTTCTCCTGCCTAATCGTCAGTCCCACGAATTTGACAACCTCCTGTCCAATTTTGGCTTTCTTGGGGTTTGCCTTAAACCCTGCCTCTCCCAACAGCTTTAGTAGCTCCTCCAGTAGTGGCCCATGGTCCTTTGCACTTTCTGTGAATAATAGGTCGTTCACATACTGGATCAACTGGCTAGGCTGATTAAACATTTTAAAAGCATCAGCCATACACTGATGGAAAATTGAGGGACTGTTATGAAACCCTTGTATGTCCATGTATATTTTGCTCCTTGAACGTAAAGGCAAATTTATACTGATCCTCCCATTTTACTGGGATAGACCAGAACCCGTTAGCTATGTCCAATACAATGAAAGTAGTTGCCTCCGCAGGGATATTCCCAATTAGATCGGCTACTGCTGCTACTGTGGGCACGCATACAGGAATATCTTGATTGAGAACCAGATAGTCAACCGTGGCACTCCATTATTGATTGGGTTTCTTAACTGGCCATAGAGGTGAATTCACATGGGTCACTGTCGGTCTCAGTATCCCTTGTTCCATCATCATCATAGGCAATCCCTCGGAATCGAGGAAGACTTGCTTCCACTCCTGAAGTGAGTTCTTTGGTGGCTGAACAGTCCAATACGAGAGTCACAGTCCCTGTCACAGGTGGGACAGATAGTCGTTGAGGGAAGGGGTGGGTGGGACTGGTTCGCCACACGATCTTTCCGCTGCCTGATTTCTGCATGCTCTCGGCGTTGAGACTTGAAGTGCTCAGTGCCGTCCCGGATGCACTTTTTCCACTTCGGGCGGTCTTTGGTCAGGGACTCCCAGGTGTCAGTGGAGATGTCGCACTTTATCAGGGAGGCTTTGAGGGTGTCCTTGTAACATTTCCGCTGCCCATGTTTGGTTCGTTTGCTGTGAAGGGACTCTGCATAAAGCACATGCTTTGGAAGTCCCATGTCTGGTATGCGTACTATATGGCCTGCTCAGCGGAGCTGATCGAGTGTGGTCAATGCTTCAATGCTGGGAATGTTAGCCTGGACGAGGACGCTGATGCTGGTGCGCCTCCCAGGGGATTTGTAGGATCTTGCGGAGACATCGTTGGTGATATATCTCCAGCGACTTGAGGTGTCCACTGTACATGGTCCATGCCTCTGCGCCATACAGGAGGGCAGGTATTACTACAGCCCTGTAGACCATGAGTGTTAAGTCCTGACTCTAATGTACTGACTTACACGAGACACATGCTGAAGTCAAGGTCACTCAGGTCATGCACCTTTAATTCCAGCTCTCCAGTCCTGCATTTGCCTGAGACCTCCCTTTATATACCACAGTGCAACAGGTATGGAGTGTCTCCTGCAAGTGCACCCCTGGTGGTAAGGTATGCTTATTGTTACAGATCATATCCAGTTACAGTCATGTATAGCATGGTAAGATACAGTTATATACAGTAATGTAAGATATATGACATCACCCTCCCCCAAGGTCTTATTGCCTTTATAGATTCAGTCTCTCAGGTGGTCTGCGCTCTCGCGTGGAGCGTTTTAGTTGTGGTTCAGTTGTTTGCCTTGGTGCCTGTTTTTCGTTCGATGTGATTGCTGGTATCTCACCTGGGCTGTCTTTTTCGTTCAGTGAGATTGCTGGTATCTCGCCTGGGCTGTCTGTTGAGACTGACCTTTCCTCAGGTTGTTCCACCTGTCTGTCCACCAGGTGTGGTGTAAGTTCCACATTGTAGTCTGCCTCTGGTTCTTCAGTGTTATCAGTGAATTTACTTTTTACTTGGTCTACATGCCTCCGGCAGGTTTGGCCATTGTCCATTTGTACAGCCAGTAGCCTGTCTCCCTCTTTGTCTGTTACTGTCCCTGCAAGCCATTTTGGACCCCGGCCATAGTTTAGCACAAACACTTTGTCCCCTATCTCATTCCACCTCCCCCTTGAATTTCGGTCATGATACTCAGTTAGCTTTTGACGCTGTGGATATATGAACGGGATATATGGAATTAAAAGACAGTAAAGTGAACTGGATATATGAAAATGTATAAGCCATGGAAAAATAACTAAGAGAATGTCAGATTGCAAATAATACAACATCAGCACAATTAACAGGCTTTCTCAAAGTTTTAAGTTACTAATCCTGCCAATATAAATTGTAACATGAAATGAATATATGGATAAATCTGCAGAATTGCAAGGTCTCAGTTAGTAGTCATGCCAGTAAAGTTGTAACATTCAGAGGCAATGCTTGAGCTTTCGTAAAAACATCCCATATAGATTGACTAATGAGTGGCTGAGTTAGAATATCAATCTAATTGTATCTTGTTATCTATTTTCAAAAATGTATAACTGTTGTCGCTTTACGATGTAACTTCACTTATCCGTAGGAAGTGTGTACGCTCTATCGAGAGAGTATATCTTCTGTCTGATAAGTCTTGCCGGCCGGTAAAATAAAGACTGCTTTGTTGAAAGCACAATAGGTATTCGACTCAGTAATTTTACTGAACCAGATTGAGAGAAAAGAATCTACATTTACAACGCTTAGCCTCAACAATTTCATGCATGTCTGGGAGGATTAACGAGAGCCTGGTCTTTAAGGTTCGTTTCATCAATAGTTGCTCGGGGGGAACCCCAGTCAAAGAATGCAGACGAGATCTGTATGCCAGCAGCAGTCGCGACAGGCGGCTCTGCAGCGTGGGACCTTGGATTCTAAGCATGCCTTGTTTAATGATCTGCACTGCTCACTCCGCCTGGCCATTGGAGGCCAGCTTGAAAGGTGCAGTCTTAACGTGATTTATACCGTGGTCAACTATAAAATCACGAAATTCTGTGCTGGTGAAGCACGGACCATTATCACTGACCAATATGTCAGGAATTCTATGCATTACAAACATGGTTCTAAGGCTCTCCACAGTGGTGGAGGTGGTGCTCGAGTTTAAAATGGTGCATTCGATCCACTGAGAAAATGCATTAACGACTACGAGGAACATTTTGCCCATGAATGGGCCCGCATAGTCTACATGCACCTGTGACAACAGTTTGGTGGGCCAGGGCCAGGGGCTTAGGGGGCCTCCCTGGGGGCATTACTGAGTTGGGCACAAATGGTGCACCGTCGGACGCAGAGCTCCAAGTCCGCTTCAATGCCAGGCCATCAGACATGGGATCTGGCTATGGCCTTCATAAGGACGATCCCCAGGTGCTCCCGGACAAACGCCTCCCTGCCTCGTAAGGGCATAACTACTCAGCTGCCCCACATCAGGCAGTCTGCCTGTAGTGAGAGTTCATGCATGCGCCTATGGAAGGGTTTGACCTTCTCGGGGCAGGCATCGTGAGTCTCTGCCCAGTCACCGGTTAAAACGCATCTTTTAACTAGAGATAACGTGGGGTCGCTGGTTGTCCAGGCTCTGATTTGGCGAGCCGTCATGGGCGAACCTGTGGATTCAAAGGCATTGATTGCCATGATCATCTCACAGTCTTGTTCGTCAGACCCTTCTGTGGTCGCCAGGAGTAGCCTGCTAAGCGCGTCGGCACAGTTGTCTGTGCCTGGTCTGTGCCTTATTGTGTAGTTGTAAGCCGCCAGCATGAGTGCCCACCGCTGAATGCGCGCCGAGGCGTTGGCGTTGATTACCTTGCAGTCGGATAGGAGGGACGTGAGGGGTTTGTGGTCGGTTTCTAACGCAAACTTGGCCCCGAAAAGGTATTGGTGCATCTTTTTGACACCATACACGCACGCGAGTGCCTCCTTCTCAATCATACCGTACCCGCGCTCCGCCCGTGAAAGTGATCTGGAGGCATAAGCACCGGCTGCAATTTACCCGCATCATTGACATGCTGTAAAATGCACCCGACCCCGTACGCTGATGCATCACATGTAAGGACTAACTTTTTACTTGGGTCAAAAAAGGCTATAACACTCTTGGAACATAGAAGGTTGCGTGCCTTATTGAAGGCGCGTTCTTGGGCGTCTCCCCAAAACCAATCGCACCCCTTTCTGAGTAGCTCATGGAGAAGCTCCAGCAGCATGCTCAAGTTCTGCATAAAGTTCCCAAAGTAATTGAGTAGCCCGAGAAAGGCGCGCAGTTCCGAGACATTCCGGGGCCTGGGTGCTGGGCGAATCGCTTCGGTTTTGGATTCGGTTGGGCGGATTCCATCAGGGGCAATCCTTCTGCCCAAAAATTCAACCTCAGGCGCGAGAAACAGACACTTGGATTTCTTAACTCTTAGGCCTACCCGATCGAATCGACTTAGT
Source organism: Pristiophorus japonicus (assembly GCF_044704955.1). NCBI lineage: Eukaryota > Metazoa > Chordata > Chondrichthyes > Pristiophoridae > Pristiophorus > Pristiophorus japonicus. The sequence continues at coordinate 228,295,816 of NC_091981.1, forward strand.
ACTTCCTCAAGATTGCGGAGATGAGAGTCGATGTCCCTGCCCATGATGAGTATGTCGTCTTGAAATACAACCGTCCCCGGGATGGACTTGAGCAGACTCTCCATGTTGCGCTGGAATATAGCAGCTGCCGACCTGATGCCGAATGGGCATCGATTGTACACAAAAAGGCCTCGATGTGTGTTGATGGTGGTGAGTAGCTTAGACTCTTCGGTCAGTTCTTGCGTCATATACGCAGATGTGAGGTCAAGTTTCGAGAAAAGTTTTCCTCCAGCCAACGTGGCAAATAGGTTCTCCACTCTGGGCAGCGGGTATTGGTCTGGTTATGGTAAACTTGTAATCCCCACAGATTCGTACGGATCCATCAGGCTTCATGATGGGGACGATGGGGCTTGCCCAGTCGCTGAATTCCATGGGAGAAATTATGCCTTCCCGCAGAAGCCGGTCCAGTTCGTTTTCAATCTTTTCCCTCATCACATAAGGCATAGCTCTAGCCTTGTGATGGACTGGTCTGGCATTCTGTGTGATGTAGCTTCTAACTTTAGCCCCTTTGAAGGTGCCCACACCTGGCTAAAAGAAATGTTCAAAATGGCTTTGAACTGTTGAACAGGAGGTCCGATCCTCTGACGACATGGCGTGAACATCATCCCATTTCCAATAAAGTTCTGCTAGCCAGCTTCTCCCCAACAGGGCTGGGAGATCCCCGGGGACAATCCACAGGGAAAGTCGGTGCACCATCCCTTTGTGTGTGACTGAGAGCATGGCGCTGCCAAGGACTGGGACGATTTCTTGAGTATAGGTCCTTAGTTTGGTGTCGATCTTTGTGAGTTTTGGTCTGTTGCTTTTGTGCGGCCACAGCTGTTCAAATTGTTGAACGCTCATGAGAGATTGACTGGCCCCCGTGTCCAGTTCCATGTTGATGGGTGTCCCGTTGAGTAGAACCCTCATCATAATTGGATGCGTCTTGGTGTAAGAACAGTTTACATTGATCATGTTAATCCGCTGTACCTTGACATCCCGTGCACTGTTCCAACCATCTTCTGGTCCGCTTTCTGACCCTTCTGATTCGTATACCAGCCGAGCTGCTGTTTTTCTGCACATGTGAGCCAGATGCCCTGTGTAGTTGCAGTTTCTGCAAACGGCATGCTGAAATCGACACACCCTGGTTGAGTGCCTTCCCCCACATCTCCAACACAGACCATTTCCATTGTTTCCGAAGGATGAGCTGCATCTGGCTGATCTCCCTTGAGCTTCTCTAAATCTGTTGTTGATTGCTCGCATTGTGGGTTGATGAGGTGTGATCGGCCGTTCATGTGGCCCTTGATTTTGATGGCTTCTGGAGCCACTGTCTGCTGTTGAAGGCCTGCTCTCCTGCCTTTGTCTGTGTGTGGGGGTAGCGGTTTGTTTCACGATGTGAACCCCTTGTTCCGATGCCTCGTTGGTTGTCGTTTCTGAAGTATAGATCAGCCTCGTTTCTTCTTTGCCTGTCAAGAACGTCTGTGCGACCAGTGCTGTTGCCTCTAGATTCAAGTTCTTAGTCTCTATAAGCTTTCGGAATATGCCTGCGTGGCCTATTCCTTCAATAAAAAAGTCTCTCAGTACTTCTCTCCTTAGTTCATCGGGGAACTCACATGAACTAGCCATCCTCCGAAGTTCTGCCACGAAGTAGGGTATGCTTTGGCCCACACAGCATCTGTAGTTGTAGAACCTGTGTCTGGCCATGTGTAGGCTGCTCGCTGGCTTCAGGTGGTCGCTCACCAGTGTGCTCAACTCCTCAAACGACTTGCTTGCTGGTTTCTCGGGTGCCAGCAGGTCTTTCATTAAAGCGTATGATTTCGAGCCACAGCTGGTCAAGAGATGGGCTCTTCTCTTGTCTGCCTTATCGTCGCCCAGCCAGTCTTTGGTCACAAAGCTTTGCTGGAGCCTTTCTATAAAGTCATCCCAATTGTCTCCAGCATTGTATTTCTCATCTGAGCTGTTGGTAGCCATTCTGTGGATTCTGTGATCCCATAACTCGTCGCCACTGTTAAGTCCTGACTCTAATGTACTGACTTACATGAGACACATGCTGAAGTCAAGGTCACTCAGGACCTGCACCTTTAATTCCAGCTCTCCAGTCCTGCACTTGCCTGAGACCTCCCTTTATATACCTCAGTGGGACAGGTATGGAGTGTCTCCTGCAAGTGCACCCCTGGTGGTAACGTACGCTTATTGTTACAGGTCATATCCAGTTACAGTCATGTATAGCATGGTAAGATACAGTTATATAGAGTCATGTAAGATACATGACAATGAGCTTGGTGGTAGATTTGAGGGTCTGGTCTTCGAACACACTTTTTCTCAGGCGACTGAAGGCTGCACTGGCGCACTGGAGGCAGTGTTGAATCTCCTCATCAATGTCTGCTTTTGTTGATAAGAGGTTCCCAATATATGGGAAATCGTCCACGTTGTTGAGGGCCGTGCCGTGTATCTTGATGACTGGTGGCCAGTGCTGTGCGATGAGGACTGGCTGGTGGAAGACCTTTGTCTTACGGATGTTTAGCGTAAGGCCCATGCTTTTGTATGTCTCAGTAAATACGTCGATTATATCCTGGAGTTCAGCCTCAGAATATGCGCAGACGCAGGCGTCGTCAGCGTACTGTAGCTCAACAACAGAGGTTGGGGTGGTCTTGGACCTGGCCTGGAGGTGGCGTAGGTTAAACAGGTTCCCACTGGTTCTGTAGTTTAGTTCCACTCCAGCAGGGAGCTTGTTGACTGTGAGGTGGAGCATGGCAGTGAGGAATATTGAGAAGAAGGTTGGAGCGATGGCACAGCCCTGTTTGACCCCAGTCTGGACGTGGATTGGGTCTGTAATGGATCCGTTGGTAAGGATCACAGCTTGCATGTCGTCGTAGAGCAGGCGAAGTGTGATATATGTGAACCTCACCTGTGTGTAAGACTTGTCACTAAGGGGCACACCTGTGGGAGACCTATAGGTCACCTATGTACCCTGGAGCAAGCAGGTATAAACGGCAGTCCACCACGCTGCTGCCTCTCTTTTGAAGTTATATTAAAGAGACCAAGGTCACAATGGTTTGAGCTTACAACACAGTCTTGTGGAGTTATTCTGAACTTAACAACTGGCGACGAGTTACAGATCATGAACTTTCACGCAGAAATGGCTGCTATCGGTATTCTTGAGAGATTTATTGAGGGTGATGATTGGGAAGCCTTCATTGAGCTTCTCGACCAGTACTTCATGGTGAACGAGCTGGACACGGCTGAGACGGAGACCAAGCGCAGGGCGATTCTCCTCACCACATGTGGATCGTCGATATATGGCCTCCTCAAAGATCTACTGGTCCCAGACAAACCAACGGACAAGACTTACACAGAGCTGTGTGCGCTGGCTCGGGAACACCTCCAGCCGAAGGAGAGCATCTTAATGGCTAGGTATCGCTTTTACACGCACCATCGCTCCGAGGGCCAGAACGTGGTGAGTTTTACCACCAACCTAAGACACCTCACGGGACAGTGTGAATTTGCAGGAGCTTTGGGGGAATTGTTGCGGGACTTTTTCGTGCTCGGAATTGGCCACGAGGCCATCCTCCGCAAAGTCTTGTCTGCCGAATCCTTAGATCTGAGCAAGGCCATCACGATAGCCCAGGCCTTCATATCCATGAGTGACAACACAAAACCGATATCTTCACAGAATCGAAGCTCACTGGCAAGTACTGTGCATAAAATAATGCCTTCAGCAGGCAGAACTGTCCATAGTAGGGCCCACACGCCCGCAGAGGCCAGGCCTAGGGTGACTCAGAGGCCGCTGTACAATGCTAATGTGAATCCATTAATACCATGGTGGTGCTGCGGGGGCAGTCACAGAGCCCATCGATGTCTATTCAAGTACTATGGGCCCAAGTTTCCACATGATTTGCGCCTGATTTTTAGGAGCAACTGGTGGAGAATGGAATATCTTAGAAATCGCAATTCTCCACATTTTTTTTTCTGCAGTTCTAGTCAGGTAGAACAGTTCTACTTTGGAACAGAATTTTTTCTTCAAAAGGGGGCGTGTCCGGCCACTAACGCCTGATTTGAAAGTTTCCACAGTGAAAACGTACTCCAAACTAACTTAGAATGGAGCAAGTGAAGATTTTTGTAGAACTGAAAAAACCTGTTATACACATTAAAAAATCAGGCACAGGTTACAAATTAGGCGTCCGGAACGAGGTGGGGGGGGAAAGGGAAGTCATTAAATTCTACAATAAATCCTTATTTATACTTCTACAAATATTATACAAATAAATCCAACCTGAATAAAAATTTATCAGCAAAGAAAAGATTAAATAAACCATCTTCCTACCTGTGTGAAAGTGCTTCAGCCAGCCTCACAAGTTCGTTCGTTCGTTCCCGACGGCAGGAGGGGAGGAGGAAGCCGTTCCCGACGGCGGGCGGGCGGGAGGGAGGGAGTGCGGGCCCGACCGACCGCCCGCCCAACCGCAGCGGGGGGGGGGAGGAAGCCATTCCAGATGGCGGGCTGGCGGGAGTGCGGGACCGATCGACCGAACGCAGCAGGGGGGGGAGGAAGCCGTTCCAGACGGCGGGCGGGAAGGAGACAGTGAGAAGGCTGCAGGAAGCCTCAGTGCTGATGTGCTGATGGCAATGTGCTTTTATTAAAAAATGTTGAAAAATTAAACAGCTACAAAGAACTACAAAAATGGCCGAGTGCCAATGTTTCCTTCACACTGCGCGTGCGCGAGCGCTCCAACGCGCACGCGCAGGGTTGCCGGCAGGAAAAAAACTAATTTAAATAGTACCTGCCCCCTCCCACTTACAAAATCGGCGCGAGTGTAGGCTCCACCCCCCTGGGCGCCGCGCCAAACAGACAAGGAGCTGCAGGGCTCTCCAGAATCGCGAGTTTTTTTTCCGGCGCCCAGCTCGGAGGGGCACCCGTTTTTTATCGTGTGGAAACTTGGGCCCTATGTGTGCAAGGGCTGTGGAACAATGGGGCACCTCCTGCGAATATGCAAGTGACCTCGGACTCACATGGCAGAGTCAGCAGAGAGCGACCGATCCAGCGCGGATCACGCTGAACAAGCAGGAGAGGCAACTCAACCGGAGGATGAGGAGGAAATGTATGGGGTACACACCTTCGCCACGAAAAGCCTTACGATAATGTTAAAAGTTAAACTTAACGGCATTCCAGTCTCCATGGAATTAGACACGGGGCGAGTCAATCGATTATGAGCCAGAAAGCTTTTGAGAAACTGTGGAGTAACAAGGCACAGAGGCCAAAACTGAGCCCGATTCACACTACACTGTGCACTTACACCAAAGAACTCATACCTGTTATTGACAGTACGGCAGTGAAAGTATCATGTGACGGAATGGTGCATGATTTACCAGGCGATGGCCCAATGCTGTTCGGCAGGAGCTGGCTCGGCAAGATCCGGTGGAACTGGGACGACATCAAAGCATTCTCTTCGGTGGATGACGCCTCATGCTCCCAGGTGCTAAACAAATTCCCGGCGTTATTTGAGCCAGGCATCGGCAACTTCACAGGCGCCAAAGTACAGATCCATCTTGTTGCTGGGGCACGGCCCGTTCATCACAAGACCCGAGCAGTCCCATATATGATGCGAGAGAAAGTCGAAATCAAGCTGGACAGATTTTAACGAGAGGGAATCATATCGCCAGTCGAGTTCAACGAGTGGGCCAGTCCAATCGTGCCAGTACTAAAGAGCGATGAGACAGTCAGAATCTGCGGGGACTACAAGGTGACGGTCAACCGAGTCTCGTTACAGGATCCGTACCCACTACCCAAAGCGAAGGACTTATTCGCAATGCTAGCAGGGTGAAAGTCATTCACCAAGCTAGACCTAACCTCTGCCTACATGACACAGGAGCTGACTGAACCGTCAAAGAAGTTGGCGTGCATCAACACGCACAAAGGACTGTTTGTAAACCACAGATGTCCCTTTGGGATTTGCTTTGGCTGGGGCCATCTTCGAGAGGAACATGGAGAGTCTGCTGAAATCGGTTCCATGCACCATGCATTTTGGTCGTAACACCACCGAACACTTGCGCAACTTCGAAGAGGTTCTAAAGCGACTGGACAGAGTGGGACTCTGGCTGAAACGCTCCAAGTGTGTTTTCCTGGCGCCAGAGGTCGAAATTCTAGGGAGAAAGATTGCGGCGGATAGCATCAGACCAACGGACTCCAAGACGGAGGCCATCAAGAATGCACCCCACCACAGAATGAGACGGAGCTGTGTTCATTCCTGGGACTCATCAAATACTTTGGTAACTTTCTTCCGGGGTTGAGCACTTTGCTGGAACCCTTGCGTTTATTGCGACGCAAGGGTGATGACTGGGTTTGGGGTAAATCTCAAGAGACAGTCTTTAATAAGGCCAGAAACCTGCTATGCTCCAACAAGTTACTTGTATTGTATGACCCATGCAAACGCTTAGTACTAGCATGTGATGCGTCGTCGTACTGGATCGGTTGAGTGTTACAGCAAGCCAATGTGTCAGGCAAACTGCAACCGGTTGCATATGCGTCCAGAAGTTTATCCAAGGCTGAAAGAGCCTACAGTATGGTTGAGAAAGAAGCGTTGGCTTGTGTATACTGTGTTAAGAAAATGCACCGATATCTATTTGGTCTCCGGTTCGAGCTTGAAATCGACCACAAACCGCTTACTTCACTGCTCTCAGAAAGCAAAGATATCAACACCAATGCTTCGTCCCGCATCCAGAGATGTGTACTAACATTGTCTCATATGACTATGTAATCCGCTACAGACCAGGCACTGATAACTGCGCTGACGCCCTAAGTCAGCTGCCATTGCCCACCACCGGGATGGAAATGGCGCAACCCGCAGACTTGCTTCTGGTAATGGATGCTTTTGATCACCAGATCAGATGAGGACCTGGACCATCCAAGACCCTCTGCTATCACTAGTAAAAAGCTGCATCCTCAATGGGAGCTGGTCAGCAGTTCCTGGGGAAATGCAACATGAAATTAAGCCTTTTCACCGACTCAAGGATGAACTGTCCATCCAATCGGATTGTCTCCTATGGGGGAATCACGTGATTTTGCCCAAAAAAGGAAGGAAAACATTTATACGCGACCTACATAGTACCCACCCAGTCATAGTCATAATGAAGGCTATCGCCAGGTCGCACGTTTGGTGGCCCGGCATTGACTCCGAATTAGAGTCATGTGTACACCAATGCGACACTTGCTCACAGCTGAGCAACGCACCCAAGGAGGCCCCCCCTGAGCCTGTGGTCATGGCCCTCCAACCGTGGTCCAGGGTCCATGTGGATTTCGCTGGCCCCTTTCTAGGGAAGATGTTTCAAGTCGCAGTGGACGCTTGCTCAAAATGGATTGAATGTATAATAATTTTATCATGTACATCCACTGCCACCATTGAAAGCCTTAGGGCCATGTTCGCCACCCATGGTTTGCCCAACGTCCTTGTCAGTGACAATGGACCATGTTTCAGCAGCTCGGAATTCAACGAGTTCATGACCCCCAATGGCATTAAGCATGTCAGGTCTTCCCTATTTAAGCCCGCATCCAATGGCCAAGCAGAATGGGCAGTCCAAACCATCAAGCAAAGCTTGAAATGCGTAATGCACAGCTCTTTGAAGGCCCGGTTATCTAGGATTCTGCTCAGCTACCGACGTGCCCCCACTCGCTCCCTCTGTAGAGTTGTTAATGAAGAGAGCACTCAACATCAGGCTCTCCTTAGTCCACCCGGATCTCAATGATCACGTAGAAACCCGGCGGCACAGGCATAACGTGTACCATGATCGCGCGGCGGCCTCGCTTGACATTGAGGTCAATTATCCGGTGTTCATTCGAAATTACGGTCATGGTCCCAAATGGATTGCTGGCACTGTCTTAGCCAAGGAGGGAAATAGAGTGGCTGTTGTGAAATTGTTGAATGGGCAAATGTGCAGAGAGCACCTGGATCAGACCAAACTGCGATTCACGGACAACCAAAAACAGTTTGAAGAAGACCCTACCATCTATGATCCACCAACACACACCCAACCAGCAATTGACCTCACTGTCAACCACGAGGATGAACCCACCATGCCTGACAGTCTGATCAGACCAGCCAAGCTGCCGTGCAGCAATGATCCGACCAACTCACCCATGCCAGGATTTCAACTCAGGCGATCGACCAGGGAACGCAGACCGCCAGATTGCCTTAACCTGTAAATAACATATACTCAAGACTTTGGGGGGGGAAGTGGTGTTTTGTATGTGAACCTCACCTGTGTGTAAGACTTGCCTCTAGGGGGCACATGAAAACAGAATATTATCTGAATGGCGGCAGATTAGGAAAGGGGGAGATGCAACGAGACCTGGGTGTCATGGTTCATCAGTCATTGAAAGTTGGCATGCAGGTACAGCAGGCGGTGAAGAAGACAAATGGTATGTTGGCCTTCATAGCTAGGGGATTTGAGTATAGGAGCAGGGAGGTCTTACTGCAGTTGTACAGGGCCTTGGTGAGGCCTCACCTGGAATATTGTGTTCAGTTTTGGTCTCCTAATCTGAGGAAGGAAATTCTTGCTATTGAGGGAGTGCAGCGAAGGTTCACCAGCCTGATTCCCGGGATGGTAGGACTGACATATGAGGAGAGGCTGGATCAACTGGGCCTTTATACACTGGAGTTTAGAAGGATGAGAGGGGATCTCATAGAAACTTAGAAGATTCTGACGGGTCTGGACAGGTTAGATGCGGGAAGAATGTTCCCGATGATGGGGAAGTCCAGAACCAGGAGACTCAGTCTTAGGATAAGGGGTAGGTCATTTAGAACTGAGATGAGGAAAAACTTCTTCACTCAGAGAGTTGTTAACCTGTGGAATTCCCTACTGCAGAGAGCTGTTGATGCCAGTTCATTGGATATATTCAAGAGGGAGTTAGACATGGCACTTACGGCTAAAGTGATCAAGCGGTATGGAGAGAAAGCAGGAAAGGGGTACTGAGGGAATGATCAGCCATGATCTTATTGAATGGTGGTGCAGGCTCGAGGGGCAGAATGGCCTACTCCTGCACCTATTTTCTATGTTGCTATGTTTCTATGAGACCTATGAGTCACCTGTGCACCCTGGAGCAAGCAGGTATAAAAGACAGTCCACCACGCTGCAGCCTCACTTTGGAGACCAAGGTCACAATGGTTTGAGCTTACAACACAGTCTCATAGAGTTATTCTGAACTTAATGTGAAGGATGTTGACAAACTTTTGGGGCTTCATAAACGGAGGAGGGTGCTCCTTAGACCCTCACAGTTGACAGTGTCGAAGGCCTTTGTAAGGTCGAAAAAGGCTATGTATAAGGGCTGGCGCTGCTCCCTGCATTTTTCCTGCAGCTGCCACGCTGCAAAGATCATCTCCCTTGTGCCCCGTAGGGGATGAAATCTGCACTGTGACTCTGGGGTGGAGCTCCTCGGCCACAGGAGAAGACAGTTGAGGAGGACTCCAGCGACAACGTTCCCAATGGCCGATAGCGGGGAGATTCCCCTGTAATTGCCACAGTCGGACTTGTCCCTTTTTTAAAGATGATCACGATCACTGCATCTCTGAGATCTCCCGGCATGCTCTCCTCCCTCCAGATGAGAGAGATGAGGTCATGTATCCGCGCCAACAGTGCCTCTCCGCCATACTTTAGCGCCTCAGCAGGGATTCCATCTGCTCCCATAGCCTTGTTGTTCTTATGGCTTTTCCTACCTCGTGCAACATTAGGGTTTCACCTGAGGTGGCGGCGGGTCGCATGCTGTGGGAAGGAGTCGCGAACACTCGAGTCAAAGGCAGAGTCTCGGTTGAGGAGATCTTCAAAGTGCTCCTTCCAGCGGGCCCTGACTGCCTCGGTCTCCTTGATGAGTGTTTCCCCGTTCTTGGCCAGCAGTGGGGTGGGGCCTTCGGAGTTTGGACCGCAGATAGCCTTGACTGCGATGAAGAATCCTCACACATCATGGCTGTTGGCCAGTTGTTGTATCTGCTGTGCTTTCTCCATCCACCACCTATTCTTTAGGTCCCGGGTTTTTTGTTAGACCTCGGCCTTGAGCCGCCTGTAATGTTGCTTTGCTGCTCCCGAGTTGGATTGTTGCTTGAGGCTCAGAAATGCTCTGCGTTTGCGATCTATTAGTTCTTGGATCTCCTGATCATTCTCATCAAACCAGTCCTGGTGTTTTCTGATTGAGTGACCAAGTGTCTCTTCTCAGGCACTGGTTATGGAGGCCTGGAGGGCAGACCAAGCACTGTGGGCATTCAGCATCTTGGGGTCATCAAGGCACGCCAGGTTAACTGTGAAGCGTTGGCTGTATAGGGCTCTCTTAGCTGGGTCTTTAAGTGCCCCGGCATTGACGTTTTTGCGGCACTGCTTCTGCTGTCCCCTCTGCTTTGGGGCTATGTTAATGTCGATGATGGATCGGATTAGGCAGTGGTTCATCCAGCAGCTCCTGTCATGGCGCGGGTGATGCGCACATCCTTGCGATCCCTGGCTCGGACGATGACATAGTCGAGCACGTGCCAGTCTTTGGAGCGAGGGTGTTGCCACAATGCCTGGTATTTGTTTCTCTAGCGGAACAATGTGTAGGGAATAACAATGTCATGTTCTAGGCTTTTTGTCAGGAGCAGGGTACCGCTGGAGTTGGTTTTCCCTACCCACTCTCTGCCAATCACAACTCCCCAGTGGTCTGTGTCCTTATCGACTCTGGCATTGAAGTCGCCGATGAAGATCTGTTTGTCATCTGTAGAGACGCGGGACAGGGATTGTTTGAGGCTGGAGTAGAATTCCTCTTTGACCTCATATGTTGCGTCGAGTGTTGGGGCGTACACACTGATAACTGGTGCACTGGTTCCGGGATAGGGTGAACCATGAGACGTTCACTTAAGCAGATAGGGAGAACCATGAGATGTTCTTTTATCTCGCAGGGGGAGTCTCTGAGGCGGCCGACCAGCTTGTTCTTGATGGCGAAACCAACTCCATGAAGGCGGCATTCTTCTTCTGGTTTGCCTTTCCAGAAAGTGTAGCTATCACCTTGTTCTTTGAGCTGGCCTTCCCCTGCCCGCCAGGTCTCGCTTAGGGCAGCAATGTCGACGTCGAAGCATCTGAGTTCCCAGACAATGATGGTGGTGTGGCATTCCGGTCTGTCACTGTTGGGGTTGTCCATGAGGGCTCTGGTGTTCCAGGTCCTGAACTTCATTTTGAAAGGTGGAAGATGCCTATGCATGAGTTCTTTCAATGTGGGGTGGCCGTTGCAAACCAGCTACCACACAGGCTTAGCAGAGCAAGGTCTTGGTCCAGTGGCAAGGGGGTCCAAGACGACTGGAGACCAGGTCCTACTGTATGGGCCTAGTTGCCTACGGTGGGATGCGAGCCGTAAGCTCGGCGCTGAGCAACACCTTTGGTGAGATGATGAGAGTTCCGAGGCATGGAAGGTGGGGGTGAGAGATTTGAGGTGATGCTTCCCTCTCCCAAGCATTGGGATGGCCAGAGGTCCACTTTGTGGAAGGAGGAGAGCTCAAAGTGGCTGCAGTCATTGTGCACACCACGTGCTCATCAGGGGCTCCAGAAAACTTATAAAGCCAACCCCAGGCCATAAAGGAAACATGAGCTTTTATAGGAGAGTGCCTGAGAATGAGCTAAGACCAAAGAGAATTTCTGAGTTTAGGAAAATAAAACAGAAAACAGGGAGCTAATAAATAACTTTAATTATGAGCACTGTTTTAAGCAAGAGTGTTGTTGCATGAGTAAAACTCCTAAATGGATGATACAAGAGAGTAGGAAAGAAGAAAGTAATAGTTAGTCTTTACTTAGTTTAAAAAGATGGTTATTTAATTATTTTCCTGAATAAATTATAACTTTTAATTAAGTAAAGTTTGATCAAATTCTTTCTAACTGAAGGTTTCTCTCAATATTTGACCACAGTACTTGCTGCTGTGTCAAAGGGTTTTGCTTCTATACATATTGTTCAGTTTATGTGCTTTGGAACCATTGAGAATGGTCAATACAGTTTTTTAATTTGTATCTGTACTTAAAGGTTTGAATCTACTGCTACTCTGTAGCCTGAGTAACTATATTCCTACCTGTGGTTTGACTAACTATATTCCTACTACATGATTTGACGAACTATATTCCTACTCCATAGTTTGACTAACTATATTCCTAGGCCTAGAAATTGGGCAGCTAACCATCACCCATTTGTGCCACTGTCCTGGCGAAAAATGGCAGACGCCACTCTGGCACCCTTCTCTGGCACGGGACTCGGCGGCCTTCATTTTGGTGAAGGCCTTAGCGCAACCGATAGCAGTGTTCGCCCTGGAAATACAAATGGGGAGAGTGTGACATCAGTTTTGTAGCCCAGTCTGCGAACTTCGACGGTAATACTGGGTCCTAAGCTCGCTCTGAAAAGTGAACATTCAGCAGACTGGCAGAGACGCTGTCAACACTTTTTAAATGGACATACACGTCTTTCAGGTAAGTTTGTATTTAAGATTTTGAACTGGATTTTTTATTTTATTTTATTGAACTAGCGGCTCAGTGCAATACATGTTAAAAGTTTTTAAGTGTGAGGGAGTGGAGAGAGTACTGTTGGACACTTGCAAGGCCTTGGATGGTCAAAAAAGACCTCTGAGAAGATGGAAAATGTTGGAAATACTCGGTAGCATCCGTGGAGAGAGAAACAGAGTTCACGTCTGCCTGACCTATTGAGTACTTCCAGCATTTCCTGCTTTTATTTCAGATTTATAGCATCCGCTCACAGAGGGAAGAGGAAAACACAGAAGAGGAGAAAGCAGAAGAAGAGGAAGCAGAAGGGAGGATGCAACCCAGACAGCCTCTTTCTGGCTGGGATATCTGGGATGGAATCATCCACCTGCAGTACCAGTGACCACAACCCCAATTCCCCTTTCAGCATTTGTCCCACACCTTTCCTTCTCTCTGTTATTGACCATCACAGCGTTCTCTTTGCCACAATGCTGAAATAAAAGCCACCACAAAGCAAACTTTCCAATCCAACTTTATACATCTATCCATCCAACATAACATCAAGAAATCAGCTCATCACCCTTATGTATTCCCTTAGTGACTGTATTGTATGTGACTTTGCCTATCCTACTGTTGTCATGCAGTGCTATACCAGTGGCTGCAGCATGGCTGGTGGAAGGCTGCTGATTTTCAGATTTACAGCATCCACTGACTGCAAATGGCTTTGCTACTCGACATTGAGGAGTTGGTGGCTGGGTGTGTGAAATCAAGTGACGGTGTTTCTTCTCCTTCACTCTCCTCTTCCTTTACTTGTCAACCATTGGCTGTGCAAGCTCCATTTCTTGGGTGTGTGAAATGAGGAAGGCACAAGGGTGGAGTTGTGAGGGGAGGGTGGGAAAGCAAGAGGTGCATGCAATAAATAGGATAAAGTATGAGGATACCAGTATCCTTTCAGCCCACCGCTGTCCAAGGGCTCTGCCAACCCATGCCAAGAATCGCCAGTTCTGCCCATGGAGGTGAGGCGAAGCTAGAAATGGGAAGTGAGCCTCATGTTTTGTACAGGTTATTGGTTGGTGAGTGATTGAGGAATTGCGGGGTGGTGGGGGGGGGGTGCGTGTCGCGGCATGATCGTGCATTGCGCAGTGTGTGAAGCTAGTGGTGCAGTTGGTCGGAGATGGTTCTTGAAGATGCATTCACTGACCTTGACCACTGGTCTGAGGTCATGAAGCTTCTTTGGGCACTGGAGTCAGGTCATGAGGCTGACACTGTTGGCAGTGACGGTCTCAGTGATCTGGTCCCACATCCTTCTTTCTGGAGGGTCTCCTGGCCCCTGTGGGTAGACGACCTCTCTTGCAGTGTTGACCCTCTGCATAAAGCTGCGTATGAGACCCCGGGTACCCCTCCCCTGGCTTGCTGAGCCATTTGTGCTTAAGCATTTTCCCCATTTTTTCTTGGTGCAGAAGGCAATTCAGCTTTAAGAGCTGAAGACTCCTATTTAGGAATTCTTTATAATGTAACTTTTTTTCTGAAGGCAGTTGACAACATTTTTATTTTTTTCATTTCAGAAGGCAGTTCCCCTTTAAGGCACCGACACACTGCTTTCTGAAATGACAGCCTCACTTTCAGAGCAGGCTGCAATTATGCTATGGCTACACTACACCACATTGGGGCCTGCTGCTGGGAGTGAGTTGCATAGTGAGTTTAGCACTGGGCTAATGTTACTTAGTCCCCAGCGGCAATTTTCCATTCCGCCAGTCCCACCATTTTCAGCAGCCATTAACACTGCCCGTGGTGGCACCAGCAGCTTTTGTGACGTTCACAAGTTTCTGGCCCTATTCTGTGGCCTGACTGACTCCACTGCCACCATGCAATATAAAAAGATAGAACCATAGAAATCTACAGCGCAGAAGGAGGCCATTTCGGCCCATCGTGTCCACACCAGCCGATAAAAAGCCGCATGGCCCTTGGTCAGCAGCCCTAAAGGTTATGTATAAACCTATGAACAATGACAGAAAGGCAAAGAGCACCAAGCCCAACCAGTCTGCCTCAACCTCTTCTGTTTCAATGAGAACAAACTTTCAGGGATCTGTGGACAAGCACTCCAAGGTCCCTTTGTTCATCTACACTATTAAGTGGCTTACCGATTAATGTGTATACCCTTTCCTTATTAGCCTTCCCAAAGTGCATCAGCTCACATTTCTCTGAATTAAATTCCATTTGCCACTGCTCTGCCCACCTGACCAGTGGATTGATATCCTCCTGCAGCCCATGACTTTCCTGTTCATTATCAACCACACAGCCAATTTTAGTGTTGTCTGCAAACTTCTTAATCATACTCCCTTTATTCAAATCGAATATATTTGTGATATATACCACAAAAAGCAAGGGACCCAGTACTGAGCCCTGTGGAACCCCACTGGAAACATCCTTCCAATCACAAAAACATCCATCAATCATTACCCTTTGCTTCCTACCTCCAAGCCAATTTTGGATCCAACTTGCCACTTTGCCCTTTAATCTTCATGACCAGTCTACCATGTGGGACCTTATCAAAAACCTTGCTAAAGTCCATATATACTACATCATACGCACTACCCTCATCGACCCTCTTGGTTACTTCCTCAAAAAATTCAATCAGGTTAGTCAAACACGATCTTCCCTTAACAAATCCGTGCTGACTGTCCCTAATTAATCCTTGCCTTTCCAAATGCAGATGTATCCTGTCTTTCACAAATTTTTCCAATAATTTTCCCACCACTGAGGTTAGGCTGACAGGCCTGTAATTACTTGGCCTGTCCCTTTCTCCCTTTTTAAACAAGGGTACTACATTAGCAGTCCTCCAATCCTCCGGCACCATGCCCAGATCCAAAGAGGACTGGAAAATTATGGTCAAGGCCTCTGCTATTTCCTCTTTTACAACAGCCTGGGATACATTTCATCCGGGCCTGGGGACTTAGCTACTTTCAAAGCTGCTAAACCCCTTAATACTTTCTCTCTCACATTTATTTCATCCAGAATATCACACTCCTCCTCGATAGCAGTATCTGCATTGCTCCTTTCCTTTGTGAAAACAGATGCAAAGTATTCGTTAAGAACCCTACCAACATCTTCTGCCTCCACACAAAGATTACCCTCATGGTCTCCAATAGGCCCTACCCTTTCTTTAGTTACCTTCTTACTCTTAATATATTTATAGAACATCTTAGGGTTTTCCTTAATTTTACTGGCCAAGAATTTTTCCTGCTCTCTCTTAGCATTCCTAATATTCAAGAGGGAGTTAGATATGGCCCTTACTGCTAAAGAGATCAAGGGGTATGGAGAGAAAGCAGGAAAGGGGTACTGAGGGAATGATCAGCCATGATCTTATTGAATGGTGGTGCAGGCTCGAAGGGCCGAATGGCCTACTCCTGCTCCTATTTTCTATGTTTCTATGTTTCTATATCCTTTTTAATTTTGCCTCTTAACTTTCTATATTCTTCTAAAAATTCTAGAGTATTTAGCCATTGGTATATAACATAAGCGTCCCTTTTTTTCTTAATCCTCTTCTGTAAGTCCCTAGACATCCAGGGGGCTCTAAAATTATTTATCCCAGCCTTTTTCTTGAAGGGCACATGTTTGGCCTAAACCTCCCAGTTCTCCTCCTTGAATGCCTCCCACTGTTCCGACACTGATTTACCCACAAGTAGCTGTTTCCAGTCCACTATGGCCAAATCGCTCTTTAACTTAGCAAAAGTAGCTTTTCCCCAATTCAGAACTTTTATTTCAGGCCTATTCTTGTCCTTATCCATAACCAACTTGAATCTGACTGAATTATGGTCACTGGCACCTAAGTGCTCTCCCACTAATACCCCTTCAACCAGCCCAGCTTCATTCCCCAAAACTAAATCCAAGACTGCCCCCTCTCGCTACATACTGACTAAAAAAAGTTCTCTTGAATGCATTTCAAGAATTCCGTCCCCTCTATACCCTTCACACTAACTTTGTCCCAATCAATATTTGGATAGTTAAAATCCCCGACTATTACTACCTTATGGTTTTTGGACTTCACAGCAATGTGCCTACATAGTTGCTCCTCTATCTCCCTCCCACTGTTTGGGGGTCTATAATACATGCCCAACAGTGTGATCACCCCTTTTTTATTTTTCAATTCAACCCATATGGCCTCATTTGATGATCCCTCTAACATATCAACCCTCTTCATCGCTGTAATAGTTTCTTTAATCAGTACCACAATGCACCCCCCATCCCCTGTCCTTTTTACCCCCCTCTTTATCTTGTCTAAAAATCCTGTAGCCAAGAATATTGATCTGCCAAACCTACCCCACTTTCAGCCATGTTTCTGTAATGGCTATAATGTCATACTCCCAAGTGTCTACCTGTGCTCTTAGCCTTATTCGCTATACTCCTTGCATTAACGTATATACCATTCAGCATAGGAAGACCTCCTTGCTTACTACATACTAAGCCCTGTTTCCTCTGTCTTACAGATTTGCTTTCTAGATTCTTGCTATCCAATTTCTGCTTTACTTTCTTCCCTTTTGAATTCGTTCTCAGGTTCCCATCCCCCTGCCAAGCTAGTTTAAACTCTCCCCAACAGCACTAGCAAAACTCCCCGCGAGGATATTGGTCCCGGCGCTGTTGAGGTGCAACCTGTCCAGCTTGTACAGGTCCCATCTCCCCCAGAAGTGGTCTCAAATCCTTAAGTTGATTAACTATACTGCTATCCTTTGACAAATTTAAGCTATGCCATACTAAAGGTAACTGGAGCTGATTTTCCTTATTAGAATGTTCCATTAACACCTGTTTCTGGGCCATTCCACAATGGGAAAAGACCTGTAATGCCATAGTAGCGCTTGATGTGCATTTTCTGGTCGGGCTGCAGCATAACTTCCAGGGGCACCACAGAAACTCTTACACATATTTAATAATTTGTTATAACAAGGTGTAGTGCCAGAGAACGGACGGAAACCAATATTTAAGAAGGGAGATAGAACATGTCCAGGGAACTATAGACCAGTCAAATTAATATTGATAATAGGATAAGTAATGAAATCCCTATTAAAGGAGAACATAGAAAAACATCTAGAAACCAAAAAATATAATAATGAAATATAAACATAGATTTCAAAAAGGAAAGTCTTGCTTGACCAACATCATTGGAATTTTTGAAGAGGTAAGAGAGATTAGACAAGGGTAATGCAGTAAGTGTAATATATCTAGATTTCCAAAAGGCCTTTGATAAGGTAACACATAATAGACGATTGAATAAGATCAGAGCATGTGGAGTCAGGGGACAAGCAGCAGAATGGATCGCAATCTGGCTCGAAGTAGGGGTAGGGGTAAAGAGTAGCTATCAGAGTGGCAGACGGTGGAAATTTGGGTCCTTGAAGGATCAGTGCTAGGACCAATGCCGTTCACAATTTATATCAACAATTTCTGAATTTGCGAATACACCAAATTGGGGGGGATAGTCAATACTGAGGGGGATTGCAAAAAATTGCAAGAAGACATTAATAAATTTACAGATTGGGCATATCATTGGCAAATGAATGTCAAAATAGTTAAGTGTGAGGTATTACATTTTGGTAAGAAAAATAAGGAGGCTCCATATTACCTGGAATGAAGTGGGACAATAGGTCACACTGGACATATAATCAGATATGGATAAAGGGTTAAATGTGAAAGTGCAAAAGCCAGGATAGCAACAGCTTCTACACTGCTGAAACAGCAGGACAGCTGTGAGTTATCTCAAGATTGCAGTGACAAAATAGGCACCACTCGCCTGCAATAACAGGATGGGTGAAGGATGATGATCTTAGAAAAGCAAAGGTCACATAACGAAGCACATTTAAGATGAGGCAGTCTGACAGGGCTCCCTCTGGTATAACTCATAGCAAGGCGCAAGAGAGGTAAGATAACATTCCAATGTGCAAAAATCACTCCCGGGACACAGTGAGGTTTGTGGAAAAGTACTGGGGACAAGCGTGGGCAGTATTGTACCTTTGCTTTGAGTGACAAGGGTGTTGACCATTCGGACTGATGTAGGGTTTAAATTGAAATGTCTGGCCACTATAGGCCGAGTGACTGTATAAAAACCCTGTGTTCTTTATTAGGAGGGAACGCGTGGGAGGATTCAGCGGGGGCTGACTTGCAGGCTCGTTTCTCCCTTGCAAGTAAAATAAACTGACTTGTATTTGATTCCTAACAGATGGTGTTGAGGTTAATTATTTAATCTCCACTTCATTTGGCGTCGTCGGCAGGATATCCCGGGGACGAGGCACCGATCGTGACGAACCATCATTGAGTGAGTATTTTAATTACCACTCTCATAACCGATGTGATCCGTTGCACTAAGTGTGAGACAAACAGGATGTATGAGCAAATAAAGTGTCTGTTAGAGATCCAAACAAGTAAATTTGGGGTAAGAATATAGTTTGAGTCAATGTCAACAAATGCAATGTCTGACGAATGGGGTCCGGAGGAATCTTTAGCAAGTTTTTTCGCAAATAAGTGCAAGAAACTAATTCTGAAAATGAAAAATGATAGGTGGCACCCATCAGTCGAGCCCGCCAAACAGAAGTTGTGGTGGGAGACACAGACCAAAGATAAAAGTGACAAACCCCGAGTTTTGATAACATGGCAATGTCTGTGCTATAATGAAAAAACAAAACCAAAGTTAGTAGAATTGAGTCAATTGCGTTAGGAAAGGAGAGAAAGAGATAATGAAAGCCTGTTCAGTCCTCGGCATGGTCTAGACCAGGAACTGAACAAAGTCATTGAAACAAAACAATCATGCAACCGACCCGACAGTAAAAACAGACCTCTCTCCTATAATGAAGTATGGGCAACTGCTCCCGAATTCGACAACTATGGCAAGGAGGTTCCAACGGCACCATTAACAACCACAACAGCCCCAAATGGTGGAGCTCCGAGAGTGAGATACGAACCCTTTATTCCCAGAGAAAAGCAGGCACTACTAAAAGACATGCCAACCCTAAAACACCGGCATGGTAATGCCGACTTCCGGAGACCCTTAAGAGAAATGTATGACATTCATGATATGCATGAACGGGATGTCCACCAGTTAGTATGAGCAAAGTGCCCTTGGGATAAGTGGGAAACCATGCCCCTTCAATCAAGGAGCGGTGAGTGGTGTCCCTTACCAGGTGCCTTGCGGAACACTAGGCAGACCACGTATGACAATTTTGTTGAAGCTGTGAAAACAGCCCTTGGTGCACCTATGCCCAATTGGGAATCATATTAGGCATTAAGTAACAGAAAGGAGAGAGGGTTAACGTGTATGGGGAGAGGATATGGACAGCATATCAGGAATACGCCGGACAAAATAATCCTGCAAAGGCCAAACCAGCCTTCATAAAAATGTTTAAAGACTGCCTATCGGCGGAACATCAGAGAGTCCTACAACTGGGGCGTAGTGGTAACACAGACCTTTGAGGAGATAATGATGTGGGCATGCTAAATAGACAACAACCAGTTACAGACAACCCAAGCTGTTATGGTTGAAGTAACTGTTGTAAGCACAGTGGGTAAGCCTAAGTTAACCGGTAAATATTTTAATTGTGGGGCAACGGGACACAATACAGCCGAATGTCTGGCCCCCACTAAAAAGAAAAAGGGAGAAGGGCCCGTGTGTAAAAATTGCAAGAAGAGAAGCCATAATCACCAGCAGTGTTGGGCGTCCAGTGGCGGACAGGCAGGCCAGGGTCCGATACAGAAGGAAAGAACAACCGGTGGAGCCATGGAGGACATGACTAGTGAACAACTCCTTAAGATCATAAAAAGTATGTCCTCCGATTGAAAGGCAGTGGCCCCCATTAGAATTGACACTGATCCCCGAATCCACATAAATGCACTGATAGGAGGCTAACAGTGTGATATGTTGGTGGACACGGGCGCAAAGGTATCAATCACTACCCTCCCCCTCCCGAGCATGAGAAAATCATTGGCCATAAGGGGGGGTCAACGGGGTATTGAAAGTCCAACAGAGTAAAGTAATAGTATTGGAGATCACTGGGATCTTGATCCCAGCACAATTTTGGGTATGTCCAAATCTGGAAGGCACTATACTAGGAATTGACCTATTCGAACAGCCCAAAGGGACGAAGGATAGTTTGGAGAGGTAACTCGGGCCATAAGAAAACAATGCTATGGGGAATCCAGAAGCTTGACAACCACACCCACATCAGTAGTGTGCAGGTTCTGGCCAGGGATTGGACCAAGGATGGTCAGTGGGGGGGGGAAATATGTGCCAGCCTGCCTGAGGCATGGGCTAGGACAAAACAAGACTGTGGGCTTGTCAGAATGGAACCCATTAAAGTCCAGGGGCCAGAACACAAAGCGCACAGACAATACCTGATATTTCCTGAGGCACTTGGAGAAGTGACCCAGATAGTACGGGAGTTGGTAATGGACGGGGTTTTGAAGGAGGTTCTAGCCACTACCAATTCTCCTGTGTGGCCGGTAAAGAAGCTAGACGGGTCACACCATCTCATCATCGACTACACAGCACTGAATATGGTGACGCCCTGCGAACATCCCATAGTTGCTAGTCCCTCTATTATTTTTAATGGTCTTAAACCTGAGCACAAGATCTTCATAGTCCTAGATATTGCCAATGGATTTTGGTCCATACCACTAGCTAAGAATCACAGCCCAAATTTGCATTCACCATTGGAGAACGATAGTACACATGAACAAGACTGCCTCAGGGGTTCCACAATAGCCGAGCCATTTTCCACCGGACAATGAGCCGAGCATTGGAAAATGTACACCTGGCCCCATACAACAGTACGGTCCTACAGTACGTTGACGACCTACGCATCGCCTCCGAGAGCCCAAGGGGACACATGGGAGCCCTGGTAGTCATCTTGGAGGCCATGATCGAAGCCGGATTTAAAGTGAATCCCAAGAAAGCCCAAATAGGATATGCGAAAGTACAGTTCTTGGGGCACGAAATCTCACAAGGGCCCCGGGCCATGTCCAATGACAGACGGGACGCCATTAGGGCGATGCCGCGCCCAAGTACTGTAAGGGGGGGTAAGGAAGGTCCTGGGCTTACATAGAAACATAGAAAAATAGGTGCAGGAGTAGGCCATTTGGCCCTTCGAGCCTGCACCACCATTCAATAAGATGATGGCTGATCATTCCTTCAGTACCCCTTTCCTGCTTTCTCTCCATATCCCTTGATCCCCTTAACCATAAGAGCCATATCTAACTCCCTCTTGAATATATCCAGTGAACTGGCATCAACAACTCTCTGCGGCAGGGAATTCCACAGGTTAACAACTCTCTGAGTGAAGAAGTTTCTCCTCATCCCAGTCCTAAATGGCCTACCCCTTATCCCAACATCGGGAACATTCTTCCCACATCTAACCTGTCCAGTCCAGTCAGAATCTTATATGTTTCTATGTGATCCCCGCTCATCCTTCTAAACTCCAGTGAACAAAGGCCCAGTTGATCCAGTCTCTCCTCATATGACAGCCCAGCCATCCCTGGAATCAGTCTAGTGAACCATCGCTGCACTCCCTCAATAGCAAGAACGTCCTTCCTCAAACTAGGAGACCAAAACTGAACACAATATTCCAGGTGAGGCCTCACTAAGGCCCTGTACAACTGCAGTAAGACTTCCCTGCTCCTATATTCAAATCCCCTAGCTATGAAGGCCAACATACCATTTGCCTTCTTTACCGCCTGCTGTACCTGCGTGCCCACTTTCAGTGACTGATGAACCATGATGCCCAGGTCTCGTTGCACCTCCCCTTTTCCTAATGTGCCGCCATCCAGATAATATTCTGCCTTCGTGTTTTTGCCCCCAAAATGGATAACCTCACATTTATCCACGTTATACTGCATCTGCCATGCATTTGCCCACTCACCTAACCTGTCCAAGTCACCCTGCAGCCTCTTCACGTCCTCCTCACAGCTCACTCCGCCACCCAGTTTAGTGTCATCTGCAAACTTGGAGATATTACACTCAATTCTCTCATGCAAATCATTAATGTATATTGTAAAGAGCTGGGGTCCCAGCACTGAGCCCTGCGGCACGCCACTAGTCACTGTCTGCCATTCTGAAAAGGACCCGTTTATCCCGACTCTCCTGTCTACCAACCAGAGAGAGTGTCTGACACATAACGCAGTCAGTGAGAGAGAGAGAGAGAGAAAGTCTGATACATAAGCCAGTCCTGTCTACCAACCAGTTCCTTATCCACGTCAGTATATTACCCCCAATACCATGTGCTTTGATTTTGCACAACAATCTCTTGTGCGGGACCTTGTCAAAAGCCTTCTGAAAGTCCAAATACACCACATCCACTGGTTCTCCCTTGTCCACTCTGCTAGTTACATCCTCAAAAAATTCCAGAAGATTCGTCAAGCATGATTTCCCTTTCATAAATCCATGCTGACTTGATCCGAACGTGTCAGCGCTGCTATTTCGTCCTTCATGATCGATTCCAACATTTTCCCCACTACTGATGTCAAGCTAACTGGTCTATAATTACCCGTTTTCTCTCTCCCTCCTTTTTTAAAAAGTGGTGTTACATTAGCTACCCTCCAGTCCATGGGAACTGATCCAGAGTCGATAGACTGTTGGAAAATGATCACCAATGCATCCACTATTTCTAGGGCCTCTTCCTTGAGCATTCTGGGATGCAGACTATCAGGCCCCAGGGATGTATCGGCCTTCAATCCCAGCAATTGCCCTAACACAATTTCCCGCCTAATAAGGATATCCTTCAGTTGCTCCTTCTCACTAGACCCACTGTCCCCTCGTACCTTCGGAAGGTTATTTGTATCTTCCTTCGTGAAGACAGAACCGAAGTATTGGTAACTATTGCAGAAATTTTATCCCAAATTTTGCGGCTCTAACGGAGCCCATCCAAAAACTTGTAAAAGGCGGAAAGCCGTCCTTAGAGGCCATAGAATGGGGAACGGAGCAAGAGGAGGCAGATGTTAAACTAATGGAGGCTCTAATGAACGCACTTGTGCTCAGTCTCCCAAACATGGAATTGCTATTCCACATTCACTGTGACAATATCAGGAACTTTTACGGGGCTGTCGTCATGCAGGAACATGGCAATTGACACCGACCCATAGCTTACTTTTCAACCCAGCAGTCATCGGTAGCGGCCGGGCTGTCCAGATGTGTGGCAGCTCTAGATTTCATCATCTGGGTGGTAAAAGTTAGTGAACCAATAGTGATGACAGGAGATATCATCTTACATACAAAACATACTCTAGTAGAGATGTTGAATACAGGGAAGTTAAGGGTCATCTCAAACGTAAAAAGGGCAAAATGGGAAGCTGTTTTATTGCCTAAAGATGAGTCCCTCAAAATAGTGCAAGACACCGGGGAAAACCCTGCAGAAGGACTTCTAGAGGAAAGGCAACCCCATAATTGTAGCACACTAGAATGGGAAGACTCCCCAGGCAATATCAGCGAAACTCCATTGGAGAAGCCTGATTTGACCCTATACATAGAGGGGTCTAGAAAGTATATAAGTGGATCACCCCATACGACAATTTAGAAACTGTACTTAGCGGGGCTTTAGACGGAGGACTTTCTGCCCAAGTGGCCGAACTTACGGCCCTGACAGAAGCTCTCAAACTAGCCGAGGGAAAAAGAGCAAATATTTATACAGATAGTCGCTATGCCTTCAGAGTAGTACATGATTATATGATGGCTTGGGAAGGACGAGGGTTCGTCACCTCAGGCAGAGAGGCTTTTTAAACATGAAGGGAGAATTAAGCTACTACTAGACGCCTCTACGAAACCCACCTTGTAGTGTATGGAGAAAGAGTCAGACTGAACACTGTGAGCTCAAAGTAAAGTGTGACCGTAGTCATTTATTGTAAGTCTCCAGAGTGCCTCTCCAACCTATGAAGCACTCTTAAATACCTGTGCTCCCAATATGAGATCCCTTAGGACTCCGGGGAATGAGCCCTCTGGTGGCTGTACAGAGTATATATAAGTCCAGATACATAACAACATTACCCCCGAAAGTCAATAGTGTAACTACTTACAATGTGAGTCGATCTGAGGCCCTTCTTGCCCTGGTTGATCGTCTCGATGTGAAGGCCACTGTTGTTGAGTCATTTGTTGGGCCCTCGCTGAGCTGCTGTGCAGCTGGCCTTGCTGGGCTGCCTGGTGTGTTGGGCCCTGCAGGGCTGCTGTGGACGATGGGTTCTGCTTCGTGGTCAACCGTGGTGCCGGTTGCCACTGGTGTGTATGTTGAGGGATCAAAAAAGATAGGATCCAAGGTGGGTTGCTCAGTATAGTCCGTGAATCTGAGTTTGATTTGGTCCAAGTGTTTCCGGTGAATGAGTCCATTTGAAAGTTTGACCCGAAACACCCTGCTCCCCTCTTTGGCCGGGAAGCCACTTGGGACCTTGCCCATAAGTTAATACAAGAACAGGATCATTGACTTCAATATCGCGTGACACATTTGCGCTATCATGGTATGCACTTTGTTGAAGCCGCCTGCTCTCTACCTGTTCATGTAGATCAGGGTGAACTAATGAGAGCCTTGTCTTAAGTGCTCTTTTCATGAGCAGTTCAGCAGGTGGGATCCCAGTGAGTAAGTGGGGTCTCATGCGGTAGCTAAGCAGGACTCGAGATAGGCGAGTCTGCAATGAGCCTTCAGTTACCCTCTTCAAGCCTTGCTTGATGGTTTGCACTGCTCTCTCTGCCTGACCATTGGACGCTGGTTTAAACGGGGCAGATGTGACATGTTTGATCCCGTTACGGGTCATAAATTCTTTGAACTCAGCAATGGTAAAACATGGCCCGTTGTCGCTCACCAGGACATCGGGTAAGCCATGTGTGGCAAAAATGGCCCGCAGGCTTTCAGTGGTGGCAGCGGACGTGCTGGCCAACTTAATCTCACATTCAATCCACTTGGAGTACGCGTCTCCAACCACAAGGAACATTTTACCCAAGAATGGGCCTGCATAGTCGACGTGTACCCTAGATCACGGTTTGGAGGGCCAAGACCATAAACTTAGTGGCACCTCCCTGAGTACATTGCTTAACTGCGTGCATGTATTACATCTGTGAACGCAGGACTCTAAGTCTGCATCGATGCCGGGCCACCACACATGGGATCTGGCTATCGCTTTCATCATTACGATGCCTAGGTGGGTACTGTGGAGGTCATTGATGAACGTGTCTCTGTCCTTCTTGGGGACCACTACTCGATTGTCCCACAGAAGGCAGTCTGCCTGTATAGACATTTCATCTTTACGCCGTTGGAATGGCTTTATCTCTTCCTGCATTTCCACTGGGACACTGGACCAGCTCCCGTTTTAACCTGAGCCCCATATGGTTGAGCCGATTAAGAACCTCCTCCGGGTTCTGCAGATGCTCGACTGTGTTCCAACCTGTGACCAAGATGTCGTCCTGGAAGACCACGGCATGCGGGACCGACTTCAGTAAACTTTCCATGTTTCTCTGGAATATCGCCGCCGCTGATCGGATTCCAAATGGGCATCTGTTATAAACAAAAAGACCTTTGTGCATGTTAATGCAGGTGAGGACCTTCGATGATTCCTCCAGTTCCTGCGTCATGTAGGCTGAAGTCAGATCTAGCCTCGTGAACGTCTGTCCCCCCGCCAGCGTTGCAAAGAGATCATCGGCTTTTGGTAGTGGGTATTGGTCCTGCAGGGAGAAACGATTGATAGTTACTTTGTAATCACCATAGATTCTGACGGTGCCGTTTCCCTTGAGGACTGGGACAATAGGACTGGCCCACTCGCTGAACTCGATCGGTGAGATGATGCCCTCTCTTTGTAGCCGGTTGAGTTCGATTTCTACCCTTTCTCTCATCGTGTACGGTACTGCTCTCGTCTTGTGATGGATGGGTCGCGCCCCCGGAATTAGGTGGATCTGCACTTTTGCTCCTTGGAATTTCCCGATGCCTGGTCCAAACAGCAAAGGAAATTTGTTTAAGATCTGTGCATATGAAGTGTCATCAGTGGGCGATAGCGCTCGGATGTTGTCCCAGTTCCGGCGTATCTTTCCCAGCCAGCTCCTGCCGAGCAACGTGGGACCATCGCCCGGTACCACCCAGAGTGGTAGCTCGTGCACCAGTCCATCGTAGGAGACCGTTATGGTAGCACTGCCGATTACAGGAATCAGTTCTTTCATGTAAGTTCTTAGTTTCGTGCGAATTGGAGTTAAGACTGTCCTTGAGGCCTTGTTGCACCACAAAAAGTCTTTCGAAAGTCTTTTTGCCCATGATGGATTGGCTCGCGCCTGTGTCCAGCTCCATTGACACCGGGAGTCCATTTAGTTCAACCTTTAGCATTATCGGGGGACAATTCATGGTGAATGTGTGCACCCCATGTACCTCTGTCTCCTCTATCACAGTTTCTGTTTCATCGTGATCCTCTTCGGACCCGTCCTCCTCTGTAATGTGGTGGTTTGCAGGTTTAGCAGGCTGAGCAGCTCGCCTGCACACTCGCTGGAGGTGTCCCATTGTTCCACAGCCCTTGCAAATGTATCTTTTGAGTCAGCATGAATGGAAACGATGATCACCCCCACAGCGCCAACAAGGTGTTAATGGCCTTGCATTCATCACCCTTGATGGTGGACTCTGAGACATCTGCAGATATGTAGCTGCAGGTATGTGTGACCTGCCCTGTCCATTACGATTCGAAAACAACATCACTTTGTTCACAGTACTTGTAGCAGCACTTGGGTGCTGAGAGATTTGCTTAGTATTGTCACTGGTGGCAATGAACGCCTGGGCTATCGCTATGGCCTTACTCAAGGTTGGGGTCTCTGCAGTCAAAAGTTTGTGAAGTATGGTTTTGTGGCCAATGCCAAGGACGAAAAAGTCTCTGAGCATGTGCTCCAAATGTCCTTCAAATCCGCAATGTCCTGCAAGGCATCTTAGCTCAGCGCCATAACTCGCCACTTTCTGGCCTTCAGATCTTTTGTCGGTATAGAACCGGTACCTCACCATCAGAACGCTTTCTTTCGGGTTCAAATGCTCTTGTATGATTTCTCCGTGGGTTTCGCTGGAGTGAGCAGATTCTTCATGAGGCCATACATTGGTGCCCCACAGAGGTGAGGAGGATCGCTCTACGTTTGGCAGCGCTCTCTTCCCCATCTAGCTCGTTGGACCATGAAGTATTGGTCGAGTCGCTCCACAAAAGTTTCCCAATCATCTCCCTACAAGAATTTCACCAGGATGCCCATTGTTCTCTGCATCTTTGGGTTCGCTATCTGTGCCTCGTCGCCAGTTGTAGTGTATGGAGAAAGAGTCAGGCTGAACACTGAGCTCAAAGTAATGTGTGGCCTTAGTCTTTTATTGCAGGTCTCCAGAGTGTCTCTTCAACGTGTGAAGCACTCTTAAATACCTGTGCTCCCAAGGGATTATGAGATCCCTTGGAACTCCCTGGAATGAGTCCACTGGTGGCTGTACAGAGTATATACAAGTCCAGATACATAACACGCCCAAGCAGCGGTGGTGAAGGTAAAAGCTCACCAGAAAGTGGTTGACGAAACACAGAAAGGGAATGAGGCCGCAGACCTAGCTACTCGCAACGCAGCTGAGTCCCTGGACCCAGACCCAGAATCCGTTTGTGCGTCAGCACTCGGGGAGGAAGACATGGACATTAACCAGTTACACGCCGATACAGATGAAAAGGAAAAAGCAGAATGGGAGCGCCTGGGAGCAATCTTGGGTACAGACAATGTATAGAGGCGTGATGATCAAGTCATAGTCCGACTGTATTAGAAAAGTGCTGATGGAACTACACCACGACATAGAGCACCGGGGGCGCAATGCCACGATCACGAGCTTACAGAAAGAATGGTGGTGGCCAGCACTGGGACTCCAGGTTGCCAAATACTGTCAGAAATGTATTACATGCACGCAGCACAGCCCAGGAAGGGCAGTAAAGATCAGAATGAGCCACCAGCCCCGACCACGGGGTCCATGGGAAAACATTCAGATTGACTTTACTGGGCCACTTGTTACAGCACGCAATGGTAAGAAATACTGTCTACTTATAGTAGATCAGTTCACTAGGTGGGTGGAGGCAATCGCCACTCGCAACAGTACAACAACAACTGTTGCAAGAATACTGGCCGAGGAAGTTATACCCAGTGGGGAATACCAGTCCAGATAGATTTGTATCAAGGTATACACTTCACGGGAAAAGTAATAAAAGAAGTGTGTAAGGTAATGGGGATCAAGCAGAAGTTCCACATACCTTACCACCCACCGAGTTCGGGAATGGTGGAACGGATGAATAGATCCTTCAAAACAGCTCTGGCTAAGACGATCCAACAGACCGGTCGATCCTGGGCAGACCTGTTGCCAACAATTTTGATGCGGCTGCGAGCCACCCCAAACCAAACCGCCGGACTCACACTGTACGAGTTGATGACTGGGAGAGCCATGAGGTTACCGGAGGGGATTGTGACCGGTGGGGCCGATCTCGGACCCCTCCGGGACAGGATTAGGTGGTACGTCATGGAACTCAGTGAACAACTCAAGGAGATGCAGTGAGCTGTTAGGGATCAACAAGATTACTTGGATAAACAGCAGGACTTGTGATCACCAGTGGAGGTGCCCCAGGTGGGAGAAAGGGTGATGGTTAAGGTG
The DNA here is from genome assembly GCF_044704955.1 of Pristiophorus japonicus. Lineage (NCBI taxonomy): Eukaryota > Metazoa > Chordata > Chondrichthyes > Pristiophoridae > Pristiophorus > Pristiophorus japonicus. The sequence continues at coordinate 228,324,930 of NC_091981.1, forward strand.
ATTAATAAGGAATCCGCGTTCACCCCCAGATCGGAGGGGCCATACGATATATTAATCACTGGGGATACGTGCACATGTATGGAGATACGTGGACAGGGACGGTGGAAACACTGAAGAAACTCACTAATCAATAAGCGGACAGTCCCAGGGCATCTGCTCTTAATGACCCACAGGTAACAATGATAAGCTGCGTGAGGATGTGGATAACCCTAGTGGGAATCTCGATCGCGATGGCTTACAACACACCACTAGCAAGGGATGGAGAGGGAGCATGTTGTCACCCAGGAAGCCTCACTGGTCCAGACAAAGGAGAACATCCCTGGATTATGGCGGCATGGAGAATGCAGCATCGATGCTGCAGTGATTTAGACTCTGAGCAAAAGCGATGTATTTTGATACTGGAAATGGGGGTGGGTGTAAAGTGTTTTGATACTAGGCTCCGCCTACGTGTGGGGGTGTTCCATCTGAAAGTCGCATTTGGATGGCCAACAGCAGAAGCGAGAGTAGGAAGGTCAAAATCCACCCCGGCAAAATCGCATACAAAAAGAGCTGTGCAGGTCAACCAAAAGGGACAACAAGGCCTGTATTACAGGAACTTGAGCGACATTAGTTGTGATCAAGAACAAGGGACACTGAATGTGGCGGTTGGCAAAACAGTGCATTTAAATTGTAGCTCCGGACTGACAGGTATGAGCGTAAACAACAGTTGACCTGGAAACACGGGGGACACCAGCATAGAAGGAATGGTTATGCAATGGGCGAATATGTCTGTGGTATATTTTAAGAAAAAGAGTGATGAGGGATTACTATGTGTGCTGGGGAAAGTGGGCAAGTAAAATGCAAAATAAATTACGCTCAATTCTCCTGAAAACCTCAACCATGGGAGGATGGGTGGGGAATGTGCCCAATCTCCAAGTGCATCAATTCCAATGCCTGGTGATAGAAGATGCGTCCCCGTGAGACTCCCACTACCATCGCCCCATTAACCACTTTAGCAATAGGAACCCTCGAGTCACATCCACCGCAACCACGCAGGCTCCTCTCACATATCCTGTACACACGAAGGGACCAGAAAGTGGGATAGTGATATGAACATAAGAACATAAGAATTAGGAACAGGAGTAGGCCATCTAGCCCCTTGAGCCTGTTCCGCCATTCAATAAGATCATGGCTGATCTGGCCGTGGACTCAGCTCCACTTACCCGCCCGCTCCCCGTAACCCTTAATTCCCTTATTGGTTAAAAATCTATCTATCTGTGACTTGAATACATTCAAAGAGCTAGCCTCAACTGCTTCCTTGGGCAGAGAATTCCACAGATTCACAACCCTCTGGGAGAAGAAATTTCTTCTCAACTAGGTTTTAAATTGGCTCCCCCGTATTTTGAGGCTGTGACCCCTAGTTCTAGTCTCCCCGACCAGTGGAAACAACCTCTCCGCCTCTATCTTGTCTATCCCTTTCATTATTTTAAATGTTTCTATAAGATCACCCCTTATCCTTCTGAACTCCAATGAGTAAAGACCCAGTCTACTCAATCTATCATCATAAGGTAACCCCCTCATCTCCAGAATCAGCCTAGTGAATTGTCTCTGTACCCCCTCCAAAGCCAGTATATCCTTCCTTAAGTAAGGTGACCAAAACTGCACACAGTACTCCAGGTGCGGCCTTACCAATACCCTATACAGTTGCAGCAGGACCTCTCTGCTTTTGTACTCCATCCCTCTCGCAATGAAGGCCAACATTCCATTCGCCTTCCTGATTACCTGCTGCACCTGCAAACTAACCTTTTGGGATTCATGCACAAGGATTTTACGTTTTAAAGTTTAATTTGTTTTAATTGCCGGTGCTTTTAGTGTCCCCTTCCCTTTTATAGGGGGCACTGGGAAAATTGTGATTTTAGTGCCCCAAAAAAACCCCCCAAAAAAACACAAAAAAAACCAAAAAAAAGGAAAAAAAGGGCCTTGTAAATGTCTGGTGTGTCACCCAGGTCGGGTGGCACGGTTTAATGTTTTATGTTTTGTAGGTAGACTCTAAAAGAGTTTCATGCACAAGGACCCCCAGGTCCCTCTGCACCTCAGCATGTTGTAATTTCTCCCCATTCAAATAATATTCCCTTTTACTGTTTTTTTTCCCAAGGTGGATGACCTCACACTTTCCGACATTGTATTCCATCTGCCAAACCTTAGCCCATTCGCTTAACCTATCTAAATCTCTTTGCACCCTCTCTGTATCCTCTACACAACCCGCTTTTCCACTAATCTTTGTGTCATCTGCAAATTTTGTTACACTACACTCTGTCCCCTCTTCCAGGTCATCTATGTATATTGTAAACAGTTGTGGTCCCAGCACCGATCCCTGTGGCACACCACTAACCACCGATTTCCAACCTGAAAAGGACCCATTTATCCCGACTCTCTGCTTTCTGTTCGCCAGCCAATTCTCTATCCATGCTAATACATTTCCTCTGACTCCGCGTACCTCTATCTTCTGCAGTAACCTTTTGTGTGGCACCTTATCGAATGCCTTTTGGAAATTTAAATACACCACATCCATCGGTACACCTCTATCCCCCTCATTATATCCTTAAAGAATTCCAGTAAATTAGTTAAACATGACTTCCCCTTCATGAATCATTCCAGTAAATTAGTTAAACATGATTTCCCCTTCATGAATCGTCCAGTAAATTAGTTAAACATGATTTCCCCTTCATGAATCTTCCAGTAAATTAGTTAAACATGATTTCCCCTTCTTGAATAAGTTAAACATGATTTCCCCTTCATGAATCCTCAGAAGGAGTCCAGCTAAATGATAATGTGAAACATGAGATCCTCCCAGTGATTGTGAACCTCACTGATCTAGGTTGACCGGAAGAATGTAACGTCAAAGTAAGGGCACTATATACCCTCATGCTAGGTATAATATTAAGAGAAGCAAAGGACACGGGTGGAGCATCACAGGCCAGGGGGAAATTAAACCCGGATCATAAGAAAAGTGACTGATAAATGACGTGCTGACAGGGGTAAATACGGGAACATCTTTCGTGAATGCCCTAGACATACAAGGAATACATGCATGCTCAGAGAGTCTCTGGGAGATGATGTGAGAATTATTAAAAATAGTCCGCCCGGGAAGTGGGGGACAATTGGGGAAGGTGACAGCTGAGCAGCTATTGAAGGGAGTAACCGTCCTAGAAGGGCATGCAGCCACTATCAATAAACTAATTGATAGGGAATACAAGGATGGAGTTGACGGAGTGAAACAAGATATGTGCCATGCATATGGAGACTGGGTGGTGGGACAGGTCCATCATAACCTGGAACAAGTCAATCAAGGAAAGGTCCCCGATTGGGTAAACAGCACACAGGTGTTCTCCTTCGCCCAGCATCCTGGAAACCTGGACGCATGTACTTTGAAGGGGATGACCCGAGTCGTCCCGGTAATGGGGGGGATGGGGGGTGGATTCCCATTCAACATGGATGGGGCTGGTATTTGTGATCCTGATGATGACCAGAATGGAAGGCCCATACCCACAGTATGAGATAGAGAACTTGGGACTAACCCGGGGAAACAAATACCTCCGGTATCACCCCATGGACCAGTATGCCACCAAAATGAATGGGAATATGCGACGAGTCTCCCTCTCTGGTTGTCGCCGGGTAGGGAGTCTGACCATATGTCCACACCAGTAGGAAGGGATAGCATGAACGGGTGTGGGTTCAAACTGAACCGTAGTCTGTGTACTAGAATCTAGCCCAGCCTGGAACTGAGCCAACACACTCTGCATATAGGGGCAGAGGCGAGTACTGTGTGGTGACTAACCAACAGGCTTACAAGTATGGGAACCTGATTTGTCCCATCCCAAACCTAACATCTGCTTCACCCCACGGGTACCAGTTAGCATTCGTTGGGCCAGAATGATAGATATCCACACCAGAAAGGCGGTGATTCTAAATGTAACTGATTTCAAGGCAGACCTGGGGTTATATGGGGAGGACATGACAGCCTCAATCCCCAAACTTGCAGAGGATCAAAGTGATATTAAAGATCCCCTGTGGGAAAATGAGCAGCGATACCACCTCCTAGAACAAGAATTAAAGAAATTAGGAGACTAGATTAATCTGGGACCTTTGGAAGGTCCCGAAGTATATGTCAGCCTGGGATTGGGGAATGAATGTTAACCCCTGGATTCGCATAATATCGCAGGTACTGGTGGTTGCACAGTTAATATTGATGATAGGCTGGCTGATTGCAACATGCAGGGTGTTGTGGAGTATTTAAATATAACACTCGACACAATCTGTTTATGGAGAAAAGAGTTGTTTATTTTGCTCCATCGATCAAGGGAGAAACGGCTTCCACACAAGTTCAGTAACTCGGTGACCCAAACCAGCAATTCTCTTCAAATTATCGTTGCGTTACTCTCTTTATACAGTCAAAATACATACAAAATCATGAAGTTCTGCGCGGAAGCTTTCCATTTCTTGTTTCCTTGACATGTCACAAATTTTTGCCGACCTACTATGATTACATTGGTTAATACAATTATATTGACAGAAAGCTTCATTGCCTCCCCTGTGCGCCCTTTATCTGATTAGTTATGTGCTACATAATTTTCATGCCTGTGAACTCTTCCCCTCCTGGCCAATCTGCCCTCAACCAACTGAGATATTCTCAATCACCCTTTGTTTCCCGTAATCTCTTACCACCCCATGTGATCTAGCGTTGGAGTGTATTTTTCCCAACTGTCTGTTTTTTTTTCTGTGATAAGGTGATTTGTCTTCCTGAGAGTTCTAGTTTAACATTTCCCTGTGTTCCGTAGCACGTATCTTTCTTTTTTTTTCTTTCAGCCTTGCTTATGGTTTTAACTTTACTTAATGAGATTCCCTTTGATTAATTAGGTTCCTTTTACTTAATTAAGTTCTCTCAGATAAATTTTTTTCTCTACAATCTCCCATTTGGGCAGATGGTTACCCCAAATACCCACCATGACCAATAATTCACCTTGTCTGATTCTCATGTACTCCGCCCCAGTCTTGGTGATCAAGTGATAGGTTGGGAGCACCCACAACTCATATCAGGTATTCATTCTGCAACAATTTGACCTGATCCTTAGATTGTAGCTTTGCTTGGTATACCTCTTCTGTCTTTTGCACTTGTTACATAACATCACCAACCAACTCAAGGCTATTACTATCTGCACTGCCACTAGGGTATGTGAAAGGATCCTGATCCACGGATGTATTTCAACATTCATCTCAAATACCAAGGCTATCCTTCAGGTTATCCTTTATTTTCACTGTCCAGTTATTTGCCTTTAACCTTTAGCTCATAATATCTTTTAATGTTATTTCTTTATGGTCCTTTGAGCTCAGTTAAATATTCAAGTAACAGGAGAATTGGTGGTGCTTACTCTTCCATGTAATCATCAATATTTTGCATAATCCCATCACTTATATTTCATGTCATTGACTTCCTGGCGTGTATATACGTCCCACCATCACCGATAATCTGGGAGTAAAGCAAAAGTTAGGCATTGTAATGTTACAAGTCAAGCCTCTGTAATCGTAAATTCCCAGGCTAGTTACCACACAATATTCTCCTCGTCCTTGATAGGTGTAATGTGTGGGTTCGGTTTGGGCAGTGCTTATTCCAATGACACATCCTTCCGTAGTATTGTCAAACCTGCAGCTATTCTTGCTCCCGTCTCCCACTGGGTGAGGGCATATAGTTAGGTTTCCTTCTCTCTGGCACCTGGATAAAGATATTCCTCTTATCTTTCCATTCTGTTTGATCGCATACTGGTCCATCGGGTAATGGCGGATGTACTCTTCCCCTCGTATTATCTCTATGTTTTCAACTTCATATTGAAGATACAGGTATAAGCCTTGGTTTATTATGGAGATCACTAGTATTATCCTTACCATGGGGGTTTGTTTCCCCTTACATCCTCCTGTAACCGCATACACCCAAGTCATTCCTTTCAGGGTGCAGGCGTCTAATGGCCCAGTGTGCTGTGCCATTTCTTTCAACTGGGTGCTATTTATCCAATCTGGAACTCGCCCTGTTTGTATCTGATCCATTGTGTCTCACCTGATCAATCACCCATTCCCCATAGGCATGACATGTGTCTCTTTTCCTGTCCTTGGCATCATTTTCTCATTCCTGCTTATTTAGCTGGTTAATTGTTCGTGCATGGGCTTCCAATATGGATACACCCTCTAGCAGTATTTTGGATGTTTTAGATCCTAACAGTGAAGATTCTATCCTTATTCCGGCCTGTTTCCTCATTAGCACCTCCATCGCCCCCCATAAATTATTTACCCCTGCTTGGATCGCCTGTATATCTAGTGCATTTACTAGAGAGGTCCCTGTATTTACTCCAGTTAGTACGTCATTCACTATAGATCTAGTCTGTCTTCCTCCTTTGTGTCTCAGCTGCTTGTGATACTCCCTTGCTCCTGATGCATCACGAGCTTTTCTCAAGATTGTGTCTCGCAACCGTGTGTACAACGCGTTAGTCTTGGGGCTACACTTTCTGGCAGGTTTAAATTTATGACACATTGTCAAATAACAACATTCCCTCCAATCTCGTCACCAAGCGGCCGGGCGGACCTTCAGTAAGAGGGGGCAAGTAATTGGTGGTGGTGTTGTTGGTCCTGGGGGCGTGACTATAGGTTTTTGCCAATAAATCATCACTGCTGGACCTGAACACTTTCTCTCTTCCTGACATATGACGCATTCTATCGTTTTTAACGAGGACAGTTCTAAGACCATGTCCCTTTTTGGGTCCGGACAATGTACAATTACTTCTGTTCCAGGTTTAACAACCATGCGTTTTCCCGAGATTAATTCCCCTGGTTTACAATATTCAGGTAACATTCAAGATAAACGCTTCTGACATTCGGATGCCACCCCCTAGGGGCTGCTTTACATAGTTGTTGTACCCTCCAGTGTGGGTATATGCTTTGAACCCCTGAGGAGTAGCCTTGTAGCTTGTCCTTGTAGAATCATAAGGTGATTATGTTAATATACATTCTGTTGATAAAACACATCCTGGATATTCCAGGTTTTTAGTTAGATTCTTACCATTTCTACTTTTACCGGATCATTAGCACCGTTTCTCCGGACATGTGACCTTTCCCAGATCCATTTTGTTATGGCAAGTGCCCCTAGTATTGCAAATATTTATCTAGTCCCCCAAAAAGTCCATCTATCAATGCATCCCTCCATTCCTTATATTCTAAGCCGTATTTTAAGGAGTAGATTGCCAGGAGTATCTTAGGTTCCGCCATCAGCCGTACCCTTATATTCTTTCAGCTGAGACCAATGTTTCCATCGGCCCCCCCTTTCATATTTATATATGCAAATGGGTCACCAATGATTACTGTTTCATATCGTGCGCTCCATCGTGGGGCGAATCCAGGTTTTACTGGCAAGACTCTAACCATTACCTTCGCTCCAATCTCCGGCACTACTGCCGGGGGGGTTTGTCCCTTTATCTTATCTTCGTCCCTTTATCTATCTCTTACTTCCTGCTGCACCTCTTTCAGCTGCTTACTCAATTCCATCACATACTTCCTGATTCTATCTCGTAATGGTTCTAGTTCTGCCCCTCCTGTAACTATCCCCTCTGGTAACTTCATTATTCATCCAGTCATTAGCTCAAAGAGGGTTAATCCTGTTGTTCGATTTGGTGTGGTGCGTAATCTCATTCTGGCCAGGATTGTCTGGTTTCCTGTATTTCAAAAACAAGTGATAGTTTATAAACTATCTTAACATACAAGTGCTCGCAATGAAAGTTCTCTCAAATCATTTCCAAGGCTACTTCCATATCTTATCTCGTCTCCCTCAAACGGCATTTCTGTCCTTCATCAGTGTCATGTATCTTACATTATTATATATAACTGTATCCTAACATGCTATACATGACTGTAATAAGATATGACCTGTAACCACCAGCATACCTTACCACCAGGGGTACACTTGCAAGAGACAGATATATAAGGACAGGTCTCAGGCAAGTGCAGCATTCCAGAGCTGTGAAATAAAGGTGCAGGTCCAGAGTGACCTTGACTTCACGACATGCCTCGTGTGACTCTGTACTGAGGGGACAGGACTTTACAGTGGCGACGAGTTACGGGATTACAGAATCCACAGAATGGCGAACAACGGATCAGATGAAAAGTACAATGCGGGAGACAATTGGGAGGACTTTATAGAAAGGCTCCAGCAAAGCTTTGTAACCAAAGACTGGTTAGGCGACGATAAGGCAGACAAGAGAAGAGCCCATCTCTTGACCAGCTGTGGCTCGAAAACATACGCTTTAATGAAGGATGTGTTGGCACCCGAGAAACCAGCAAGCAAGTCGTTTGAAGAATTGAGCACACTGGTAAGAGACCACCTGAAGCCAGCGAGCAGCCTACACATGGCCAGACACAGGTTCTACAACTACAGACGCTGTGTGGGCCAGAGCATACACGACTTCATGGCGGAACTTCGGAGGTTGGCTAGTTTATGTGAGTTCTCCGATGAACTGAGGAGAGAAATGCTGAGAGATTTTTTCATTGAAGGAATAGGCCACGCAGGCATATTCCGAAAGCTCATAGAGACAAAGAACCTAACCTTAGAGGCAGCAGCACTGGTTGCACAGACATTCTTGGTAGGGGAAGAAGAAACGAGGTTGATTTACAATGCAGGTACGACAACTAACGAAATATCGGAAGAAGAAGTTCACAGCACTAAACAAGCTGCTACCCCCACACACAGACAAAACCGGGAGAACAGGCTCTCAACAGCAGGCAGAAGCCATCAAGGGCCACAGGAACGGCTGTTCACACCTCATCAATCCACAATGCGAGCAATCAACTACAAACTGAGAGAAGCTCAAGAGAGATCAGCCAGACACACAGCTCATTCTTTGGGAACACTTTAAGCAATAAAACAGGTCAGTGCTGGAGGTGTGGGGGTGGGTACTCATCAAGGGGATGTCGATTTCAGCAGGCTGTTTGTATAAATTGTGAATATACAGGGCATTTGGCCCGCATGTGCAAAAAAACGGCAGCTCAGCTGGTATATGAATCAGATGGGTCAGAAAGCGGACCAGAAGATGGTGGGGACAGTACCCGGGACACCGATGTACAGCGGGTCAACACGATCAATGGCCGCTGCTCCTACAACAGGATGCCTCCTATAATGTTGAGGTTCCTACTCAACGGGATATCTGTCAACATGGAGCTGGATACGGGTCAATCTCTCATGGACGCTCAACAATTTGAACAACTGTGGCTGCATAAAAGAGACAGACCAAAACTCACAAGGATCGACACCAAACTAAGGACCAATGCCAAAGAAATCGTACCAGCCCTCGGCAGCGTCATGCTCTCTGTCACACACAAAGGGACAGTGAACCAACTTCCCCTGTGGATTGTCCCCGGAGACCCCCCAGCACTGCTGGGGAGAAGCTGGCTGGCAAAACTAAACTGGAAATGGGATGATGTCCATGCCATGTCATTAGAGGAACGGACCTCCTGCTCAACAGTTATAAAGCGATTTGAATATCTCTTTCAGCCAGGTGTGGGCACTTTCAAAGGGGCCAAAGTCAAAATCTACATCACACAGGATGCTAGACCGGTCCATCACAAGGCCAGAGCTGTAACCTATGTGATGAGGGAAAAGATTGAACAGGAACTAGACAGGCTTCTGCGGGAAGGCATTATATCACCTGTGGAATTTAGCGACTGGGCAAGTCCCATCGTCCCAGTCATGAAGCCTGATGGATCCGTACGAATCTGTGGGGACTACAAATCGACCATAAACAGAGTCTCCCGACAGGACCAGTACCCGCTGCCCAGAGCGGACGACTTATTTGCCACATTGGCTGGAGGTAAACTTTTCTCAAAATTAGACTTCACATCTGCGTATATGACGCAAGAATTGACCGAAGAATCCAAGCTACTCACCACCATCAACAGACATCGAGGCCTTTTCATGTACAATCGATGCCCATTCGGCATCAGGTCGGCAGCTGCCATATTCCAGCGCAACATGGAGAGTCTGCTCAAGTCCATCCCGGGGACGGTTGTATTTCAAGACGACATAATTATCACGGGCAGGGACACCGACTCCCACCTCCGTAATTTGGAGGAAGTACTAAAGCGGTTGGATCGGGTAGGCCTACGAGTCAAGAAATCCAAGCGCCTGTTTCTCGCACCCAAGGTTGAATTTTTGGGCAGAAGGATTGCCGCTGATGGAATCCGCCCAACAGAGTCCAAAACAGAAGCAATTCGCCTGGCACCCAGGCCCCGGAATGTCTCAGAACTGCGCGCCTTTCGCGGGCTACTCAATTACTTTGGGAACTTTATGTAGAACTTAAGCACTCTGATGGAGCCTCTCCTCGTGCTGCTCAGGAAGGGGTGCGATTGGTTTTGGGGGGACGCCCAGGAACGCGCCTTCAATAAGGCACACAACCTTCTGTGTTCCAACAGTGTTTTGACTTTCTTTGACCCAGGTAAAAAACTAGTTCTCACATGTGATGCGTCAGTGTACGGGGTTGGGTGCGTTTTGCAACATGTCAATAGTGTGGGCAAATTACAACCCATAGCTTATGCCTCCAGGTCACTTTCGCGGGCGGAGCGCGGGTTCGGAATGGTAGAGAAAGAGGCGCTCGCGTGCGTGTATGGTGTCAAAAAGATGCACCAATACCTTTTCGGGGCCAAGTTCGTGTTAGAAAACGACCACAAGCCCCTCATGTCCCTCCTATCCGAGAGCAAGGCAATAAACAGAAACGCCTCGGCGCGAATTCAACAGTGGGCACTCATACTGGCGTCCTACGACTAGACAATAAGGCACAGACCAGGCACAGACAACTGTGCTGACGCGCTCAGCAGGCTACCCCTGGCGACCACAGAAGGGTCTGACGAACAGGACTGTGAGACAGTCATGGCAATCAATGCCTTTGAGTCCACAGGTTCACCCATGATGGCTCACCAAATCAGAGCCTGGACGGCCAGTGACCCCACGTTATCTTTAGTAAAAAGATGTGTCCTAACCGGCGACTGGGCAGAGGCTCGCGATGCCTGCCCCGAGGAATTTAAAACCCTTTCACAGGCGCATGCATGAGCTGTCACTACAAGCAGACTGACTGATGTGGGGCAGCCGAGTAGTCATGCCTCTGCGAGGCAGAGATGCATTTGTCCGGGAGCTCCACCGCGAGCACCCAGGGATAATTCTTATGAAGGCCATAGCCAGATCCCACGTCTGGTGGCCTGGTATTGACGCGGACTTGGAGCTCTGCGTCCGAAGGTGCACCATTTTTGCCCAACTCAGCAATGCCCCCAGGGAGGCTCCACTGAGCCCCTGGCCCTGGCCTACCAAACCGTGGTCGCGGGTGCACGTAGACTATGCGGGCCAATTCATGGGCAAAATGTTCCTCATAGTTGTAGATGCATTTTCAAAGTGGATCAAATGCACCATTTTAGACTCGAGCACAACCTACACCACTGTGGAGAGCCTCGCAACCATGTTTGCAAGGCACGGAATCCCTGACATATTGGTCAGTGACAATGGTCCGTGCTTCACCAGCGCACAATTCTAAGACTTTATAATTGACCACAGCATAAATCACGTCAAGATGGCACCGTTCAAGCCGGCCTTCAACGGCCAGGCGGAGAGAGCAGTGCAAATCATTCAACAAGGCATGCTTAAAATCTAAGGTCCCAAGCTGCAGGGTCGCCTGTCGCGACTGCTGCTGGCATACAGATCTCGTCCGCACTCACTGACTGGGATCCCCCCCGCGCAACTGTTGATGAAAAGGACTTTAAAAACAAGGCTCTCATTAATCCTCCCAGACATGCACGAAATCATTGAGGAAAAGCGCCGTAAGCTGACTGAGTACCATGACCGAAATTCGAGGGGGAGATGGAATGAGATAGGGGACAAAGTGTTTGTACTAAACTATGGCACGGGTCCCAAATGGCTTGCAGGGACAGTAACAGGCAAGGAAGGAAACAGGCTACTGGTAGTACAAATGGACAATAGCAAAACCTGCCGGAGGCATTTAGACCAAGTCAAAAGCAGATTTACCAACAACACTGCGGAACCAGAGGCAGACTACAATGTGGAACTCGCAGCACAACTGGTGGACAGACAGAGGGAACAACCTGAGGAAAGGGCAATCCCAACAGACAGCCCAGGCGAGTCAACAACAATCACACCAATCGAAACAGACAGCCCAGGCGAGATACCAGCAACCACACCCAAAGAAAAACAGACACCACGCAAACAACTGAACCACAACTCAGACGCTCCACGCGAGTGTGCAGACCACCTGAGAGACTGAACCTATAAAGACAATAAGACCTTGGGGGAGGGTGATGTCATGTATCTTACATTATTATATATAACTGTATCCTAACATGTTATACATGACTGTTATAAGATATGACCTGTAACCACCAGAATACCTTACCACCAGGGGTGCACTTGCAAGAGACAGGTATATAAGGACAGGTCTCAGGCAAGTGCAGCATTCCAGAGCTGTGAAATAAAGGTGCAGGTCCAGAGTGACCTTGACTTCACTACATGCCTCGTGTAAATCTGTACTGAGGGGACAGGACTTTACAATCAGAGAAAATGGCATTTTTAGATTGTTTCCAAACTTTTTAGTTTTATTTTATTTTTTTAAAAAAGAGATCAGATTTTACAAATTTGCATACACTTGAACGAGAGATTGGCATCATTGGTTAGTACCCACATTTAACATTTTATCTAGCGAGTCCTTTTGATGAAAAACATTCTTTCAATAGATCTCTGTCAGATCAACACTAAAAAAAATCTCAAACACCAAAATAGTTCTAAAGAGGCTCAATTTAAATGTATCTCAGTAGTTTGTTGTGCCTTTTCTTAACCAGTGGTACTTGAAACCTGTTGTGCAGACATTCCTGTTCACTGTGCGATGTCTGTAACACTGTCATGCAACATTGAATGTACCCTTGTACTGTACACACCTTACTGGTACACTAGAGGGTGCTGTTGCTGGAGACCCAGGGGTTGCCTGCACACGGCAGGTAACCCAGTATAAAAAGGAACACAAAGCTTGTTGTCATCACCCAGGAGCTGCTAATAAAGGACTGCAGGTCTGCACAGTTTAAGTACCATACCCTGCCTCGTGGAGTCATTACTAAAGGTGCCTACATACACTACAACTGGTGACGGGAATACGGGATCACGAACTACACGCTCAACATGTCTAACCTCAGCAACTTTCAGCATTTTACAGAGGAGGAAGATTGGGATGCTTTTGTGGAAAAATTGAAACGCTTCTTTATAGCCAACGACCTGGACGGGGACACACCGGCCACACTACCAAACAAATGCAGGGCCATCCTGCATAGCAGTTGTGGGCCCACCATCTACGGCCGCGTCAGGGACTTACTAGCCCCGGAGAAGGCAACCACCAAGAGCTATGAGGAACTTGTAACAATCATACAGGAACAGTTAAAACTGAAAGAAAGCATCCCCACAGCTAGGCACTGGTTCTACACTTACCGGCGACCTGAGGGCCAAGAAATTGACAAGTATGCTGCACACTAAAGAAGACTAGCTGCACCGTGTGAGTTTGGCGACCATCTTAATGAAGCACTAAGGGACATATCTGTCATCGGAATCGGCCACGAAGGCCTCCTACATAAATTGCTCCAGGTTGACATTACAGTCACCCTGCAGAAAGCAATTCAAGTGAGCCAGGCCGACATGGTTTCGGCCAGCGACTCCAGGCGAATACTGACCCAGGACTCTAAACCGGCGAGCGCAGTGTACCACATGGACACTTCTAAAGGCAGAAATGCTGCCCCGAGTCCCGCAACCCTGAGTCCGCCACATGGGGCAAACCGGATGGCCCCTGCTGGCGCTGTGGAGGAAACCACAGGGCCCACCAGTGCCGCTACAAAGACTATGCATGCAAAGGCTGCAAAGAAAAAGGGCACCTTCCGAGAATGTGCAGCAAAGGCTGTACTCACTTTGTCTCTGATGAATTGACTAATCACCGGGGCTCCGACACTGATGAAGATGAAGCTGCTCGAACCGGAAGTTCTCCATGGATGATGGAAGTGGACATCGACGGGGTCCCAGTCTCCATGGAGATCGACACAGGGGCGGGCCAGTCTGTGATGAGCCAAAAGACCTTTGAAAAAATTTGGAGGAATCCTGCCACTCGACTAAAACTGTCTCCTGTCCAGGCAAGGCTGCTCACCTATACCAAAGGTAAAATCCAAATAATTGGCAGTATGGACGTCCAGGTCTCTGAGGATGGCGTATTGCACAAACTCCCTCTGTAGATTGTAGCCGGCGACGGTCCCACACTGCTGGGCAGAAATTGGATGAACCGGGTCCACATCAGGCTATGGAAGAAAAGAGCACCACAGCCTGCCTGCAGCAAGGCCTCAAAATGGCTGCAGCACCACAAGCATGTGGAAGAAAAGAGCACCACAGCCTGCCTGCAACAAAGCCACAAAATGGCTGCAGCACCACAAGCATGTGGAAGAAAAGGGCACCACAAAATGGCTGCAGCACCACAAGCAGCAGACCTGCATTCAAAATGGCCTCCTCCATGTCACGAGTCAACAGGGAGGAGCATCATGTGGCATCGAGCGGCCAATTGGATTTTAAGGCTCCCTTAAAGGAGACCGGTAACCAAAAAATTTTAAAGGGGAAGTTCCAACTATTTGAGTACTTGGACTTTAAAGCTAAAGATGCAATTAAAGGGTGCAAGTATGAAAATGTATGCAATGTAACCATGAATTGTGATGCTGGTTTAACTAATGTGACTAATGAGATGAATGCAGGTGTCAGTAAGGTTAAGAACAAGTTTATTATGCTTAACAATAATGATAGAGATTGTGAAATGCCTAATGTAACCATGTCTGTTGAAACCAGGACATCCAAAAGTGATGCAAGTGCTGGAGCGTATAATGCAGGCTCGACTATGTGTGATCAGAGCCAAGGTGTCATGTATACCGGTAGGACACTGCCAAAGGACATTGGGTCCTACAGGAACCATGCAAATGCCAATGGAATCCCCCTGTGGGAGACCCCCAGGTCCAGCAGGCTACCTGACCATGTAGCCTGGACCTTTGGTACGAATGTGATGCCCCTTGCAGGACACACACACAGGCAGTGGGAGCAGACCCACTACAGGGACAGTGGTCAATGGGCAGCCCAGCCACCACCAATGGCAACCTGCACCAGACCAGCCCTACAGCCCCTGGCCACCAGGCCAACACCAGAAGCATGAGGCCAATACCCCCCAGCTTCCCTGGCAAATCCTGGGATGACCTGACCCTCATCCCCATTGGTGGACAAGGAGCCCACCCAGTCTTGTGGCCCTGCCCACCACCCCACAACTACCCACATCACAGTGTATACACACCACCTACTGCTGCCGTGGCTACCTCCCCGAGGGATCCCACAACAGTGACACCCACTTGGTTTGTGTGTGAGGGAGGGGAAATGTACGAGGCCAGCCTCAAGCACAGAGGACACACCTGGCAACCACACAACCCTCACCACAACCCCCCATAACCCACCACTGATCACCTCCCCTGGTCATGACAACTAGGATATGAAAAATGCTCAGTGGGGAGTATTGTTGTGTAGGCATGCCTGTTCACTGTGTAATGTCTGTAACACTGTCATGCAACATTGAATGTACTCTTGTACTGTACACACCTTACCGGTACACTAGAGGGTGCAGTTGCTGGAGACCCAGAGGTTGTCGGCACACGTCAGCTAACCCTGTATAAAAAGGTACACACAGCTTGTTGTCAGCACTCAGGAGCTGCTAATAAAGGACTGCAGGTCTGCAGAGTTTAAGTACCATACCCTGCCTCATGGAGTCATTACTAAAGGTGCCTACATACACTACAAAACCTTGACAACAAAATTAACTCTTTACTGTTCCCATCCTAATTGCTGCTCCCCTTTGTAGTATTTGTATTTATTTTGAATGGTAATACTGTTTTTTAAATATTGGAATTCTCATTTATGCTTATTGTTTAAACTTATTATGTCTAAGTGATTCACAGATCACAGAATGCAAAGTACTTGTTTTATAATTATGTGCCTAACTTATGTTTTAGAAGCTGAACATTAAAAAAAGCTGCAACCCAAATAGGAATAGCATAAGTAACTTCAAGATATATTTTGTGATACAGTACCTCATCAATTACATCTTTTTAAGCTTCAGCTTCTGATGTAGTAGTTGAGGTAAAGTTACACAGATGTGTAACATAGAAAACATAGAAAATAGGTGCAGGAGCAGGCCATTCAGCCCTTCTAGCCTGCACCGCCATTCAATGAGTTCATGGCTGAACATGAAACTTTAGTACCCCCTTCCTGCCTTCTCGCCATACCCCCTGATCCCCCGAGTAGTAAGGACTTCATCTAACTCCCTTTTGAATATATTTAGTGAATTGGCCTCAACCACTTTCTGTGGTAGAGAATTCCACAGGTTCACCACTCTCTGAGTGAAGAAGTTTCTCCTCATCTCGGTCCTAAATGGCTTACCCCTTATCCTTAGACTGTGACCCCTGGTTCTGGACTTCCCCAACATTGGGAACATTCTTCCTGCATCCAACCTGTCCAAACCCGTCAGAATTTTAAACGTTTCTATGAGGTCCCCTCTCACTCTTCTGAACTCCAGTGAATACAAGCCCAGTTGATCCAGTCTTTCTTGATAGGTCAGTCCCACCATCCCGGGAATCAGTCTGGTGAATCTTCGCTGCACTCCCTCAATAGCAAGAATGTCCTTCCTCAAGTTAGGAGACCAAAACTGCACACAATACTCCAGGTGTGGCCTCACCAAGGCCCTGCCCCTGAACTCAAATCCCCTCACTATGAAGGCCAACATGCCATTTGCTTTCCTAACTGCCTGCTGTACCTGCATGCCAACCCCCAATGACCGATGTACCATGACACCCAGGTCTCTTTGCACCTCCCCTTTTCCTAATCTGTCACCATTCAGATAATAGTCTGTCTCTCTGTTTTTACCACCAAAGTGGACAACCCCACATCCATCCACACCATACCTCATCTGCCATGCATTTGCCCACCCACCCAACCCATCCAAGTCACTCTGCAGCCTCATAGCATCCTCTTCGCAGCTCACACTGCCACCCAACTTACTGTCATCCGCAAATTTGGAGATACTACATTTAATCCCTTCTATTAAAAAGGTTTCCAAATCCAAGATTTTCCAATACAACCAAAGTGTTTATCAAGGAGAATCACCTGAAATATCTCAAAATCCCAATTCAAATGCTGTACTGCCAATCTTTTATTTAAATCTCTTTTACTGAAGCTTTCACATCATTTAACATAAGATTCTACACAAAGCAAAATGAGGGTGTAACTTTCCCCAGCCCGTAGCCTCGAGAAACCCACGAAGGCTTTTTAAAAAGGCATTACACGCTCCCTTCTCCTTTCTTTATCTCATTCATAGTCTAAATTTATTGTCTTTCAACCCAATGTAATCACTGATTACATGTTTTCTTTTGACAAGTAAGTGACCATGTTGGATTTTTTTTTGTAAAAACGAGTCCAAGCATTTTTTGTTACTGTAATCCAATTAGTACGTCCAAATTTCTCGGCACAAGAGCTGAAGCTTCTGTGTCGGTTCTATTTTCTCTTTTTTTTAATATATATCTTTTGTTAAACAAACCCATCCCTTGTGCATTTCATCGCTCCGTAAATCATAATCAAAATAAATTCGCACCTGCGTTTTTAACTTAAAATGTACTTCAATTCTAGGTTCACACTTTCTTAAAACTTCCCACATCTAGGACAGTACTACAAAGGGTTAAACGCTTTCAGCTCTCAATCTGAAAAAGTGGATGGAGCTAAAACAAACACACAGATGTACCATTTTTCTTTTAAAAGACAGGCTTTCGGACGAATAAAAAATTCATCAACTCCCATCTCAAATATTCCACAGTCAAGAAAACTTCCACACAAGCACTTTCATTTAAAGACAAACATTCACACCAACTTTTCACCTTTTCATTCAACAAAGCTTATTTTATCTTTCTTTTTATTAGTTTTTTTTTGTAACTTATTTTCTGGTTCCCTTGTTTTTCTTCATCAGTCTCTGTCCCAACTGTCCGGTGGGCATCATTCTCAAACTACTCACTTCTACTCTTAACCTCCGTAATTGTAGGCACTGACTTATTACCATTAATCCTGCTTTGACTGTTTTCTTATTTTTCTGTTTCTCCCACCATAATTTCTGTTTGGCCAGCTCTATTTTGGGATCCCACCCGTCACTTAAGATAGTCATTATTAATCGGTTTCACTGTATCAGATATCACCCGTCCCTCTGTTTGGTTTCCCTTAAACCCAGAGTCTATGGCCGCACCGATATTTTCCTATTGATTTTTTATTTATTTATTAAGCCCAGAGAGTGGTGAATCTGTGGAATTCTCTACCACAGAAAGTTGTTGAGGCCAATTCACTAAATATATTCAAAAAGGAGTTAGATGTAGTCCTTACTACTAGGGGAATCAAGGGGTATGGCGAGAAAGCAGGAATGGGGTACTGAAGTTGCATGTTCAGCCATGAACTCATTGAATGGCAGTGCAGGCTCGAAGGGCCGAATGGCCTACTCCTGCACCTATTTTCTATGTTTCCTATTTAAACTGTATTCTTAGATACTGATTGTCCCTCCCTGGAGTCTACAATCCCATCGATACCTTATAATCTCACGTTTGGGCACATCTACCCCTTCACCAGATTCTGTTAACTGTCTCCAAGCCCTTGGACACCTCTAACATCCAGCTGGACTAACAATACTGATTGCCTCCCTGATCTGGTTCCTCAAATCTAGAGTTTGCAACTGCTACCTGTTTCTCACTTTAACTTATATAGTGACGGATATACAACACATTTAAATTACCCCCAAGTCTTTTGCACCATAACAGACTTTTCACAGATTCAGGTACCCCGGGCAACAGACACGTTTCGTAACAGCTTACATCGGATTATGAGTGGTAGTTTAAATATACTCACTTGCGATGCTCTGTAAAATGTCCGTCTGTCTTTCCTCCATAGGTACCCTGCTCCCAGCGCCAATTGTTGTGAAGTATTTAAATATAACACTCAACACAAGTCTGTGTATGGAGAAAAGAGTTGTTTATTTTGCTCGATCGATCAAGGGAGAAATGGCTTCTGCACGAGTTCAGTAACTCGGTGAACCAAACCAGCCATTCTCTTTGAACAATCGTTGGGTTACTGTCTTTATGCAGTCAAAATACATACAAAATCATGAAGTTCTGCACGGAAGTTTTCCATTTGTTGCTTCCCTGACGCGTCACAAATTTTCACCTACCTACTATGATTATATTGGTTAATATAATTATATTGACAGAAAGCTTCATTGCCTCCCCTGTGTGCCCTTTATCTGATTAGTTATGTGCTACATAATTTTCAAGCCTGTAAACGCTACCCCTCCTGGCCAATCTGCCCTCAACCTTTGTTTCCCGTAATCTCTTCCCACCCCATGTGACCTAGCCTTGGAGTGTATTTTTCCCAACTGTCTGTTTTTTTTCTGTGATAAGGTGATTTATCTTCCTGAGAGTTCTCGTTTAACATTTTCCCTGTGTTCCGTAGCACGTATCTTTTTTTTTCAGCCTTGCTTATGGTTTTAACTTTACTTAATTAGGTTCCCTTTGATTAATTAGGTTCCCTCTACTTAATTAGATTCCCTCAGATTCATTTTTTTCTCTACACAGGTCTTGCACAACGTGAAAGAACCGGCTGAGAACCAAAGCATTAGTGAAGGAATATCGTAAGTTGCTGGAGGATGATGGGATTATCTAACCCCAAGGCACTGGGCCTCCCAAACCTTTTGGCTGATCACTGATGCGGGGGCAGCAGACCCAAGGCAGATAGATAGCATAGTTGGTCAACTTGGGTAGGGTAGCCAAGATCACCAAAAGGGGGACTGAAGTGGGACAATAGGTCACACTGGATATATAATCAGACATGGATAAAGGGTTAAATGTGAATGTGCAAAAGCCAGGGTAGCAACAGCTTCTACGCTGCTGAAGCAGCAGGATAGCTTTGAGTTATCTCAAGGTTGCAGTGACAAAATAGGCACCACTCGCCTGCAATAACAGGATGGGTGAGGGATGATGGTCTTAGAAAAGCAAAGGTCACATAACGAAGCACATTTAAGATGAGGCAGTCTGACAGGGGGCCCCCTGGTATAACTCATCGCAAGGCTCAAGAGAGGTAAGATAACATTCCAGTGTGCAAATATCATTCCCGAGACACAGTGAGGTTTGTGGAAAAGTACTGGGGACAAGCGTGGTCAGTATCGTATCTTTTCTTTGAGTGACAAGGGTTTTGACCATTCGAACTGATGTATGGGTTTGAATTGAAATATCCAGCCACTATAGGCAGAGTAACCGTATAAAAACCGTGTGGTATCCGACTGCTTCTCCTTACCGCCCCGTCCTCTGGGTCATCATCATCATCATCATCATCGTCCCACACCATGGGAGGAAGACCTCCACCAGGCTTATTATCGTGCCCTGGTTTCTCTTTGCCTTTGTCTTCCCCCCCTTGGGGTTAAACAACTTGCACTGGTTGATGTGATACCATTTTGTGTGTTTCAGGAGTCTTACTGCATATACCATGGGGCTCGCCTTAGCTATGATGTTATAAGGCCCCATGTACAGTAGCTCGAATGCCCCTGCTTGGGCATAGTTCCTGACGATTACGTGGTCTCCCACCTTCCACTCGTGGGTTCTCCGGGACTCTAGCAGCAACCGATTTTTCCGGTGCTGGCTCTCCAGGTCACTGGCTGCCTGCCAGTGAATCTGTTTTAAAGCGTCAAACAGATTCTCGACAAACCTGTCCCAGTTTACCTCTCTGACCTGAGCTTTTGTGAGGACCGGCGCCAACACATGGGTTGGGGTGCGCATAATCCTCCTGGTCATGAGCTCATGAGGGGAGTACCCTGTGATTCTGGAGGGGCTGGCGCGGACACCCATTTAGACCAGAGGCAAAACCTCGTCCCATCTCTGCAGGAACGGGCTTATCTCCCTCCTCAGTCTTTCTTTCAGTGTCCGGTTCATGCGCTCCACAATCCCTGATGACTGGGGGTTGTGAGCCACATGCCACTCCCCTTGTATTCCCAGAAGTTTTAAGGTGGCCTGCATCACCTGCCCTGTGAAATGGCTCCCCTGGTCGGATTCCACGACCTGTGGCAGTCCCCATCGGGAGAACACTTCCCTCACTAGGATCCAAGCTGTCGCTAGTGCCGTGGCTGCTCGGCATGGGAAGGCCTCCACCCACTTCGAGAATACATCCACCAGGACTAAGTAGTACTTGGTCAGCTTTAGTGGTGGGTGGTGGTCCGATGAAATCGACCTGCAGGGACCGCCACGGTCCCTCTACCCTCCTGGCGTGTCCTATGGGGATTTCTGCGCTGGTGATCAGGGTTGTTAGCTGCACGCACCAAACAATTCGTACAGAATTCTTGGACTTCCTTCCTGAGATGGGGCCACCACCCCGCCTCCTTTACCCCTTGCCAGGTAGTTTCCGGTCCTTGGTGTCCCGCTCCCGGGCTCCCGTGGGCCCATTGGAGGAACTCCTCCTGGTGCTGTGCTGGAACTATCCAATGGTCCCGCTTGAAAAGCATCCCCTCCTTAACTGTGATCTCCGCTGCCTCGACTGGACCCTCTACCAGTTCGCCGTTCTCCCTTTTTACAAGGAAGGCCTTAAGTACAGGATCCTGCGCTTGGACGTGTTTTAAGTCCAGGGACAAAGCTACCCCCTGTGTGCCTCCCTTGTCCCGGATTGCTGCGATCGGACCTGCTCTGTACGGATCCCAGAATACTCCTTTCCTGGCCCTCTGTTTAGCCAGCTCGTCTACCTTTTGGTTGTCCTCCCCCTTGGGCTCTTTCTTTGAATGGGCTTTAACCTTATGTATGTAGTAATCTCCCCGGGTGCCTGTGACTTCGAAAATTTTCTCTAGTAATGGTGGTGTTGCGAGGGGCTTCCCATCTGTGGACTTGAAACCACGCCTGGCCCAAATGGCCAAGTACTCCGTGCACGAATTACAGGTGAACATGGAATCCGAGCAGGTGGTATAGAGGGTGGGGAATTCTTCAGGGTCGGTAACCACATACACCACTGCGGACAGTTCGGTGTGCTTAGCGCTCAGGGTGCTGGGGAGTTTTAATGGCCTTAATCCCGCACCCGGTGAGGCGCTCCCTATTTACCACTGAACTGGACCCAACTACGTAGATGTCTCGGCCTGTCGGGTGTATCCCGGCCCGGAATTCCACATCTACGTCCCACACCCTTTCTACAGTACATACATGGGCAGTCCCTGGGTAGATTAAATACACAGCCAGCATTGGCTCTGTCAACCCCTGCACTCTCAGATTAATTTGCGAGAGCAATAAAGTCCAGCGAGCAATGCGAGCAATGCGAGCACTGCTCACTGTTCCGTCCTTTATCTTCCCGTCTAACAACATCTGAGTGGGGGTGTGGTGAGTTAGTAAAGTTATCAGGGATGATCCCGTAAAGAGCTGGAAGCGCTTTTCAGCCCAGTGCGTGGCTAGGAGATGCCTCTTGCAGTTGGAGTATCCCCTTTCTGCTTCAGTGAGAACCCTTGAAAAGTAGATCACGGGTCGTCGCTTGCCATGCCGCTCCTGGAGTAACACCGTGCTCAAACTATCCCCGCTGGCTGCTACCTTCAAAAAGAATTCCTCACTACTGTTAATGGCTCCCAACATGGGTGCCATCTGTAAATTCTTCTTGAGGCGGGTGAATGCTTCCTGGCAGTTCTGGTCCCACTCCCACCTGACTCCCTTGCGGATGAGCCGATGCAGAGGGGCTGCCGTGGCTGCATAACCCTATATAAAGTCCCTGCAGTACCTTGTGAGTCCCAGGAAGGATCTTACCCCAGTTACATCCTTGGGAGCCGGTAACTTCTGCAATGCCTTTTTTTTTGCCTTATCTATCACTCGCCGACTGAGAGACAAGGCACCTTAATTCGGCGATGTAGCTCGTCACTTCCTGGCCTTCAGACCGTTGCCACGTGTAAAATCGATACCTTGCCATCAGAATGCTTCCCTTCGGATTTAGGTGCTCCCGGATCAGCGTACACAATTCTTCATACAATTTAGTTGCTGGTTTCACCGGAGCTAGAAGGTCTTTCATGAGGCCATAGGTTGTTACCCCACAGACAGTGAGGAGGATCACCCTTCGTTTGGCAGCGTTCTCGTCCCCTTCCAGCCACGAAGAATTGGTCGAGTCACTCCACAAAGGCTTCCCAATCGTCCCCTTCTGAGAATTTCTCCAGGATACCAACAGTTCTCTGCATTTTTGCGTTATTGTTCGTTATCTCGTCGCCAGTTGTTATGCTCATAATAAGATAATGTAACTGAGTACTGTAGACATGAGTAAGTGTGACCTTAGCTCCTTTATTCAAACTCCAGAGTGTTGGTACAGCATGGGAGTACTGCTTACATACAGTGCTCTCAAGGGATGCAGGGATCCCTTGAGACTCCAACAGGTATGCCCTCTGGTGGAAGTATGATACAGGTTACCTAGGGTTGCATACATAACACTAACGTTGGTGCATTTGTCCTCCCAGGGGATTTGCAGGATCTTGCGGAGACATCGTTGGTGATATTTCTCCAGTGATTTGAGGTGTCTACTGTGTATGGTCCATGTCTCTGAGCCATACAGGAGGGTGGGTATCACGACAACCCTGTACATCATGAGCTTGGTGCCAGATTTAAGGGCCTGATCTTCGAACACTCTTTTCCTCAGGCAGCTGAAGGCTGCACTGGCGCACTGGAAGCGGCGTTGAACCTCGTCGTCGATATCTGCCCTTGCTGATAATAGGCTCCCGAGGTATGGAAAGTGGTCCACGGTGTTGAGTTCAGCAGCAGCCGTGACTGGCTGAGATATTTTATTGAGCACACGATAGTCCACGGTGGCTATCCATGACTGTTCGGACTTCTTAACCAGTAAAAGTGGTGAGTTTACGTGGGTGGCTATTGGCCTCAACAACTCCTGTTCTATGAGGGATCCCAGTGCTGTCTCTAAGTCAGCTTCTGCCTCTTTGGGAAACTGTACTGTTTCTGTGGCTGTGACATGGGGTCCCCTTGCACCCTGACTTCTACCCCTGTCACCCTGCCACAGTCGTGCTTGTGAGTGGTGTATGCGGCGAGGTTGTCTCACAAGTTCACCTGATATTTGGCTGGGGTATTACAGACCAGCTGCTCCTAGTCATAATTCCCCTGGGGCTTCATAATACACACCGCGCCTTCCTTCCCTACCTCTTGGGATCACTATCACCTCCTCGACTTAATCTGAAACCACTGCCCCCCATAGGCAGTGATTCCTTAAATCCACAATCACTTGGTTGGTTAACATAAAGTTATCCCCGAGGACTCCCCACCCTGGCTGTTCCCATTGCATCAGGACGCACTCCCATGTGGTATGGTAGGATCCTAGTTCTATGGCCAGGGCTTTTGAGATTGCCCCAGCCTGTTCAGTCCCTGTGAACCTCACAAGGCTGAATAGGATTCTGCTAGACCAGGGTAAATTGGTCGGGTTTTTTGATTGGACCACTGTGCTGGAAGCCCCAGTGTCCACCAAATATTTCCCTTGCACTGTCTCCACCCCTATCTTTGCACAGGGCTTTCTCCGCTCATCGTACGTGAGCGGACACAGGTACTCAGGCTGGGCGCGTTCTAGTCAGGGTGGGGGGCATATGAGTGCGATAGGCGTTTCACTGCTCACGGCAGCGTCTAACTTGTCTTTGTTCTCCCCATAACCTTCCGTAGGGCGGCCACCGGAAGCTCGAACGACTCGTCGATGGTCTCCTCCGCCTCTGTAACACGTGGCTTTTGCAGTGGAGGACCCCCTCGGACTGGCCCCCTCTCCCCCTTTTGGGAATGGGCAGTCTCGTCTCCAGTGTCCTGGCTTCCCACACTTGAATCAAGTCCTGGACTTGTCGGTACTAACCCCTTCCTGTCGCCATTCCTTCCTATTACCCTTACTGACTTTCATTTCATGGACCCTTCCCTTTTGTTTGACCACCTCCCCGGAATCAGCCTTAAAGGTTAGACTCAGCTTTCTGAGCACGCCTGTCTCGGTATTCGTGAGGTCCTCGGGGTCAAATCATGTTTCTGCCCTGGCCCTGATCCTTGGCAAGCTGTTCACCACAAGGACCCTGAGCCAGTGATTCCTGGGGGCCCCTATCAACTGCACGCAGTCGAGCGTCCTTCCAGTTGCCTTTACATACACAGGCCATAGCCTGTCCGCGAATGCATCTGGTGCCTCACTGGCCAGCTGCCGAGTCCATTCTACTTGTAAGAACGGGCTACCCTGGGAATGCCCCATGGCCCTCAGGGTCTCGTCTTTCAACGTCTCTGTGGTGCCTCCTCCTAGCTTTGTGGCTGTGGATAAACCCTGATACAATCTCCCATCAAGGGAGGACAGCATCAGCCTGTTGATCTCGCCCTCACTACATCTGTTGACCACCCCTACCTGTTCTACTTCCATAAAGGGAACTGAGGTGTCCCCTCCCTGTTTGAGCTTGAGCATCCCTGCTAGCATGGCTTGCAGCTGAGGGGTTGTGTGCGGGACCACGTAATCACTCTGCAGTGGGCCCTGCTCACTTTTTGGTGCCGGTGGACCGAACTTCTGCTGCCGCAGAGGACACATTGGTCTCGGTGGTGCTTCAGGCGCTGGTCGGACTTCCCTGTCCTGAGCTCTATCATCAGGCTCCTGACCCTCTTTGTCCCAATCTACCCTAGTTTCCCCTGGTGACATTAAACAGGCCAAACCTCTGGCTGAACAAGGATTTTTTCCTTACAGGTTCCGTGATCTGCTTCCTCATAGCCTCTACTCCTGACTACTTTATAAGCTATCTCTATATCCCTTAGCTGACCCTCGAAGCTGTCAGCTCTCGTTATTAGCCTCGCATTCTCCTCCCGTAGGCCCTGCTCGTTTACCTTGATCTCTGTAACCTGACATTGTAGGTATTCAACCATGTTATGGGAGGTCTCTTCTTGCGCACATCTTTCCTGCCTTTCCTCGTGCAGTTCCTCTAATAGTTTACTCCCGACTATCTCCCTCATGTCTGACCTATCCTTAGACTCTTTAAGCTCATTTCCTAGCTTTTCAACACACTCCCTGAACGTTTGAACTTGCTTCTGCAGACACAGAGCCAAATCGCTTTCTCCTTTGACTTCCTGTGATCCTTGCTACCTGTCCACTCTGCAGCCCTATCCTGGGGACTCTCAGAGCGCAGCATCTCCAGCACCCATGGCTGAGACACGTTAATCTTATGTTAATGAACACGTAGGAGGAAATCCTATCCTCCATTCCAGGTCTATTGCCCTTAAAACTGTTCATGATCTGACACAAAATCTATCAGCCTGCCGCTGTCGCCAATATCTGTAGGTGATTTCCTCAGGCGTACCGAAAACGCACCTCCTACTACAAGTTCTGGATGATAGGGATTATGACAGATCAAACGCGGACACACACTTTTCGGGCTGGGAAGTATTGTGTTTAATAAGATTAACACCACTCATAAACAGTTCAAAACAGTACAACCCTGGCTTGTCCAATAAGCCCTGTCATGCTAAGTTACCACGGCCTAATAAAAAAACCCTCTCATGAAATAAACTAACACAGGACACCCTCCCAGCATTAAACCCCTTGGGTTTGGTTGGGACTTACAATCACACCCTCACACAGCTAAGTGGTCTTGCGGATGTGTCGACGCAGGCAATATTCTCACCCTGATTGCCCATTGTCTTGCTTGCAGCTTCTTCCTGTACATCTCGCTCCTGGTTCCGTACCGCCGACGCAGTAACCAAGTTCCAGTTTGAGTCGAGGTCGTTGGTGAGGGTTGAAGAACAACGCTCAGCTTTTGGCGGTGTTTCGCTAATGAAGAGAGCTTCGAACCGTTGCAAAACAGCTCCTTATATCCCCAAAACCCATCACCTTTCCTCCCGCCAATACTAACCAATGTATTGACTCAGGTGATCTGTTTGAACTCCCCTGTGGCCTGGAGTGGCTCATAACCATTGAAATCTTTGAGAAAAATTATATTTTGTTTTCCCGTTCCCAGGCCTTGCACCTGGAGAGACAATGGGTACTGATTACTGATAGTCTGTTGTTTCCTGAGTTGATGGCTCCCATTAGCAGGTAATGGGTTTCGATCTCAAACCGATCTTGCTTAACTCGATTATCTCCTGGAAGACAGTGGCATGGCCATCTTCTGCCATCCACCAGTTTCGGTTGGGACTGAGTAATGACTGTGCTTTAATAATGTGAAGGCATAGTTTCTTTGAGTCACCTCTCAGGGTATTGTTCCCAGTAATCACATTAGATGGTGATGACGTCAATCGGCTTGAGTTCCCTTCCACCCAGTCGGTCAGTGTGAAACGTCTGTTTGCATATGAATGCACCTTAGTCAGGTTAGTCTGGCTCAAAAATCCTGGCAGTCATTCCTATTCCTGAAGCCACTCCCACAAGCTTACCAAACAGTACAGTTCTTTCTTGGCTTTAAGGGTTTAAAGTATTGTTCGTAAAAATGGTCAAAAAACTTGTGCGATAGTTAATGTCCTGGAATTCCTGAGCAACAGCACGGTGGAAGTACCTTCACCACAATCATTCTCTGGTTGGCAACCAGTAACTAGTGGTGTGCAGCAGGCATCAGTGCTGGGACCCCAACTATTTATAATCTATATTAACGACTTGGAAGAAGGGACTGAGTGTAACTTGGCCAAGTTTGCTGATGATACAATGTGTGAGGAGGACACAAAAAATCTGCAAAAGGACATAGACAGGCTAAGTGAGTGGGCAAAAATTTGGCAGATGGAGTATAATGTTGGAAAGTGTGAGGTCATGCACTTTGGCAGAAAAAAATCAAAGAGCAAGTTATTATTTAAATGGAGAAAGATTGCAAAGTGCTGCAGTGCAGCGGAACCTGGGGGTACTTGCGCATGAAACACAAAAGGATAGTAAGGATATTTACGAAACGATATACTTGTTTTGGAGGCAGTTCAGAGACGGTTCACTGTTGATTCTGGGGATGAGGGAGTTGACTTATGAGGAAAGGTTGAGTAGGTTGGGCCTCGACTCATTGGAGTTCAGAAAAATTAGAAGGGATCTTATAGGTGCAGGAGTAGGCCATGCAACTTCAATACCCCATTCCTGCTTTCTCTCCATACCCCTTGATCCCTCTAGCCATAAGGGTCACATCTAATTTCCTTTTGAATATATCTAACGAACTGGCCTCAACAACTTTCTGTGGTAGAGCATTCCTCAGGTTCAAAATTTTCTGAGTGAAGAAGTTTCTTCTCATCTCGGTCCTAAATGGCTTATCCCTTATCCTTAGACTGTGACCCCTGGTTCTGGACTTCCCCAACATCGGGAACATTCTTCCTGCATCTAACCTGTCCAATCCCGTCAGAATTTTATATGTTTCTATGAAATCTCCTCTCATTCTTCTAAATCTAAATGAATATAAGCCTAGTCGATCCAGTCTTTCTTCATATGTCAGTCTTGCCATCCCGGGAATCAGTCTGGTAAATCTTCGCTGCACTCCCTCCATAGCAAGAATGTCCTTCCTCAGATTAGGAGACCAAAACTGTACACAATATTCAAGGTGTGGCCTCATCAAAGCCCTGTACAACTGCAATAAGACCTCCCTGCTCCTCTACTCAAATCCTCTCGGCAAGAAGGCCAACATGCCATTTGCCTTCTTCACCGCCTGCTGTACCTGCATGCCCACTTTCAATGACTGATGTCCCTTGACACCCAGGTCTTGTTGCACCTCCCCTTTTCCTAATCTGTCACCATTCAGATAATATTCTGCCTTCCTGCTTTTGCCACCAAAGTGGATAACCTCACATTTATCTACATTATACTGCATCTGCCATGCATTTGTCCACTCACCTAACCTGTCCAAGTCACTGTGCAGCCTCTTAGCATCCTCCTCACAACTCACACTGCCAGCTTAGTGTCATCTGCAAACTTGGAGATATTACATTCCAATTCCTTCATCTAAATCATTAATGTATATTGTAAATAGCTGGGGTCCCAGCACTGAACCTTGTGGTACCCCACTAGTCACTGCCTGCCATTCTGAAAAGGACCTGTTTATTCCTACTCTTTGTGCTTCCTGTCTGCCAACCAGTTCTCTATCCACGTCTGATACGTCCTTACTGTACAGTGTAAATGCACACGAGGCCCATGCTTGAGTGAAGGTCAGTCTGTGACCTGTCCTTTATTCCTTAGCACTCAAGTGATGGAAGTGGGTGGAGCTTCCCCTTTTATACCTGAAGGTCCAGGTTAGGAGTGTCTCCCACAAGTTCACCACCTAGTGGTCATTGTTCTCACAGTACACAACTTAGGTCAGATTATACATGGGTTACAATGCTGGTTGAATACATGACATCACCTCCCCCCCAAAGTCTTATTGGGATCACAGGTTAAGTCTCTCTGGTAGTTTACGCTCTTTTGTAAGATGGAGCTCCGGTTGTTGGGCGCTGGCCTGAGTGTGTGTTGTTTGTGGTGCCTCAGGCCTATCTGGACTGCCCGAAGTGACTGGGCTCTTCTCCCTTTGGTTCCGGTGTTCGGTCACCTGTGGTGGAGTGAACTCTATGTCGTGTTTTTCCTCTGCTTCTTCTATGGGGTTGCTGAACCTCCTTTTTGTTTGATCCACGTGTTTGCGGCAGATTTGTCCATTGGTAAGTTTAACTACCAGAATCCTATTTCCATCTTTGGCAATCACAGTACCTTCGAGCCATTTGGGCCCTGCAGCGTAGTTGAGGACAAAAACAGGGTAATTTACATCAATACATCGCGCCCTCGCATTCCTGTCATGGTAGTCATATTGTGGCTGTCGCCTGCTCTCGACAATTTCTTTCATGGTGGGGTGTATAAGGGATAACCGGGTTTTGAGCGTCCTTTTCATTTGCAGCTCTGCGGGTGGAACCCCTGTGAGCGAGTGTGGTCGGGATCTGTAGGCCAACAGGAAGCGTGATAAGCAGCATTGTAGGGTACCCCCTTTGATTCTGAGCATCCCCTGTTTGATTATCTGCACGGCTCGTTCTGCCTGGCCGTTTGATGCTGCCTTGAACGGTGCTGTTCTGACATGGTTAATTCCATTGCCTGCCATGAAGTCCTGGAATTCAGTGCTTGTGAAGCACGGGCCATTGTCGCTGACCAAGACGTCCAGTAGACTGTGGGCGGCGAACATTGCCCGTAGACTTTCTACCATGGCAGAGGATGTGCTTGAATTTAAATTGTCACACTCGATCCATTTGGAGTGGGCGTCTACTACAACCAAAAACATTTTTCCCATGAAAGGACCTGCGTAGTCCACATGGATGCGTGACCAAGGTTTGGCGGGCCATGGCCAGGGGCTAAGGGGGGCTTCCCTGGGCAAATTGCCCACCTGGGCACACGTGTTGCACCTGCGAATACAAAGTTCCAGATCTGCGTCTATCCCTGACCACCAAACGTGTGACCTGGCAATTGCCTTCATCATGACAATGCCCGGATGCTCATTGTGGAGTTCTCTAGTGAACACCTCTCTGCCCATCTGGGGCATGACTACGCGGTTTCCCCACAGCAGGCAATCGGCCTGAATCGAGAGTTCATCCCTGCGCCTGTGAAATGGTTTAAATTCCTCAGGACATGCCCTGTACGTGGCTGCCCAGTCCCCATTCAGGACACATTTCTTGACTAGAGACAATAGCGGGTCTCTATTTGTCCAGACTTTAATCTGACGGGCTGTCACGGGTGAGCCTTCGCTTCCGAAAGCTTCAACAGCCATGACCATCTCAGCAGCATGCTCGGTAGTCCCCGCAGTGGTGGCTAGTGGGAGCCTGCTGAGTGCATCGGCGCAGTTTTCGGTGCCCTGTCTGTGCCGAATTGTTTAGTCATAGGCGGCTAACGTGAGTGCCCACCTGTATATGTGGGCCGATGCGTTTGCATTTGTGGCCTTGTTGTCGGCCAAAAGGGATGTTAGGGATTTGTGATCTGTCTCCAGCTCAAATTTCCTGACAAACAGGTACTGGTGCATTTTCTTTACCGCATATACACATGCGAGCGCCTCCTTTTCTACCATCCCGTAGCCCCTTTCTGCCTGGGACAGACTCCTGGAGGCATAAGCTACCGGCTGTAACTGACCCTTGGCATTGACATGCTGCAATACACATCCGACACCATAGGACGACGCATCACACGTCAACACAAGTTTCTTACATGGGTCATATAGTGTTAACAGATTGTTGGAACATAACAAATTACGTGCTCTATTAAAAGCCCTTTCCTGGCTGTCCCCGCAGACCCATTCGCGACCTTTGCATAGGAGCACGTGTAGTGGCTCTAGCAGCGTGCTCAATTTGGGAAGAAAATTACCAAAATAGTTCAGGAGCCCCAGAAACGAATGCAGCTCCATCATGTTACGGGGTCTGGGTGCTCTCTGGATCGCTTCCGTCTTGGATGCAGTAGGGCTGATCCCGTCTGCTGCTACCCTCATCCCCAGGAATTCTATCTCTGGAGCTAGGAAGACGCACTTAGCCTTTTTCAGTCGCAGCCCTATCCGGTCCAGTCTGCGTAGCACCTCCTCCAGGTTGTGGAGCTGTTCTTCAGTACCGTAACCCATGATGAAGATGTCGTCTTGAAAAACCACCGTCCCTGGAATCGACTTGAGGAGGCTTTTCATATTTCGTTGGAAGATCGCAGCGGCCGAGCGAATCCCGAACGGGCATCTGTTGTACTCAAATAACCCCTTGTGTGTCATGATGGCAGTCAGCTTCTTCGACTCACTCGCCAGCTCCTGGGTCATGTAAGCTGAGGTCAGGTCCAATTTTGAAAAAAGTTTGCCACCGGATAGCGTCGCAAAGAGGCCCTCTGCTCTCGGTAGCGGGTACTGGTCTTGGAGTGACACCCGATTGATGTGGCCTTGTAATCACCACATATCCTGACCGACCCATCCGCCTTGAGCACCGGCACAATGGGGCTCGCCCAGTCACTGAATTTCACTGGCGAGATGATTCCTTCCCTCAGCAGGCGGTCCATTTCGCCTTCTATCTTTTCCCACATCACGTACGGCACCGCTCTGGCCTTGTGGTGTACTGGCCTGGCGTCCGGGTTTATGTGAATCATTGCCTTGGCCCCCATGAAACTGCCAATGCCGGATTGAAATAATGAGTCAAATTTGTCCAGGATCAGTGAGCATGATACTCGCTCCACAGAGGAAATTGCATTGACATCGCCCCATTTCCAGTTCATGACAGCAAGCCAACCCCTCCCCAGTAGTGCGGGACCATCCCCCAGAACAACCCAGAGTGGCAACCTGTTCTCCGAATCTTTGTGGGTCACGACTACCATGGCGCTGCCTAGCACCGGAATGATCTCCTTTGTGTATGTCCGTAGCTGTGCGTCAATCGGCGATAATTTTGGCCTCCTGGCCTTGGACGCCCACAACTTTTCGAACTGTTTGATACCCATCAGGGACTGGCTGGCCCCCATGTCGAGCTCCATTGATACTGGGATGCCATTAAGGAGCACTTCCATCATTATCGGTGGCGTCCTGGTGTATGAACTGTATACGTGCTCCACATGAACTCGCTGAACTTCAGCTTCCAGCGATTTCCCCCAGTGTTTATTTCTGCAATTTCTGCAGGTATTTTGCTCATCTCTGCAAACTCCGGCTGAGTGTGTGCCTCCATGCCTCCAATATGAGCTGTTGTTGGAAACAAAAGGTCCCCTGCCAGTCGATCGTCCCTGACTGCCCCTGTTATTTCCCTTAAGTGCGCCATTAACAGGTGTTGATGGTCCCACGACTGGCCGCATTGTCCCTTGCAATGGCGTTAATCGCCATTCAGCTTGCCATTGTCTCTGTCGAACTCCCCCTCTGGGTTCAACTACATGTTGGGGCATGCCTGATTGCCATTGTCTGCCTGGAGAACTGTGTGCTGCTTTAACAATGTTGAATCTCTGTCCCAACCATTTCTTAACACAGTACCTCTCGTCGGTTCTGCTAGTGGCCATGCTCGCGTGGTTTAAATCCCAGTTTCTTGCCGCCATTGATACGTCCTTACTGTACGTCCTGAAATGCACACGAGGCCCATGCTTGAGAGAAGGTCAGTCTGTGACCTGTCCTTTATTCCTTAGCACTCAAGTGATGGAAGTGGGTGGAGCTTCCCCTTTTATACCTGAAGGTCCAGGTTAGGAGTGTCTCCCACAAGTTCACCACCTTGTGGTCAGTGTTCTCACAGTGTACAACTTAGGTCAGATTATACATGGGTTACAATGCTGGTTGAATACATGACAACGTCAATACATTACTCCCAATACTATATGCTTTAATTTTGCACACTAATTTCTTGTGTGGGACCTTGTCAAAAGCCTCTTGAAAGTCCAAATACATCACTTCTACTGGTTTAACCTTGTCCACTCTACTAGCTACATCCTCAAAAAATTCGAGAAGATTTGTCAAGCATGATTTCCCTTTCATAAATCCATGCTGAATTGGACCGATCCTGCCACTGCTTTCCAAATCTGCTGCTATTACATCTTTAATAATTGATTCCAACATTTTCCCCTCTACCGATGTCAGGCTAAGCGACCTATAATTCCCTGTTTTCTCTCTCGCTCCTTTTTTAAAAAGTGGGATTATATTAGCTACCCTCCATACCATAGGAACTGATCCAGATTTGAGAGAATGTTGGAAAATGACCACCAATGCATCCACTATTTCAAGGGCCACTTCCTTAATTCTGGGATGCAGACTATCAGGCCCTGGGGATTTATTGGGCTTCAATCCCATCAAATTCCCTAACACAATTTCTTGACTAATAAGGATTCACTTCAGTTCCTTCTTCTCGCTAGATCCTCAGTCCCCTATTATTTTCGGGAGGTTATTCGTGTCTTCGTTAGTGAAGACAGAACCAAAGTATTTGTTCAATTGGTCTGCCATTTCCTTGTTCCCCATTATGGATTCTGACTGCAAGGGACCTACATTAGTCTTCACTAATCTTTTTCTCTTTACAAATCTATAGAAGCTTTTGCAGTCAGTTTTTATATTCCCTGCAAGCTTACTCTCGTACTCTATTTCCGCCCTCCTAATTCAACCCCTAGTCCTCCTCTGCTGGATTCTAAGTTTCTCCCAGTCCTCAGGTTTGCTGCTTTTTCTGACCAATTTATACGCCTCTTCCTTGGATTTAACTCTATCCCTAATTTCCCTTGTTAGCCACAGCTGAGCCACCTTCCCCCTTTTTATTTTTACACCACACAGGGATGTACAATGATTGTAGTTCATCCATGTAATCTTTAAATATCTGCCATTGCCGATCCACCGTCAGCCCTTTAAGTATCATTCGCCAGTCTATTCGAGCCAATTCATGTCTCATACCATCGAAGTTACCTTTCTTTAAGTTCAGAACTCTAGTCTCTGAATTAACTGTGTCACTCTCCATCTTAATAAAGAATTCTACCATATTATGGTCACTCTTCCCCAAAGGGCCTCGCACGACCAGATTGCTAATTAATCTTCTCTCATTACACGAACCAGTTTAGCATGGCCGACTCCTGTTCCTATTTCTTATGTTCTTATGTTCTTCTGAACTGCAGCAGTTCAAGCAGGTGGCTCACCACCACCTTCTCAAGGGCACTTAGGGATGGGCAATAAATGCTGGCCTTGCCATGAATTAATACATTTTAAAAATGATCATATTGCTGTTTGTGAGGGCTTGCTATTTGCAAATTGGGTGCCGTGTTTCCTGCATTACAACAGTGTCTATACTTCAAAAAGTACTTAATTGGTTGTCAAGTGCTTTGGGATGTCCTGAGGTTGTGAAAGGCGCTATATGAATGCAAGTCTTCCTTTTTTTCTTTTACACGCTGACCCAATAGATGTTAGGAACACAGGAAGATAGGACCAGGAGTAGAACATTCAGCCCCTTGAGCCTGTTCCGCCAAGTCAGTTTACAAAGTCAATGGGAGGGTGCCTTATTTGCAAGGGCCAGGAAGGCACAAGCAGCATCATCTGTTCATGCCTGCTAGAAAATCCAGCACTTGCCCACCACTGGGAGTTAGGGTTGCCCAGGTCGCCGTTAGACTGGCCATGTTCCTATCGGCCCCCTGAGCAAGGGAGATCAATCGTGACAATTTTAAAGAATTTGCTTTACCTCCTCTGGGGTGCATGGCCTCAACTCCACAGATGGGGAGAGTCAGCATGGATTTATGAAGGGGATTTATGAAGGGGAAGTCATGTTTGACAAATTTGCTGGAATTCTTTGAGGATGTAACGAATACGGTGGATAAAGGAGAACTAGTGGATGTGGTGTATTTGGACTTCCAGAAGGCAGTTGATAAGGTGCCACATAAAAGGTTACTGCACAAGATAAAAGCTCACGGGGTTGGGGTAATATATTAGCATGGATAGAGGATTGGTTAACTAACAGAAAACATGGAGTAGGGATAAATGGGTCATTGTCAGGTTGGCAATCAGTAACTAGTGGAGTGTCGCAGGGATCAGCGCTGGGACTGCAACTATTTACAATCTATATTAACAACTTGGAAGGTGGGACTGAGTGTAATGTAGCCAAGTTTGCTGATGATACAAAGATGGGAGGAAAAGCAATGTGTGAGGAGGACACAAAAAATCTGCAAAAGGACATGGACAGGCTAAGTGAGTGGGCAAAGATTTAGCAGATGGAGTATAAATTTGGAAAGTGTGAGTTCAAGCACTTTGGCAGAAAAAAAATCAAAGACCAAGTGGTTATTTAAATGGAGAAAGATTGTAAAGTGCAGCAGTACAGCGGGACCTGGGGTACTTGTGCATGAAACACAAAAGGATAGTATGCAGGTACAGCAAGTGATCAGGAAGGCCAATGGAATCTTGGCCTTCATTGCAAAGGGGATGGAGTATAAAAGCAGGGAAGTAATGCTACATATATACAGGTTGTTGGTGAGGCCACATCTGGAATACTGCGTGCAGTTTTACGTAGAAACATAGAAACATGGAAAATAGGTGCAGGAGTAGGCCATTCGGCCCTTCGAGCCTGCACCACCATTCAATAAGATCATGGCTGATCATTCACCTCAGTATTCCTTTCCTGCTTTCTCTCCATACCCCGTGATCCCTTTAGTCGTAAGGGTCACATCTAACTCCCTCTTGAATATATCCAACGAACTAGCATCAACAAATCTCTGCGGGAGGGAATTCCACAGGTTAGCAACTCTCTGAGTGAAGTAGTTTCTCCTCATCTCAGTCCTAAATGGCTTACCCCTTATCCTTAGACTGTGTCCCCTGGTTCTGGACTTCCCCAACATCGGGAACATTCGTCCT
The DNA here is from genome assembly GCF_044704955.1 of Pristiophorus japonicus. NCBI lineage: Eukaryota > Metazoa > Chordata > Chondrichthyes > Pristiophoridae > Pristiophorus > Pristiophorus japonicus. The sequence continues at coordinate 228,361,331 of NC_091981.1, forward strand.
GCATCTAACCTGTCCAGTCCCGTCAAAATGTTATATGTTTTTATGAGATCCCCTCTCATCCTTCAAAACTCCAGTGAATACAGGCCCAGTCGATCCAGTCTCTCCTCATATGTCAGTCCAGCCATCCCGGGAATCAGTCTGGTGAACCTTCGCTGCACTCCCTCAATAGCAAGAACGCCCTACCTCAGTTTAGGCGACCAAAACTGAACACAATATTCCAGGAGAGGCCTCACCAAGGCCCTGTACAACTGCAGTAAGATCTCCCTGCTCCTATACTCAAAGCCCCGAGCTATGAAGGCCAACATACCATTTGCCTTTTTCACTGCCTGCTGTACCTGCATGCCAACTTTCAATGACTGATGTACCATGACACTCAGGTCTCGTTGCACCTCCCCTTTGCCTAATCTGCCGCGATTCAGATAATATTCTGCCTTCGTGATTTTGACCCCAAAGTGGATAACCTCACATTTATACACATTATACTGCATCTGTCATGCCTTTGCTTAATCACCGAACCTGTCCAAGTCATCCTGCAGCTTCTTAGCGACCTCCTCACAGCTCACATTGCCACCCAGTTTAGTGTCATCTGCAAACTTGGAGATATTACACTCAATTCCTTCATCTAAATCATTCATGTATATTGTAAATAGCTGGGGTCCCAGCACTGAGCCCTGCGGCACCCCACTAGTCACTGCCTGCCATTCTGAAAAGGACCCGTTTATCCCCACTCTCTGCTTCCTGTCTGCCAACCAGTTCTCTATTCACGTCAGTACATTACCCCCAATACTATATGCTTTAATTTTGAACACCAATCTCTTGTGTGGGACACAGAAACATAGAAACATAGAAAATAGGTGCAGGAGTCGGCCATTCAGCCCTTCGAGCCTGCCCACCATTCAAGAAGATCATGGCTGATCATTCACCTCAGTACCCCTTTCCCGCTTTCTCTCCATACCCCTTGATCCCTTTAGCCGTAAGGGCCATATCGAACACCCTCTTGAATGTATCCCAAGAACTGGCATCAACAACTCTCTGCCGTAGGGAATTCCACAGGTTAACAACTCTCTGAATGAAGAAGTTCCTCCTCATCTCAGTCCTAAATGGCCTACCCCTTATCCTTAGACTGTGTCCCCTGCTTCCCTAACATCGGGAACATTCTTCCTGCATCTAACCTGTCCAGTTCCGTCAAAAGTTTATATGTTTCTATGAGATCCCCTCTCATCCTTCTAAACTCCAGTGAATACAGGCCCAGTCGATCCAGTCTCTCCTCATATGTCAGTCCAGCCATCCCAGGCATCAGTCTGGTGAACCTTCGCTGCACTCCCTCAATAGCAAGAACGCCCTTCCTCAGATTAGGAGACCAAAACTGAACACAATATTCCAGGTGAGGCCTCACCAAGGCCGTGTACAACTGCAGTAAGACCTCCCCGCTTCTATACTCAAATTCCCTCGCTATGAAGGCCAACATACCATTTGCCTTCTTCACCGCCTGCTGTACCTGCATGCCAACTTTCAATGACTGATGTACCATGACAACCAGGTCTCGTTGCAACTTCCCTTTGCCTAATCTGCCACCATTCAGATAATATTCTGCCTTTGTTTTTTGCCCCCAAAGTGGATAACCTCACATTTATCCACATTATACTGCATCTGCCATGCATTTGCCCACTAACCTAAACTATCCAAGTCACCCCGCAGCCTCTTAGCATCCTCCTCACAGCACACACCGCCATCCAGTTACTTTAGTATCATCTGCAAACTTGGAGATATTACACTCAATTCCTTCATCTAAATCATTGATGTATATTGTAAAGAGCTGGGGTCCCAGCACTGAACCCTGCGGCACCCCACGAGTCACTGCCTGCCATTCTGAAAAGTACGCGTTTTCCAGACTCTCTGCTTCCTGTCTGCCAAACAGTTCTCTATCCACATCAGTACATTACCCCCAATACCATGTGTTTTAAATTTGCACACCAATCTCTTGTGTGGGACATTGTCAAAAGCCTTTTGAAAGTCCAAATTATACCACATCCACTGGTTCTCCCTTGTCCACTCTACTAGTTACATCCTCAAAAAATTCCAGAAGATTTGTCAAGCATGATTTCCCTTTCATAAATCCATGTTGATTGGACCAATCCTGTCACTGTTTTCCAAATGCACTGTCATGTCATCTTTAATAATTGATTCCAAAATTTTCCCCACTACTGATGTCAGGCTAACGGGTCTATAATTACCCGATTTCTCTCTCCCTCCTTTTTTAAAAAGTGGTGTTACATTAGCTACCCTCCAGTCCATAGGAACTGATCCAGAATCGATAGACTGTTGGAAAATGATCACCAGTGCATCCACTATTTCTAGGGCCACTTCCTCAAGTACTCTGGGATGCAGACTATCAGGCCCCGGGATTTATCAGCCTTCAATCCCATCAATTTCCTGAACACAATTTCCCCCTAATAAGGATATCCTTCAGTTCCTCCTTCTCACTAGACCCTTGGTCCCCTAGTACTTCTGGAAGGTTATTTGTGTCATCCTTCGTGAAGACAGAAGCAAAGTATTTGTTCAACTGGTCTGTCATTTCTTTGTTCCCCATTATAAATTCACCTGAATCTGACTGAGAGACCTACGTTTTTCTTCGCTAAAACTTTTCTCTTCACATATCTACAGAAGTTTTTGCAATCAGTTTTTATGTTCCCGGCAAGCTTCCTCTCATACTCTATTTCCCCCCTCCTAATTGAACCCTTTGTCCTCCTCTGCTGAATTCCAAATTTCTCCCAGTCCTCAGGTTGCTGCTTTTTCTGGCCAATTTATATGCCTCTTCCTTGGATTTAACACTGTCCTTAATTTCCCTTGTTAGCCACAGTTGAGCCACCTTCCCCGTTTTATTTTTACTCGAGACAGGGATTTACAATTGTTGAAGTTCATCCATTTGATCTTTAAATGTTTGCCATTGCCTATCCACCGTCAACCCTCTAAGTATCATTTGCCAGTCTATTCTAGCCAATTCACGACTCATACCATCGAAGTTACCTTTATTTAAGTTCAGGACCCTAGTCTCTGAATTAACTGTGTCACTCTCCATCTTGATAAGGAATTCTACCATGTTATGGTCACTCTTCCCCAAGGGGCCTCGCACAGCAAGATTGCTAATAAGTCCTTTCTCATTACACATCACCCAGTCTAGGATGGCCAGCCCTCTTATTGGCACCTCGACATATTGGTCCAGAAAACCATCCCTAATACACTCCAGCAATTCCTCCTCCATCGTACTGCGACCAGTTTGGTAAGCCCAATCTATACGTAGATTAAAGTCACCCATGATAACTGCTGTACCTTTATTGCACGCATCCCTAATTTCTTGTTTGATGCTGTCCACAACATGACTACTACTGTTTGGTGGTCTGTACACCAAACTAGCGTTTACTGCCCTTTGGTATTCTGCAGCTCCACCCATACAGATTCCAGATCATCCAAGCTAATGTCCTTCCTTACTATTGCATTAATTTCCGCTTTAACCAGCAACGCTACCCCACCTTCTTTTCCTTTCTGTCTATCCTTCCTGAATGTTGACTACGCCTGGATGTTGAGTTCCCAGCCTTGGTCACCCTGGAGCCATGTCTTCGTGATGCCAATTATATCATATTCATTAATTGCTGCCTGTGCAGTTAATTCATCCACCTTATTATGAATACTCCTCGCATTGAGGCACAGAACTTTTTTTAACACACTTTGCCCTTTTAGAATTTTGCTGCAATGTGGCATTTTCTGATTTTTGCCTTGTGTTTGTCTGCCCTCCATTTTTACTTTTCTTCTTTCTATCTTATGCTTCTGCCTCTATTTTAGTTCCCTCTGAATCCCTGCATAGGTTCACATCCCCCTGCCATATTAGTTTAACGCCTCCCCAACAGCACTTGCAAACACTCCCCCTCGGGCATTGGTTCGATCCTGCCCAGGTGCAGACCGTCCGGTTTGTACTGGTCCTACCTCTCCCAGAACCGGTCCCAATGTCCCAGGGATTTGAATCCCTCCCATCTGCACCACTCCTCAAGCCACGTATTCATCTGAGCTATCCTGCGATTCCTACTCTGACTAGCACGTGGCACTTGTAGCAATCCTGAGATTACTGCCTTTGAGGTCCTACTTTTTAATTTAACTCCGAGCTCCCTAAATTCAGCTTGTAGGACCTCGTCCCATTTTTTTTACCTATATCGTTGGTACTGATATGCTCCACAACAACTGGCTGTTCACCCTCCCTTTTCAAAATGTCCTGCACGCACTCCGAGACATCCTTGACCCTTGCACCAGGGAGGCAACATACCATCCTGGAGTCTTGATTGCGGCTACAGTAACGTCTATCTATTCCCCTTACAATAGAATCCCCTATCACTATCACTCTTCCAATCATTTTCCTCCTCTCCTGCGCAGCAGGGCCACCCATGGTGTCATGAACTTGGATGCTGCTGCTCTCCCCTGATGAGTCATCCCCGTCAACAGTACCCAAAGCGGTGTATCTGTTTTGCAGGGGCATGACAGCAGAGGACCCATGCACTACTTACCTTCCACTAGTCTTCCTGTTGATCATTCATCCCCTATACCTGTGTACCCTTTACCTGCAATATGGCCAACTCACCAAAAGCCTTTTGAAAGTTCAAATACACCACATCCACTGGTTCTCCCTTGTCCACTCTACTAATTACATCCTCAAAACATTCCAGAAGATTTGTCAAGCATGATTTCCCTTTCATAAATCCATGCTGACTTGGACCGATCCTGTCACTGCTTTCCAAATGTGCTGCTATTTCATCTTTAATAATTGATTCCAACATTTTCCCCACTACTGATGTCAGGCTAACCGGTCGATAATTACCCGATTTCTCTCTCCCTCCTTTTTTAAAAAGTGGTGCTACATTAACTAACCTCCAGTCCATAGGAACTGATCCAGAGTCAATAGACTGTTGGAAAATGATCACCAATGCATCCATTATTTGTAGGGCCACTTCCTTAAATACTCTGGAATGCAGACTATCAGGTCCCAAGGATTTATCGGCCTTCAATGCCATCAATTTCCCGAACACAATTTTCCACCTAATAAGGATTTCCTTCAGTTCCTCTTTCTCACTCAACCCTCGATCCCCTAGTATTTCCGGAAGGTTATTTGTGTCTTCCTTTGTGAAGACAGAACCAAAGTATTTGTCCAACTGGTCTGCCATTTCTTTGTTTCTCATTATAAATTCACCTGCATCTGACTGCAAGGCACCGATGTTTGTCTTCGCTCATCTTTTTCTCTTCACATATATATAGAAGCTTTTGTAGTCAATTTTTATGTTCCCGGCAAGTTTCCTCTCATACTCTATTTTCCCCCTCTGAATTAAACCCTTTTTCCTCCTCTGCTGAATTCTAAATTTCTCCCAGTCCTCAGGTTTGCTGCTTTTTCTGGCTAATTTATATGCCTCTTCCTTGGATTTAACACTATCCTTAATTTTCCTTGTTAGCCACGGTTAAGCCACCTTCCCCGTTTTATTTTTACTCTCGGCAGTGATGTACAATTGTTGAAGTTTATCCATGTGATCTTTAAATGTTTGCCATTGCCTACCCACCGTCAACCCTTTAAGTATCATTTGCCAGTCTATTCTAGCCAATTCACATCTCATACCATCGAAGTTACTTTTCCTGAACTTCAGGACCCTAGTCTCCGAATTAACTGTGTCACTCTCCATCCTAATAAAGAATACTACCATATTATGGTCACTTTCCCCAAGGGGCCTCGCACAACAAGATTGGTAATTAGTCCTTTCTCATTATACATCACACAGTCTAGAATGGCCAGCCCGCTAGTTGGTTCCTCGACATATTGGTCTAGAAAACCGTCCCTAATATACTCCAGGAAATCCTTCTCCACCGTATTGCTACCAGTTTGGTTTGCCCAATCTATATGTAAATTAAAGTCACCCATGATAACTGCTGTACCTTTATTGCATGCCGATAAATCCCCGGGGCCTGATTGTCTGCATCCCAGAGTACTTAAGGAAGTGGCACTAGAAATAGTGGATGCATTGATGATCATTTTCCAACAGTCTATTGACTCTGGATCAGTTCCTATGGACTGGAGGGTAGCTAATGTAACACCACTTTTTAAAAAAGGAGAGAGAAAACGGGTAATTATAGACCGGTTAGACTGACACCAATCATGGGGAAAATGTTGGAATGAATTATTAAGGATGAAATAGCAGCACATTTGGAAAGCAGTGACAGGATCGGACCAAGTCAGCATGGATTTATGAAAGGGAAATCATGCTTGACAAATCTTCTGGAATTTTTTGAGGATGTAACTAGTAGAGTGGATAAGGGAGTACCAGTGGATGTGTTGTATTGGACTTTCAAAAGGCCTTTGACAAGGTCCCACATAAAAGATTGGTGTGCAAAATCAAAGCACATGGTATTGGGGGTAATGTACTGGCGTGGATAGAGAATTGGTTGGCAGACAGGAAGTAGAGAGTCGGCATAAACGGGTCCTTTTCGGAATGGGAGGCAGTGACTAGTGGAGTGCCACAGGGCTCAGTGCTGACACCCCAGCTATTTACAATATACATGAATGATTTAGATAAAGGAATTGAGTGTAATATCTCCAAGTTTGCAGATGACACTAAACTGGGTGGCGGTGTGTGCTGTGAGGAGGACGCTGAGAGGCTGCAGGGTGACTTGGACAGGTTCGGTGAGTGGGCAAATGCATGGCAGATGCAGTATAATGTGGATAAATGTGAGGTTATCCACTTTGGTGGCAAAAACATGAAGGCATAATATTATCTGAATGGCGGCAGATTAGGAAAAGGGGAGGTGCAACGAGACCTGGGTGTCATGGTTCATCAGTCATTGAAAGTTGGCATGCAGGTACTGCAGACAGTGAAGAAGGCAAATGGCATGTTGGCCTTCATAGCTAGGGGATTTGAGTATAGGAGCAGGGAGGTCTTACTGCAGTTGTACAGGGCCTTGGTGAGGCCTCACCTGGAATATTTGGTCTCCTAATCTGAGGAAGGACATTCTTGCTATTGAGGGAGTGCAGCGAAGGTTCACCAGACTGATACCTGGGATGGCTGGACTGACATATGAGGAGAGACTGGATCAACTGGGCCTTTATACACTGGAGTTTAGAAGGATGAGAGGGGATCTCATAGAAACGTATAAGATTCTGACTGTTCTGGACAGGTTAGATGCGGGAAGAATGTTCCCGATGTTGGGGAAATCCAGAACTAGGGGACACAGTCTTAGGATAAGAGGTAGGCCATTTAGGATTGAGATGAGGAGAAACTTCTTCACTCAGAGAGTTGTTAACCTGTGGAATTCCCTGCTGTAGAGAATTGTTGATGCCAGTTCATTGGATATATTCAAGAGGGAGTTAGATACGGCCCTTATGCTTAAAGTGATCAAGGGGTATGGAGAGAAAGCAGGAAAGGGTTACTGAGGGAATGATCAGCCATGATTTTATTGAATGGTGGTGCGGGCTCGAAGGGCCGAATGGCCTACACCTGCACCTATTTTCTATGTTTTCTGTGTTTTCTATCCCTAATTTCTTGTTTAATGCTGCCCCCAACCTCACTACTACTGTTTGGTGGTCTGTACACAACTCCCACTGGCGTTTTCTGCGCTTTGGTATTCCGCAGCTCCACCCATACAGATTCCACATCATCCAAGCTAATGTTCTTCCTTACTATTGTGTTAATTTCCTCTTTAACCAGCAACGCTACCCCACCTCCTTTTCCTTTCTGTCTATCCGTCCTGAATGTTGAATACCCCTGGATGTTGAGTTCCCATTTTGGTCACCCTGGAGCCATGTCTTCGTGATGGCAATGATATCAGATTCATTATTTGCTGCCTGTGCAGTTAATTCATCCACCTTATTACGAATACCCCTCGCATTGTGGCACAGAACCTTCAGGCTTGTCTTTTTAACACACATTGCCCCTTTAGAATTTTGCTGTAATGTGGTCCTTTTTGATTTTTGCCTTGGTTTTATCTACCCTCCACATTTACTTTTCTTCTTTCTATCTTTTGTTTCTGCCCCCATTCTACTTCCCTCTGTCTCCCTTCATAATTTCCCATCCCCCTGACATATAGTCCCTCCCCAATAGCTGTAGCAAACACTCCCCCTAGGACATTGGTTCCGGTCCTGCCATGTACAGAACGTTCGGTTTGTACTGGTCCAACCTCCCCCAGAACCGGTTCCAATGTCCCAGGAATTTGAATCCCTCCCTTCTGTACCACTCCTGAAGCCACGTATTCATCTGAGCTATCCTGCGATTTCTACTCTGACTAGCATGTGGCACTGGTAGCAATCCTGAGATTACTACCTTTGAGGTCCTACTTTTTAATTTAACTCCTAGCTCCCTAAATTCACCTTGTAGGACCTCATCCCATTTTTACCTGTATTATTGGTACATATATGCACCACGACAACTGGCTGTTCACCCTCCCCCTCCAAAATATCCTGCAACCGCTCCGAGACATTCTTCACCCTTGCACCAGGGAGGCAACCTACCATCCTGGAGTCTCGATTGTGGCCGCAGAAACATCTATCTATTCCCCTTGGAATAGAATCTCCTACCACTATAGCTCTCCCACTCTTTTTCCTGCCCTCCTGTGCAGCAGAGCCACCCACGGTGCCATGGACTTGGCTGCTGCTGCCCTCCCCTGATGGGTCATCCCCCCAGCAGTACCCAAAAGGTGTTTTGATTTCCATATTTACAAAACGATATACTTGCTTTGGAGGCAGTTCAGAGAAGGTTCACTCGGTTGATTCCGGAGATGACGGGGTTGACTTATGAGGAAAGGTTGAATTGGTTGGGCCTCTACTAATTGGAATTCAGAAGAATAAGAGGTGATCTTATCGAAACGTATAAGATTATGAGGGGGCTTGACAATGTGGTTGCAGAGAGGATGTTTCCACTGATAGGGGAGACTAAAACTAGGGGGCATAATCTTAGAATAAGGGGCCGTCCATTTAAAACTGAGATGAGGAGAAATTTATTTTCTCAGAGGGTTGTGAATCTGTGGAATTCGTTGCCTCAGAGAGTTATGGAAGCTCGGACATTGAATAAATTTAAGACAAAAATAGACAGTTTCTTAAACAATAAGGGGTTATGGGGAGCGGGCACGGAAGTGGACTTGAGTCCATGATAAGATCAGCCATGATCGTATTAAATGGCGGAGTAGGCTCGAGGGGCCGTATGGCCTACTCCTGCTCCTATTTCTTATGTTCTTATGTTCTTATAAACTCTGTTAAAGCCATTATGCCTCCAATCACACGACATATTCCCTGCCATGACTATACTGAGTCCTGACTGAGACTCAGGAGCAGGAGTCCCAGCCTCTCGCTCTTCCATTAGCTTTGTAATGGGCTCCACTGCTTACAAAGCAGTTAGGAAGCTCCTGGAATCTATAGAGACTCAGCACAAGCGAATATTCCTGGTGGGTTCCGCTGGGATTCCCTCCAGAGTTATGGCAGCAGATTGGTGGGATACTGGAGGAATTTTGGGGCCAATATCACTGAGGAGTGATACTAAAGCAGAAAACCAACGATGGAACAATGAAGTCTGCCTGAAGTAACTACGCAGGGTGGGGGAAATGCAATTGCTAGGGATGTGTTGGCTACACTGTGTCAGCTCGGAATAGGACCAGGTGAGAGTGGTCCCATGGATCTGGACCACGGGAAGTCTCCGATTTGCACACTCCAAAGTTGTATTGATGCACTGGGATTATTATGCACATTGACCTAATGAAATTACACTAAACCTTGGTTTTTCACACTTTTAGTGAGAATATTAGGTCCATTTTCAAGATGATATAAAACATAGGCTTCAAATAACTTGGAATTTATTGTTTACATATGCCTCACCAAGGTCTGCTTTAACGAGCAATAATTGAGCACCTTCTTAATTGCCATTTTATATATTTACAATTCTTTATACTTTAGCAATCAACACCAAAATCAAATTGTTCAGTACCTGAATATAACCATATGATCACTTTTCATTTTATTTGTTTGGGCATCACAATCCAATGTCCCTCACTCCATCCAGTTGGTCCTGCTCACTCCATAAAACCATAGTAACAGAAGGTTACATTGCAGAAGGAGGCCATTCAGCACATTACATTTGCTAGAACAATCCGCAACGAATCCCATGCTTGGGTTCTCTCCATAGCTGAACCAGAATGTTACCAGGGCACCAACAGTTAAATTATGAGGAGAGATTACATAAAGTAGGCTTGTTTTCCCTGGAATATAGAAGGTGACTTGATTGAGATTTTTAGGATTTTGAAAGGAAATGTTACGGTAGATAAAAACCTTTTCTGCTGATTTGCGAAGTCTAGGACAAGGGAACATAACCTTAAAATCAGAGTCAGGCCAGCCAGAAGAGAAGTTAGGAAATACTCCTTCACACAAAGGGTGTTAGAAGTGTGGAACTTTCTCACACAAAAAGCAGTAGATGTTAGCTCAAATAATAATTATAAATCTGAGATCAATAGATTTTTGCTAGACAAAGATATTAAGGGATATGAGCCAAGGTGGATGGATGTAGCTGGGAAGTATCAGGCTGGGGGAGGTGTCAAGAGTCTCCACCTCGGAAACAGAAGGCTCTCAGTGGTCCCATTTATAAGGGGCTGCATTTGATTAAAAAATAAAATTGGGTTTCTCTTCGGGAACCCAGAACACGATCATAGCTTTGAACCCCAGATGTGCCCCATATTCAAAGGTATTGGCAAGTTATGTCTCACTAGGTGTATCTCTGGTTACCCAATGCCAGGTCCCTCAACATAGTGAGTCCATGCCCCCAGCCTTGACCCTATTTAATCCTTGTTTAGGTCTCCAAAAGACTATTGTGAAATCCCAGCTGTCAGGCAGAGACTCAGCATATCTGGATCCTGGTCTCATTTATGGCCTTTCTCACATCCTTCCCTCCATCAGTGAAAACAGTCTGAGCATCTCAAGCCTCTCCTCACCGGAATCATCCAAAAACACACTCTACAACTATTGCCACAACTGAACAATTTAAAACATGCATCAATTAAAAAAAAATCAATTTTGTACCATGATTCACAAACTATTAAAGTTTGTCTCCTGCAGTTTATCAATTGTATATTTATTCACATTTATCGGCATGCAGTTTCACAATGCCTTTCATGTGAAGCTGCAGAAGTTTATAGAATTCATTAGGCATTGAGTGAATTTTACCTGGCATCATATTGTCATAGTAATGATGGTGGAACTGGTTTCCATGCAAACCTTTAGAGAAGGGCCAGAATCCATACACCCATACTTCCTCACACAGCTCCATTGCTGCGCTTAATATAATGAAACCGGTAGAAAGACGTTTCTCTTTAACACCTTTACCTTTCCAGAATAGACTGACAGTTTTCATGTATGATGGATTTAAAAATATTGCCTTCTGTTTCATTCCAAAATCTTGTAGAGCGTAGGAAACTTTAAATGAAGGTGACATATTGACTGAATAAGAAAATGCAGGCAGCAGAATAAATGCATCTTTATAGGCAGATATATAGTCCACAAAAGGTTTTCTCCTTAAATTCAGACTTTGGTACCTGTAAAATAAACAATATTCTTTACATTTAGACCCTGAAATTCAGGGATTCTATCAGGGCCAGTTCAGGTCGTGGTTGCGGTCGGGTGGCACCAGACAAGGGTTGTGAGCAGCTGGGCCAGGATCGTGGGCAGATGGGGTGGGTTCATGGCTGGGCGGGGCCAAGGTCACAGGCAGGGTAGGACTGGGGTTCTGGTCAGGAGCGGGTGGCAACATCCCCAACTTTATGCTCCTCACAGAGTAGGACCAGGCCATGGCGCTCATTGGGAGACACTTGCTCTTGACATTTGACATAGGAGAAGGCAAGGCTGGCAGCATATGGCCAGTACCAGACTGAAAAGCTGCACTGTCACTTTGGCATCCTTGTGAAGGACCATATAGACACAACGTTCCACTCTGTTCCCTATCTCCATAATCCCAACAAGTAATACTTTTAGATGCTATTTTCCTTTGCTCCAGATCCACCACAACATCAGGGGGCATAGAAGGAAGAAGGTTATGATGGTGAAGAGGAATAGGAAGAACATGGATGCAGCTAGCTGCTTGTCAACTATGATGATGAGGAGGAGGATGATGATTATAAAGACGGAGATGATGGCAGTGTGCAGCCGATCCATAACTTGCTCCAGAGTTGTCCAGCCCTATATTCCTCTGCCCAAACAATTTTGTTTAGTCCTCTTGTGCATCAGTTTTGGCAAGCGTGGCCATCTTTTGATCCGTGCCCAAATCCGGGCACAAACCAATTTTTTGGCCCTTATGTGTGGTCATGATCAGGCCTGACAGTGATATAACCATGATGTAATAATTTGCCTACTCACTGTCGAGGTTCAAATTTGCTTGCAGCCAGTCAATGGCTGGCCTTAAGAAGAGGTCATTGTCCCTAGACCAGGAATAAACAATTCCTGTAGACAGGGGTCAGTCTTTTCACACCAACTCCTATTGTTTTTTAGCAGTGTTAGGTATTGATTTAGCAGCTGGGTAGACTGGAGTCCACTTTCGGTGGATACTTTGCTCAAGGGGATTAGTCATTCAGGCAAATTTTGGTGGGGGGAGGATTAAAACCATGGAACCCAGGTTGAAAACCAAAATCTGTCTTTTGGACCACGTAAGTCTGCCAAGCGTAACACTGGGATAATGGTCATATTGCCAATGTACTGGAGAGAAATTAGCACTTATACAACTAGAACCAAGCAAGAAATTAATGGGCTGCATTTTCCTTTGCAATCCCACATGAAACCCAATGGGATATTCGGGGTAAATGGGGAAAGATTGGGCAGTGAGGCCCTATGCCACCCCCCTACCATGAACTCCATTTTCATTCCCTTGTGCTCCCCAAGACCGTTGCCAGCCGCCCCTTCCCCTCCTGGCGCATGTAAGTGCCAGTGGGGAGACAGGTCCAGGTTCCTGGTCTATTTCCCTCCCACCCTCCCCTATTACTGCTGCTTGCAAGAGTGCCTGCTGAAAGGTGATGGTAGGCCTGGGGTAGCAGCGGTAAGGCCTTACATTACGTAATGGGAGAGAGAGGGCAAAGTAGAGACCTCCTCTCCCTTCAGTGTGGTTTCCATAACACTTAACTTTAAAGGCATGGGACATAAGAACATAAGAAATAGGAGCAAGAGTAGGCCATTTAGCCCCTCGAGCCTGCTCCGCCATTCAATAAGATCATGGCTGATCTGATCATGGACTCAGTTCCACTTCCCTGCCCGCTCCCTATTAACCTTTACTCGCTTATCGCTCAAAAATCTGTCTATCTCCGCCTTAAATATATTCAATGACCAGCCTCCACAGCTTTTTGGGGCAGAGAATTCCATAGATTTACAACCCTCAGAGAGAAGAAATTTCTCCTCATCTCAGTTTTAAATGGGTGGCCCCTTATCCTAAGGCTATGGGCTAGATATTCCACTTTTTGTAGATCGCCCAAAAATTAGCGTTATTTCTGGCGTGGGCGGTAAATATGGGTTTTCAGATCACCAGATTATCACCCATTTTCAAACTCCCTCGTTTCCATTTTAAAAAATGGCCGTTAGCATTAAATCTCTCTGTCCTTCTGCCGTAAAGTGTCGCCGTCCTTAGCAATGGCATGGCAATGCTCATTTCCCATGATTCAGGAGGTCAGGGGTCATCATTACATGCGCAGAAGAGGAGATAGAGAGCGAGGGAGCAGAGAGGGACTGAAAGCGTGTGTGCGTGTGGTGTGTACTTGTTTGGCTGTTGTGGGAGGCATGAGGGAGATTTACCAGCAGCAAAAAGCCTACTAAGCAGCAAGAACATAGTTGGCACCGAGTTTTTGTCCAACAAATAATATATAACATGGAAGGGATGGAGGAGGCCCTGGAGCTGGTAGCCAGGAACACTGGTGGCAGAGGGCTCCCAGTGGTCACGGAGCATGGCACTGCACCCCAAGGTGCTGCACCCCCATTACCAATGACACATGAGAGCCAGGAGGAAGATCTTGCTTCTGGCTCGGAGTATGTACCTACCTCGGGACTATCCTCTCCCATATCCGTCCAAACAGCAGTTCTGGCATCATCCCCCCAAAGAAGCATCGCCTGAGGAACTCCTCGGCCAGGCGGCTTGGAGTCAGGAGGGGGAGAGGAAGGGGTAGAGGTGGGGAGGAGAAGAGGGGGGGAAGGAAAGTGAGGTGCATGGCCGCAGGTGTTGTCTGGGGCATATTTTTAGGTCGCTGATGCTGCTATTTTGGTGGGAGGGTCGGGGCAAGGGGTAAGGGGGCTACCTTGTTTTGCATTTGTGTTCTGTTTTGTGGGAAATGGGGACCATTGTAATGATGTAAATGTGATACATTTGTTGTGGGCTGGGGCGGGGATGGGGTGGGGTGTTTCTTTACATATATACTTATGATTTCAGTTAATTGGTCGGATTAAATGTTTTTTATTTAACATAACCTTGTTGCGCATTGTCTCAGATTAGCTGCACTGTTGCACACTGGTGATTCCTTAACATGAAAGGGTATAATTACACTTAACTTGAATCAACTTAAACTTTAACTGTCATCAAGATGATGCACACCATTGATGTATGACCTGCACACCCAGCAGTGTTGCAGCTTTGTAAATAACAACAATGTCCTTTCAAGCAAAGCGCTCATTTATGAGTTGCTGACATAAGAATCTAGAGGGTGGTGGGGGCACGGTTTCAGCATCAGCCTGATTGTCTGGCCCAAGATCAGCGTCCACCTCCTCATCCTCCTCTTCCTCTCTCTCCTGAGGTGGACCGGCTGTCCCTTCTGGCAATTCATGTCCCCTCCTGATAGCCAAGTTGTGCAGCATGGAGCACACCACAATGAATTGAGCTACCTGCTCAGGGTGGTATTGGAGCCCACCTCCTGAGCGATCCAGGCACCCAAAGTGCTGCTTAAGTTCTCCAATGGTTTTCTCAATGATATTGCGAGTGGATCTGTGCTCTTGTTGCATCACTTCTCGGCTTCAGTGTGGGTGTCATGCAGGGGGGTCATCAGCAAGGTGGCGAGGCCTTTGTCACCAAGCATCCAGCATTGACCTTGTGGCTGATTGTTAAACAAGTCAGACACAGTGCTCTCACGCAGGATGTGAGCATCATGGATGCTGCCTGGAAATTTAGCATTCACTGCCATAATAATTTGCTGGTGGTCAACAATGAGTTGGACATTGAGGGAGTGGAACCTTACGGTTCCTAAAAACCTCTGCATCCTGAAAAGGTGCCCGCATCGCAATGTGCGTACAGTCTATTGCTCCGTGCACCTTGGGGAAGTTAGCAATTCAATAGAATCCTAAAGCCCTCTCGGTCTGAGCCTCCTGGTCATAGGGAAGCTGATAAAGTCCATCCTGCGTGCTTCAGTGACCTGTCTAATACAGCAATGTGTGGCATGCTGCAATATAGTGCAAATGTCGCCAACTGAGGCCTGAAAGGAACCCGACGCGTAGAACGAAAGTGCCGCGGTGACCTTGAACTCGACGGACAGTGCGGTCCTGATGGTGCTGGCAGGCTGCAGATCTCTCCTGATGAACTGGCATATCTCACTGATAACCTCTTTATGGAATCGCAGTCTCCGAAGGCAGGTGGTATTGCACAAGTTGAGGTAAGACTGCTTCTCCCTGTAAGTGCGGGGGGTATAACGTCTGGTCCTCCTAATCAGTCTGGCACATTTTACATTGGGCACATGATGCTGTCGAATGTACCTTCTGCCATCTCGAGTCTGCAGCATGTGCATGATCATCAAGAGAGGCTGAGAAATGACAGACCCCATTCCAATAGCTATCTGTATTATGCCGATTGTTCACAAACAATGAATGTCCCCACTGAGACACCTAAAGTAAATTCCAATTGTCCACAGTATGATAAGATGTTTGTTCAGATGTTCACATCATCTCAAAACACCTCCAGCGTCCATCCAAATTTCCCCGAAGTTGAAGCAGAGCAGCCTTTTAAATGATGCGACCAGAGAAAATGGTGTCCATACCGCTGTGAGTAGTTCTGGTCAGTTCCACATTTTCACAGCGGTTTTTTCGGTGAGCGATATTGTCAGCGAGATGTGTGTGAGGTGCCAAAAGTAACGCTGGGTGAGTTTCTGGGCGTTAGTTTTAGCAAAGGTGATCTTTACGACAAGAAACAGTGGCCGGGCGGTATTATTAAATCTCGGCGTTAATTACATGCCGTAAGTAACGCTCGCCGATATTATGGGTGTTGGTGTCGCCCATTCTGATCTTTCAGCCCCAAAAAAGTGGGCGGGCTGTATTATATTTTTTCGACATTACGTACATGTCGAAAGTAACACTCGGCAATAAGTGACCGAGAAATGGGCGTTACTTTCCATTTTGTGCCTAACTGGCCTCACAATTTACCTTCCCATCCATCTTTGTATCATCAGCAAACTTGGTTACATTACACTCGGTCACTTCATCCAAGTAATTAATATAGGTACTAAATATTTGAGGACCCAGTACTGATCCCTGCGGCACCCCACTAGTCACTGTTTGCCAACCGGAAAATAACTCATTTATCTCAACTCTGTTTTCTGTTAGTTAATCAATCCTCTAACCATGCTAATATATTACCCCCAACCCTGTGAGCTTTTATCTTGTGCAGTAACCTCTTATGTGGCACCTTATCGAATGCCTTCTGGAAATCCAAATACACCACATCCACTGGTTCCCCCTTATCCAACCTGCTCGTTACATTCTCAAAGAACTCCAGCAAACTTGTCCAACATGATTTCCCTGTCATAAAACCATGCTGACTCTGCTTGATTGAATTATGCTTTTCCAAATGTCCCGCTACTGCTTCCTTAATAATGGTCTCCAGCATTTTCCCAACGACAGATGTTAGGCTAACTGGTCTACAGTTTCCTGCTTTTTGTCTGCCTCCTTTTTTAAATAGGGGCATTACATTTGCGGTTTTCCAATCTGCTGGGACCGCCCCAGAATCCAGGGAGTTTTGGTAGATTACAACCAATGCATCCACTATCTCTGCAGCCACTTCTCTTAAGACCCTAGGATGTAGGCCATCAGGTCCAGGGGACTTGTCCGCCTTTAGTCCCATTATTTTACTGAGTACTACTTCATTAGTGATAGTGATTGTAAGTTCCTCCCTACCTATAGCCTCTTGATTATCCACTATTGGGATGTTTTTAGTGTCTTCTACCGTGAAGACCGATACAAAATATTTGTTCAACGTCTTTGCCATTTCCCTGTTCTCCATTATTAATTCCCCAGTCTCATCCTCCAGGGGACCAACATTTAATTTAGCCACTCTTTTCCTTTTTATGTACTTGTCAAAACTCATACTATCTGTTTTTATATTTCGTGCTAGTTTACTTTCATAGTCTATCTTCCCTCTCTTAATTATTTTTTTCGTCGTTCTCTGCTGGCTTTTAAAAAATGTTCAATCCTCTGGCCTCCCACTAGTCTTGGCCACATTGTATGCCTTTGTTTTCAATTTGATACCTTCCCTTATTTCCTTCATTAGCCATGGATGGTTATCCCTTCTCTTACAGTCTTGTGCAACATCAGTTGATTGCAGAGAAGGTTGGTGATGTTGTTGGTGCTGCTGGTGTGCCTGATGCTGCTGGTATGCCTGGTGATGTTGGGGCTGATCGTGCTCAGATGCTGAGGACCAAAGTGAGATTTTTTTCAACGGCACCAATACTGATGGAATAGATGGCAGGTGAGGTTGAGATGACAGAAGCAATCTCTCAATGGTGAGAGGTTGTTCCAAGGATGTGATAGTGGATAGATAGTTATCTCCATACACTTAAAACTTGCATAAAGCTCAAATGTGTTTTCCAAATCCTGAAGGCTCCAGCTTCTAAGATTGGAAAGTGAACAGCTGTGAAATGGTAGCTTTTATACCATATTTGCAGCTGTCAACTATTCAGAAGAATGGAATCTGATGGAACACCCGACCTGACGTGATCCACGAGCACTGTGAACCTCATGAAAGAGCTGGAAGAATGGTGATTGCAAGGCAAATGGTGTATAATTGGCTATTAACTACCTCTTAATGATCTAAATTGCCTCCCCCACCACTTGGTGTCAGTTCTGTTAAGCACTGACAGACCTGACACATGGGAAACTCAAGTGCAGGTGGGTTGACAGTGGGCTCCCAACCCACTGTCAATCATTTCTATTTTAACACCTGTCCAGCCTTTGATCCCACCCTCTCAGCGCTGGTAAAATTCCGGCCTACATACCAAACAAGCCACAAAACCAAATAACTAGATCAGCTTCAAAGAGGGTCAGAAGGGCAGGTAGAAGACCTGCATCAAAAGTGGAAATTCCCATCCAATGCCTTCAGGAGGAAAAGGCTGAAGAGAAAATTGGAAAAGGAAAATTGCTGAAAATGAAGCGATATCTCAGCGGCAAAGCATACCTTATGCTCACTTCTTCTCACACAGACCTCCTTTTCTCCCATCCTATCTTCTTCCCATTTTCTGTCTCTGCAGTGTCAGTTGTGGCTCAAGTCCTACTTTAGGGATTTGAGCTCAAAAATCTAGGCTGACATTCCAGTGCAGTACTGGGGGAGCACTGTGCTGTCGGAGATGCCGTCTTTCAGATGAGACATTAAACTGACGCCCCATCTGCCCTCTCAGGTGGACATAAAAAATCCCACGGCATTATTTCAAAGGAGAGCAGGGGAGTTATCCCCAGTGTCCTGACCAATATTTATCCCTCATCATCATCATCGGCAGTCCCTCGAACCGAGGATGACTTGCTTCCACGTCAAAAAGTTCACAAGTGTTTCAATGATGGACCTAAAATTCCAGGTCCGAACTAAATCTTGAAGGGTGGAAGATGCCTGTACTTGGATTTTTTTTTAACGTGTGGTGACCATTACACACCAACCACCACACGGACTTGACAGAGCTAGGTCTTGGTCCAGTAGCAAGGATTAACCAAGACAACGGGAGACCTGCTCTGCTGCGCACACATATCGCAGTGTGGGCTGGCTCGTGCTGCCCCTGGGCCCTCGCCTCTTCTGGGCCCCGAACTCGTGCCTTTCCTGGGCTCCGATCACATCCCTCTACAGTCTCTTGCCACTCCTTCGCTCCGACACACACACACACACACACACACACACGCACACACTCTCACACTCTCACACACTCTCACACACTCTCACTCTCACACACTCACACACTCTCACACTCACACACACACACTCTCACTCTCACACACATACTCTCACTCTCACACACACTCCAATCAATCAACATGACAAAAACAGATTATCTGGTTATTATCACATTGCTGTGTGTGGCAGCTTGCTGTGCGCAAATTGGCTGCTGCGCTTCCTACATTACAATAGTAACTACACTCCAAAACATATTTCATTGGCTATAAAGCGCTTTTAGACACCCGGTGGTCGTGAAAGGCGCTATATAAATGCAAGTCTTTCTTTTTCTCTCTCCTATTTCTGGTTTGTTAATAAATACAAATCGATAATCACCTCTTTATAATGATACTCGGCTTGGCTGTCACAATATCTGTTTTACTTCCCACATCATCCATATAATCCATGATACGGGGGAAGATTACACCTGCAATAATTTTGTAAACAATGATATTGTCTTTTTAAACTAATAATGCATAACATAAATATATCACTACTGTGTCAGATATCAGTGCAAGGCAGTAAATGACCAGAACAAATTCGAAAGCACACCTTGTTCATCAGACCAGTAAAGATAACTCATGTAGATCACTATTACAATTATTCTGCAATAAACTAACATTGTTGGATAATGAAATCATCATCATTCACACCACCCCACCACTTTAATCTTTAGTTTGCCCCAGATGAGCAGAAATTTTCCCGAATTTAATGTTGGGAAGAGCAAAGCTATTCTTTTTGGTCCCCGCCACAAACTTTGTTCACTAGTCGCTAACTCCAGCTCTCTCCCCAACTTCTGTCTGAGGCTAAACCAACCTTGGTGTCATATTTGACCCTGAAATGAGCTTTTGACCACATATCCTCAGCATAATTAAGACCGCCTATTTACACCTCCGTAACATTGCCTGTCTCCGCCCTTGCCTCAGCTCATCCACTGCAGAAGCCGTCATCCATGCCTTTGTTACCTCCAGTCTTGACTATTCCAAAGCAGTCCTGGCTGGCCTCCCACATTCTACCCTATGTAAATTGGAGATGATCCAAAACATGGCTGCCCATGTCCTAACTCGCCCCAAGTCCCACTCACCCATTAGCCCTGTGCTCGCTGACATACATTGGCTTCCAGTTAAGCAATGCCTCAATTTCAAAATTATCATCCTTATTTTCAAATCCCTCCATGGCTTCACCCCTCCCTATCTCTGTAATCTCCTCCAGCCCCACAACCTCCCGAGATGTCTGCACTCCTCTAATCCTGTCCTCTTGAGCATCCCTGAATATAATCGCTCAACCATTGGTGACCGTGGCTTCTGTTGCCTGGGCCCCAAGCCCTGGAACTCCCTGCCTAAACCTCTCCACCTCTCTACCACTCCGTCCTCCTTCAAGACGCTCCTTAAAACCTACCTCTTTGACCAAGCTTTCAGTCACCTGTGCTAATTTCTACTTATGTGGCTCAGTGTCAAATTATTTCATCTCATATTACTCTTGTGAAGCACCTTGAAGGTGTTAAAGGCGCTATTTAAATACAAGTTGTTGTTGTGCTTTAGGGTTTAATGTATCATTGTGCAATTTAGCTGACTATGCTGTTGAGATGTGTGTTTTGTAACTGTTGACATTGTAAAGGAGATAGCCAAGATAGTCTTGAAATAAGGAAATGGACACTGGGCCCAGGATGAGAATAGTAAACAGATTGGCCATCTGGAGGTTTTATACGAAATATTTCATTTTTGGGGGTCTTGTTCACATTAACACTTTGCCATAATGAACCGTCCAGGATAGTATGCGTGACTAAAGGCTTAGTTAAAAAGATTTTGTGCTTTACTTCACAATTTGTAGAGAGAGAGTCAGGAACAAAAGGTTTGCTGAAGGTCATGTCTATGCACAGGGGAAAAACAGGGTAAGTGCATTTAGTTCTCTGTATGACAGAGATATTGGGGGAGAAATTGGCCTCCTCTGCATCTCCAGTTCACGCCTCCGGGGAAAATAATGGGGTGCAAATAGGCGAATTGAGCGATGCCTGTAAAATTCCCTGACGCATTTGCGTTAGCGCTAAGACTTAGTGCCTTGGTTCCTAGCATCCCGGTTATTGTGATATCATTAGCGCTGTGGATTAGAACTTCACTTTCGCCCCCTGCCTCAGCGCCTGCCGTTAGCAACGACAGGTAGAGGAGGTGGTATGTAGTCAGATGGCCGCTGGAGGAGCAGTATTTAAAGGCGTCAACATCTGGTTTATTTTTACTCGGCAAAGAATGCTGCCTTGTCAGTTTCACATAGGCAAACGGGCATTTTGAACGATTTCAGCATTTTTCACTTTAAGGAGTCTTCTCCGTCAGAAAAATTAATCACTTTAATTTAGGTGAGATTACAAAGTGCAGCATTTCCATCCGTTAATGGGGGCTGAACTGGCACTGGACCTCTCCCTCCAGCATCAACGTCAGAGGCAGCAGAGGAAGAGAAAATGATTGCAAAATGTGGCCAGAGGGAGAAGGGCCAACAGAGCTCTCAACAGGAGACCTTACCCTCCCAGGGTATTCCGGCAGCAGTTCGCCTACATCAATTTCACTGAGGACAAGAAGGCTCAGCTGCACCAAGGATGTGGTCACAGAGCTGTTCTACCTCCTGCAACCAGATCTTGAGCCTCAGACCAGGGTGAGCATGGCTCTTTCAGTGGCATTCAAGGACACTGTCGCTCTCAATATCTACTCCAGCAGATCCTTCCAGCATGCAACAAGAGACATGTCTAACATATCGCAGTGCGCCATGCATTGCTGCATTCACGAGGTCACAGATACTCTCGACTGAAGGAGTAGGGACTACATTTCCTTCCCCATGACCAGGGAGAAGCAGCATGAGTGTGAATGGGGCTTTGCCAGGATAGCGGGCTTCCCCATGGTGCAGGGCGCCATTGACAGCACTCACGTCGCTTTGATGGCATCACATAACAATCCTGAGGTTTTCCATAACCGCAAAGGCTATCGCTCACTCAATGTGCAGTTTGTGTGTGACCACACACACCGAATCCTCACCGTCAATGCCTGCTATCCTGGCAGCAGCTGATGCATTCATCCTGAACCATCCTGAGGTGTGCCAGCTGTGTTCCAGCCATCACATCAAGCTCACAGGCTGGCTGCTGGGAGGCAAGGGCTATCCACTCTCTACCTGGCTCATGACTCCCCACTGGAACACCAACACGTGCCCAGCACTCATATAATGACAGCCATGCTACGGCCAGGAACATCATTGAGCAGACCATCGGAGTTCTCAAGCAACGGTTCTGCTGCCTTGACCACTTGGGTGGAGCCCTCACTTGGTGGATTCTCCTACCTTGGATGATCTGGTAGGTTCATTAAGAGAAAAGGTACTAGGCAAACTAATGGGACTAAGGGCTGACAAGTCCCCTGGACCTGATGGCCTGCATCCTAAGGTCATAAAAGAAGTGGTTCCATTGGTTGTAATCTTCCAAAATTCCCGAGATTCTGGAAAGGTCTCAGCCGTTTGGAAAACCGCAAATGTAACGCCCCTATTCAAAAAAGTAGTGAAACAGAAAGCAGGAAACCATAGGCCAGTTAGCCAAACATCTGTCATTGGGAAAATGCTGCAATCCATTATTAAAGAAGTAGTAGCAGGACATTTAGAAAATCATAATACAATCAAGCAGAGTCAACATAGTTTTATGAAAGGGAAATTATGTTCTTTGAGGATGTAATGAGTAGGGTGGATAAAGGGGAACCAGTAGATGTAGTGTATTTGGATTTCCAAAAGGCATTCGATAAGGCGTCACATAAAGGGTTAGATTTTCCTATCATTTCTCAGCAATTTTCTCGGTGATACAGCTGTTTTTCCACCTGGCGAAAGTTTCCCCCTAAGTTTTTTCATGGTATCACCCACATCTAAATAGGCCCGCCGGGACAAAACCGCCAACGTACAATGCTGCGAAAAACCGCCAGGACATAAGTTTGGCCTCAACCGTCGACGTTCACCAAGGTTCACCAGACTGATTCCTGGGATGGCAGGACTGTCATATGAGGAGAGATTAGGCCGACTAGGCCTGTATTCACTAGAGTTTAGAAGAATGAGGGGATCTCATTGAAACGTATAAAATTCTGACTGGGTTGAATAGACTAGATGATGTTTCCCCTGGCTGGGAAGTCCAGAACAAGGGGTCACAGTCTCAGGATACGGGGTAGGAAATTTAGGACCGAGATGAGCAGAAATGTTTTCACTCAGAGGATGGTGAACTTGTGGAATTCTCTACCACAGAAGGCTGTGGAGGCCAAGTCACTGAATATATTTAAGAGAGAGATAGATAGATTTCTAGAAACAAAAGACATCAAGGGATATGAGGAAAAAGCAGGAATATGGTGTTGAGACAGAAGATTAGCCATGATTATATTGAATGGCGGTGTAGACTCGAAGGGCGAAATGGCCTACTACTGCTCCTATTTTCTATGTTTCTATGTCTAGATCGCCGAGAGAACCACCCTGTAAAAGCTGCTTAAATAGAGCGGTAGGTGAGTACTCTGCAAAGAAAGGTAAGTTAAAGGTTCTTTAATTATTTTTTAAAAATTTTAAATGGCAATTAGGTATAAAAGTGTCTTGGGAATGCTTTTTACATTTTTATTTTTTTTTAATTGAAATTTTTTTTTTTAAATTTTGCCGCCTTCCTTGGCCCAACTGCAGCCTTGGACTAAATTTTAAATACTTACCATCCATTCAGGAAAGAACCGCCCATTTTACTAGTTTTCCACTTAACCACCGGGGCTCATGGGACTAGAGTTTTCTCATTTTTTGCATGCTTACCGCCCACTTAACATCCATTTTAGCACTGAAATGACGTATAATGCCCAGATATCACCGACTTAGCCACAAAATGGAAACGGACACCCATTTTTCGGATACTTATCGCCGAGCATTACTTTCCCCATGTGCGTAACACTGGGAAAAAATTACACCACCCGCCCACTTTTTTTGGGCGGAATCATAAGAATGGGTGAAATCAACGCCCATAATATCGCCCAGCGTTAGTTTCCGCAAGTAATTAACGCCGAGATTCAATAATACCAACCGGCCACTTTTTTTTGTCGTAAAGATCACATTTGCCGAAACTTACACCCAGGAGATCGGCCAGCATCACTTTCACCACCTCGCACACATCTCGCCCACAATATCGCTCGTCCAAAAAACCGCCCGTAAAAAGTGGAACTAACCGGAACTACTCATAGTGCAAAGTTAAAGCACATGGGATTGGGGGTAGTGTGCTGACGTGCATTGAGAACTGGTTGGCAGACAGGAAGCAAAGAGTAGGAGTAAATGGGTACTTTTCAGAATGACTAGTGGGGTACCGCAAGTATCTGTGCTGGGGCCTCAGCTGTTTACACTGTACATTAATGATTTAGACGAGGGGATTAAATGTAGTATCTACAAATTTGCGGATGACACTAAGTTGGGTGGCAGTGTGAGCTGCGAGGAGGATGCTATGAGGCTGCAGAGTGACTTGGATAGGTTAGGTGAGTGGGAAAATGCATGGCAGATGAAGTATAATGTGGATAAATGTGAGGTTATCCACTTTGATGGTAAAAACAGAGAGACAGACTATTATCTGAATGGTGACAGATTAGGAAAAGGGGAGGTGCAACGAGACCTGGGTGTCATGGTACATCAGTCATTGAAGGTTGGCATGCAGGTACAGCAGGCAGTTAAGAAAGCAAATGGCATGTTGGCCTTCATAGCAAGGGGATTTGAGTACAGGGGCAGGGAGGTGTTACTACAGTTGTACAGGGCCTTGGTGAGGCGACACCTGGAGTATTGTGTACAGTTTTGGTCTCCTAACTTGAGGAAGGACGTTCTTGCTATTAAGGGAGTGCAGCAAAGGTTCACCAGACTGATTCCCGGGATGGCGGGATTGACATATCAAGAAAGATTGGATCAACTGGGCTTGTATTCACTAGAGTTCAGAAGAATGAGAGGGGATCTCATAGAAATGTTTAAAATTCTGATATGTTTCGACAGGTTAGATGCAGGAAGAATGTTCCCAATGTTGGGGAAGTCCAGAACCAGGGGTCACAGTCTAAGGATAAGGGGTAAGCCATTTAGGACCGAGATGAGGAGAAACTTCTTCACCCAGAGAGTGGTGAACCTGTGGAATTCTCTACCACAGAAAGTTGTTGAGGCCAATTTACTAAATATATTCAAAAAGGAGTTAGATGTAGTCCTACTAGGGGGATCAAGGGGTATGGCGAGAAAGCAGGAATGGGGTACTGAAGTTGCATGTTCAGCCATGAACTCATTGAATGGCGGTGCAGGCTCGAAGGGACGAATGGCCTACTCCTGCAGCTATTTTCTATGTTTCTGTGTTTCTATATTTCTATGTTAGAGTTATGGACACCATGTTCTAAATCACATGTTGCATCAGTTAAAAGGTTGCTCTGCCTCAACCTCGGGGGAGTTTGGATGTACTCTGGAGGTCTTTGGAGGTGATGTGAACATCTGAACAATCATCTTTATCACACTGTGAATATTGGAATTTAATAGATGTCTTCGTCGGGGCATTCATTCTTTGTGACCAATCGGTGGAAAACGATAGCTATTGCAATGGGGCCTGTCCTTTCTCACCCTCGCTTGATGACCAATTACATGCTACAGACTCGAGATGGCCGAAGGTACGCTCCACAGCATTGTGTGCCCAATGTAAAACATGCTAGACTGATGAGGAGCACCAGACGTTACACCCCCCGCAAGTACAGGGAGAAGCAGTTGTACCTCAACTTGCCTGACACCACCTGCCTTCGGAGACTGCGCTTCCACAAAGTGGTTATCGCTGAGGTATACCAAGTAATAAGGGGAGATCTGCAGCCTGCCAGCACCATCAGTACTGCACTGTCCGTCGAGGTCAAAGTCACCGCGGCACTGTCGTTCTATGCATCGGGTACTTTTTAGGCCTCAGCTGGTGACATTTGCGGTCTGTCTCAGAATGCCACACATTGCTGCATTAGACAGGTCACTGAAGCCCTGTACACACACATGATGGACTTTATCAGCTTCCTTATGACCAGGGAGGCTCAGACAGAGGGCTTTAGGATTCTATCAAATTGCTAACTTCCCCAAGGTGCAGGGAGCAATAGACTGTATGCACATCGCGATGGGGACACCTTTTCAGGATGCAGAGGTTTTCAGGAACCGCAAGGGATTCCACTCTCTGAATGTGCAACTCGTTGTCGACCACCAATAAATTATTATGGCAGTGAATGCTAAATTTCCGGGCAGCATCCATGATGCTCACATCCTGCGTGAGAGCACTGTATCTGACTTGTTTAACAATCAGCCATAAGGTCAATGCTGGATGCTTGGTGACAAAGGATATGGCCTTGCCACCTGGCTGATGACCCCTCTGCGTGACACCCACAACGAAGCCGAGAAGCGATACAATGAGAGCCACAGAGCTACTCACAATATTGTGCAGAAAACTCTTGGAGTGTTTAAGCAGCACTTTAGATGCCTGGACCACTCAGGAGGCGAGCTCCAATACCACTCTGAGCAGGTAGCTCAATTCGTGATGGTGTGTTCCATGCTGCACAACTTGGCTATCAGGAGGGGACAAGAAATGCCTGAAGAGTCTGACAGTCCACCTCACCAGAGAAAGGAAGAGAAGGATGATGAGGTGGACGCTGACATCGGCCCAGAAAAACAGGCTGATGCTGAAGCCATGCTCCCGCCCCCGCTGTAGACCACATGAAAGGGCCCGTGGTGGCACAATAGCTGCAAGACTCTTACGTCAGGAGCTCATCAATGAGCACTTTGCCTGAAAGAACATTGGCGGTATTTACAAAGCTGACATACTGCTGGTTGTGCAGGTCATACATCAATGGTGGGCATCACCTTGGTGACAGTTAAAGTTTAAGTTGATTGAAGTTAAGTGTAATTATACCCTTTGATGTTAAGGAATCACCAGCGTGTAACGGTGCAGCTATCTGAGCTAATGCGCAACAAGGATTTGTTAAATAAAAAACATTTAAACCGAACATTTCTCTGAAATCATAAGTATTTCTGCAAAAACCAAGGCTTCCCCCTACCTCCTCCACCACCCCGCCCGCTTCTCCTACCCACCTCTACCACTTCCCCTTCCCCTTGGTGGGCGGGGGGGGGGGGAAGTGGGGGGCGGAAATGATGGCCGAACCACTACTTGGATGGATACGGGAGAGGACAGTCCCAAGTGAGCACCTGCTCCAAGCCAAAAGCAAGATGTTGCTCCTGGCTCTCTTGTGTCATTGGCAATGGGCGTACGGCACCTTGGGGTGCAGTGCCGCGCTCCGTGACCACTGGGAGCCCTCTGCCACCAGTGTTCCTGGCTCCCAGCTCCAGGGCCTCCTCCATCCCTTCCATATTATATAATTTGTTGGACAAAAACTCGGTGCCAACTATGTTCTTGGTGCTTAGCAGTCTTTTTGCTGCTGGTGAATCTCCCTCATGCCTCTCACAACAGCCAAACAAGCACACACCACAGCCACACACACCTTCAGTCCCTCTCAGCTCCCTCTCTCTCTCTCTCCTCTTCTGTGCATGTCATGATGAACCTTGACCTCCTGAATCACGTGAATTGAGCGTTGCCATGCCGTTGCTAAGGAAGGCGACACTTTACAGCAGAAGGTCAGAGAGATTTAACGCTAACGCCTATTTCATATAGCTCGCGGTAACGCCAAATTTCAAAAGTGGAGACTAGGAGCTTTGAGAATGGATGACAAGCCAGCAATCTGGAAACCCATTTTTGGGCGACCTGCACAAAAGTGTAAAATCTAGCCCATGACGTTGGCGGTAATATATTAGCATGGATAGAGGATTGGCTAATTAACAGAAAAAAACAAGTCAGGATAAATGGCCCATTTTCAGGTGACAAACTGTAACAATTGGTGTGCCACAGGGATCGGTGCTGGGGCCTCATCTATTTATAATCTATATTAATGACTTGGATGAAGGGACTGAGTGTATTGTAGCCAAATTTTCTGACGATACAAAGATAGGTAGGAAACCAAGTTGTGAGGTGGACACAAAAGGCTGGATTTTCAGTCTTCTGCTGCCCCTCTTAGCGCCCCAGAGGGACGGCAATTGCAGCGGAAAGTACTTGTGCCCAGGAGATCAGCTTCCAGCACCCCACCTGGACATTCGGTGCCGGTATCGACAGGGCGTGGAGTTTTATCGGCAAGAAATGGCGAGCCAATGTGCAATCCCGCTGGTTGCGACACCGGCTTGATTTTTGATTACCACCCGACCATTAGCGCTCCGTAACGCACCCTAGTGGGGATGCCTGTGAAAGCAGGCATTCCAAGCTGTTGCAGCTGCAGTGAGGTAAGTAATGCCAACCTCAGGTAAGTGTGATTGTTTTATAAATTTCCTTTTTGCCATTTATGTTGTGGTGGCATGTGCTGTGTATTGGGAATGTTTCTGATTGTTTTATTTTTCCCTTCCCTGGCCTCTGTTACGGCGCTCCGAGACTGGCTGTTTAGCTCGGGACTTTCCCTTGCTCAGCTGGCCTAGCACCTGAAAAGAGGTATGCAACGCCTCCCTTATTGCCTGGATCCAGCTGACGAATTTTGCGGCGGCAGATGCAAATGATTTGCAGGCGCAAAATTTACCGCTCCGCCCGGGACACCTCCCCAATGGAGGCGCGACTGAATTTCTCCCCCAAAGAGTCTACAAAGGGATATAAATAGGTTAAGTGAATGGGAACAAAAATTGGCAGATGGAGTATAATGTGAAGTTATCCACTTTGGTAGGAATAATAGAAAAGCAAAATATTATTTAAATGGAGAGACTAACGAATGCTGTGGTAAAGAGAGATTTGGGTGTACTCGCACATGAATTACAAAAAGTTAGTATGCAGGTACAGCAAATAATTAGGAAGACAAATGGAATGTTCGCCTTTATTACAAGGGGGACGGAGTATAAAAGTAGGAAAGTCTTGCTACAATTGTACAGAGCGTTGATGAGACCACACCTAGAGTATTGGAATATTGTGTTCAGTTTTGGTCTCCTAATCTGAGGAAGGACGTTCTTCCTTTTGAGGGAGTACAGCGAAGGTTCACCAGACTGATTCCCGGGATGGCAGGACTGACATATGAGGAGAGATTGGATCGACTGGGCCTGCATTCACTGAAATTTAGAAGGTTGAGAGGGGATCTCATAGAAACATATAAAATTCTGACGGGACTGGACAGGTTAGATGCAGCAAGAATGTTCCCGATGTTGGGGAAGTCCAGAACCAGGAGAAATAGGCGAAGGATAAGGGGTAAGCCATTTAGGACTGAGATGAAGGGAAACTTCTTCATTCAGAGAGTTGTTAACCTGTGAAATTCCCTATGGCAGAGAGTTGTTGATGCCAGTTCATTGGATATATTCAAGAGGGAGTTAGATATGGCCCTTAGGGCTAAAGGGATCAAAGGGGTATGGAGAGAAAGCAGGAAAGGGGTACTGAGGTGAATGATCAGCCATGATCTTATTGAATGGTGGTGCAGGCTTGAAGGGCTGAATGGCCTACTCCTGCACCTATTTTTTATGTTTCTATGTTTCTATGTACAGTTTTGGTCTCCTTATTTAAGGAGGGATATACTTGCACTGGAGGCAGTTCAGAGAATGTTCATGAAGTTGATTCCTGAGATGAAGGGGTTGTCTTACGAAGAAAGTTTGAGCAGGTTGGGCCTATTCTCATTGGAGTTTAGAAGAATGAGAGGTGGTGGTATTGAAACATATAAGATTATGAGGGGGCCTGACAGGATTGACGTTGAGAGGATATGTCCCCTCATGGGGGAATCTCGAACTAGGGGGCATAGTTTCAGAATAAGGGGTCGCCCATTTAAGATGGAGATGCGGAGGAATTTCTTCTCTCAGAGGGTTGTGAATCTTTGGAATTCTCTACCCCAGAGAGCTGTGGAAGTTGAGTCATTGAATATATTTAGGGCTGAGATAGACAGATTTTTGAACTATAGTCGAGTCAAGGGTTGTAGGAAACAGGCAGGAAAGTGGAGTTGAAGGTAAGATCAGATCAGCCATGATCTTATTGAATGGCGGAGCAGGCTCGAGGGCCCTTATGGCCTATTCCTGCTCCTATTTCTTATATTCTTATACATCTTCATACATTGATTCTGGGAATTTGGGATGTTGTGCAATACACTCACACTGGCACAAGCATTCTTCCATTCTCTGTGCTATCGAAGAGCCCCCTTACTGTATTTTAATCATAAAAGAAAATAGTGTGGGTATTACACTGCTATGTGAAAATATTCGAATCAATATAATTTTTGGTGAAAATATGAATTCCTGTCAGAACATTTTTTCTTTTACTGAAATTTGACTTATTCTTATATTTATACTTGAGCACAAACCATAGCTTACCTTAGGAATCAATTCAAGAATATCTTCTGTAATCCTTATAATTCTTTTAGGTTGTGCATCAAACATCAGATTTGTTCCCAGTGGTGTATTAACTTGTATGACAAGAACATTTTGAGCTATATTACTACATTTCTCCAACTCTGATCTGAAAGATATAACATTTTGTGTGTCATTGAGTGTCAGCTGTGGCTCAGTTGGGAGCACTCTCACTTATGAGTCAGAAGGTTGTGGATTCAATTCCTATGCGAGACTTGAGGACAAAATCTAGGCTGACATTCCTAGTGGAGTGCTACACTGTTGGAGGTGCCATCTTTTGGATGAGACATTAAACCAAGGCCCTGTCTGCCCTCTCAGGTGGATGTAAAAGATCCCATGGCACTATTTGAAGAAGAGTAGGGGAGTTACACCTGGTGTCCTGGCCAATATTTATCCTTCAACCAACATCACTAAAAAATAGATTATTTGGTCATTATCACATTGCTGGTTGTGGGAGCTTGATATGCACAAATTGGCTGCCGCGTTTCGCACATTACAACAGTGTCTACACTTCAAAAAGTTCTTCGTTGGCTGTAAAGTGCTTTGAGACATCCTGAGTTGTGAAAGGCATTATATAAATGCAAATCTTTCTTTTTTCTTTATTATACAAGCGGGAATGCAGTAGTTAAATTTTACAACCCATATCTCTTCTCTTGCCAATATGGTTCCTTTGTAATGTTCCTAGAACTAAATAGGGACTTTAGTATAATTTACTAGCCAAGAACAAGTATGGGCAATACACCTTTATGTGAAAATATTTGAATCACTATAAATAGAACTGCTAATACAATATCAGAACTGAACAGTTAACAATGAGGAAAAATACACTATAGTTTAATTTCCAAAAGCCTTCACTTTTATAAAATCACATGAAGCAAAGTAACTCTTTTCAATGCACCATCTTTGAACTGACCTAATTCATTGATCTTTAGATTCCTGAAAGGCTATTTTAGAAATAATACATCTCCTGTGACATTGGTCATGGATAGTCTGCAGACTATAGCCTGGCTTCTGATGCTTACTCTGGCTCCACTCAAAGGTGCTGGTTGGACATTTGGCAGAATCTTCCCAGCCCTGCGAGTGCGGGTTTGGAGGTGAGCCCGCTGTCAAAATGGCCCTGATTAACACATGGTCGGAGGTCTGCTCAGAACCCGCCTCCTTGACAGTTTCTGAAGTATCGGGTCTGTCTGCAGATCACAGACCCGACGCCAAGCAGCAGGCCAGCCAATTAAGATCGTTAAGAGGCACTTTAAAGGTAATTTAAATGAATTTTACCAGGCACTTAAACATTTTACCAAGTTTTTAACGGTTTGCCGTCCCTCGGGTTTCACGCCAGGTAAGTGTGTCGGGCTCTCAGTGACTCTCCATTGATTTGACTAGTTGATAGTTGCAGAAGTGGTATAAAAGCTACCATTTCACAGCTGTGCACTTTCCGAAATCAGAAGCTGAACCCTTCAGGATTTGGAAGACACTTTTGAGCTGTATGCAGTTTGGAATAGTTTGCAGTGAACTCTCTATTCACTGTCACCTCCTTGGAGCAATCTCGTTCACCATTGACAGATCGCTTCTGTCATCTCAATTCAGCTGCCATCTATTCCCTTGAGAAAATCTCACCTTGGTCCTCAGAATCCCACCACGATCAACCCCAACACCAACATCACTAAACACACTAGTACCACTAACAACAACACCAACCTTATCCGCAATCAACTGATGCTGCGCAGGACACAGGGCATCAGCAACTGACCACATTTTTGCCTGAGATGCCAGGGATGGCCTCACCATGGTCAGCTTTACCTCACTTGGCGCTATACACCCTGGCTGCCACATGATGCGCCAGGTTGGCACTACCCCACACCAGCACTATAAAGCATCCCTGCAATGACTAAACCATTCCTTTCACACTCATCACTGTTGTGTGGGGTACCTTTATGTCTGACCATTCACTACAACTCTAAAGCCACTTCCAAACATGGACACAAATCTTTCCACGAGCACAAAGTGTTGAAAATAAAGATTTCAATGCTTGACAACATATTAGCAGAAACTCTTCCGCCCATGGGAAGGAAACTGGACCTCTCTGCATGCTGTGACTCGCTCCATAGTCATGGGAGAGCCTGGGTGCAGCTGTACACCTTTGTGCAATGCTTGTCAGTATTTGCAGCACCTCAATGCTGCAAAGTACTGACAGAACAACTGTCAAAATGTTTCATCAAATGATGTCACCGGACCCGCTTCCTGTGAATTGGCAGACTCAACAAGCCCAATCTGGGGATGATTGTTCTGAGAGGACAGGCTGGAGCTGGGAGCGGCTTCCCCAAATGCCACCAATGTCAGCTGCCCCTGACTTGCCACGGTTGGCAAAATCGTGGCCATAAGTTCTGCTGCTGTTGCTCACTAAAATCCACAGGCTATGTGGCTTCAGAGAAACACACACACTAAAAGGGTATGCAGCTTGTTTAGAGTTGTAGTCCTGGCTAAATGGGAATTACAGTCATCAACCGGCATGTTATAACAATATGTAAGGTACCTTATTCTTTTATAGATATATATAAATATGTAGGACTAGGATTTTGTTTAATTTCACATGATTACAATTTTGGTTTTCTTTTCACATGAATTGCTTGTAGACTTGTACTATAGGTAGAAATAATATAATCATGAAAGTTGCTCATTCTCAGAATCTTTCAGGGTACGGATTACAGTTAGCAAGAAAAAGTTTTGTCAGCAAGAAGAGATTTTTTTGTTAGCAAGGAATGATGAATAAGGAGCCAATGATCTCCCAGATAAGAGATAGCCTATATCACACACAAACAAGGCAATGATCAATAAATCGGAAAACTAAAAAATTCCTATCACACCAAAATGAATCATCAAGGTTACAAGGATGGTATACGTGACTATGGCCTTAAAAAGATCTTAAGCTTTCCGTTATAACTCATAGAGAGAGATAAGATCAAAAGAATCATCGAAGGTTACGAATCTCTACCCAGAACAAAATTAGGTAATATTGTTTATTTCTCTGCTTAAGGCATTTCAGTGTATCAAGACTCGGTCGATTATTTGCCAGTAAGAAATTGGTGTCAAGTCACCGTACAAGTAAAGCTGATCTGCAGCAATCAATTTGGAAGCCAGCAGGTGCACCTGAGCAGAAACCTATGGGAACCAGGGAGCCCATAGGCCCTGACAGTGGAGAGGCATGAAATATAAGTTCCCAGATGAGTTTAATTGTATAAATTGAGGTG
The DNA here is from genome assembly GCF_044704955.1 of Pristiophorus japonicus. Taxonomy (NCBI): domain Eukaryota; kingdom Metazoa; phylum Chordata; class Chondrichthyes; family Pristiophoridae; genus Pristiophorus; species Pristiophorus japonicus. Next base: position 228,395,184 of record NC_091981.1, read on the forward strand.
AATCTGCATTGGTAGCATTTTGATCATGTTTCTAATTTTAAGACAGTAGAAGGAAAAAATTGTATTTACGTAGCCCTTTTCACATCCTCAGGATGTCTCAAAGCACTTTAAAGCCAACTTAAAGTATAGTCACTGTTGTTATGTAGACAACTGTGGCAGCCAATATTGTGCACATTAAGTCCCACAAGCGGCAATGGAATAAATGACTGTAAACAGCAAAAATTCCCACCCAATTTTGCAACCTCCACCTGCTCAGATTACTGGGCTCACAGGTGAGTAGATCTGGCCCAGCTCGTTAAATGTGACAGGCATTGCACATATGCATGACTGATAAGTGTGTTGCAAAATACAGGATAGAAAAGGCATAATAGGAAAGTTCCATAAGAAGTAGATGATACACTTATAGGGGTAGAATTTGGCCAGTACAGATTTCTGGCACGCTCACCAGAGGTGCGCCGCTTTTGTCTGCCTCGAAGTGCTTCAAAAATATTTGGGCTGAGTTTGGCCACTCCCCAGCTTCTCCTCGATGGTGGCGTAATGTGGCCACTGGATTCGGGGGCAGAACCAGGTCCCAGCGCTGAAAACAGTGCCGGGACCTCTGCACATGCGCACTAGAGTGAGCGCCATGCGCAGTAGCTCCTCGTCCCCAGAATCTGTGAGCGTGTGCTGCAAGCTGTGTGGGAGGGGCCGAAGCGCGCCGCCCCTATCCCTGGCTGAATGGGCTCCCTCATCGGCGGCCCGCTGTCTTCCCGGGCCGTGTTTTGGTAGGACTTCTATTTTTTATTTGTTATTGATTGATTGATTGCTTATTACTTTGGTTTTGGTGCTTTAGGTGCAGGGTTCCTTCTATGTTATATTTGTTAATGAATTGTTTATTCCTTTTTGTGCTTTGTTTAGTGCTTTGTAGGTCTTGTTGCTTTAGGTGCAGGGTTCCTTCTACTTTTTATTTGTTAATTAATTGCTTATTACTTTTTGTGCTTTGTTTAGTGCTTTGTAAGTCTTGGTGCTAGGTGCAGGTCCTCTCAGCTTCCTTGTATTTTTTATTTGTTATTGAATGCTTATTTTTGTCCTTTGTTTAGTGCTTGGTGCTTTAGAATGTACTTACCTGCGCTGATTTCTTAACTCTCCGTAAGGGTTTTCTGTGCGGGCCACAAGTGGCCACAAACACTGGCCTAAGTTAGTTTGGAGCAACTATTAGCTGGCCAAACTGGCTTAAATGGCCAAAACAGGCGTAGGTGGTTGGTGATGCCCCCTTTTGGAAAAAAAACAAAACTAAAAAGGCACAACTCGCCACACTGGTAAACTCTTCGGCCAGGGCTCAGGGCAGAAGGCACGCAAGAAGCAGTAGGCTAGGCTGTAGGAGGGAACAGCTGATTGCCAATGTTACTGATCCATTGCCATGCGCACATGCTCCAACGCGCATGCGCAACTCTGCCGGCACTCACACACACGCTGGGCCCTAGCCCCACCCCCCTGGCTCTGTTTATCCAGCACGGCCCGAGCTCCGCACCCCCACTGCTTGTGCTGTGCCACACCAAGGCCTATGCCGTTCTAAGGAGCGGGGAGAATACCGAGATAAATTTTCGGTGTCATTTTACGTGTACAAAGTCGCCGCACCTCAGGGAGGTGCGCCGTTTTAAATTGGAGGGGAAAACTTGGGCCCAATATTAGCAACCTCAATGGAACTGTCGATAGAAAGTAGATGGATAGATACTAATAAATGTCCCACTCATCCCTTAACAGTCACACCCTTTTGCTGCTATGTAGTGGTTTTATTTGCATGTATCTATAAAACTAAATTTCACCCACGAACTTTATCTAAAGGCTGAATATGGGCCATGGAGCAGCACGGGCCAACCCACACTGCGATTTTATACGCACTAGGTTCATGCAGCAGAGCTGGTCTCCAGTCGTCTTGGGTAATCCTTGGCACTGGACCAAGATCTGGCTCTGTCAAGCCCATGTGGTGGCTGGTGTGCAACAGCCACCACACGTTTTTTTTAAAAATCCACACATAGGCATCTTCCACCCTTCAGGATGCAGTTCGGAACCTGGAATATTAGGTCCTTCGTTGAAATACCTGTGAACTCATCCCTTTTTGGCATGGAAGCAAGTCATCCTCGATACGGGGGACCGCCTATGATGATGAATTTAGTTTCAAGTTCAGACTAAAGAAAGCTATGTCTTATACACACCCAAAAAACACCTATGGATCTGCAACCCTCTGGACAGCATTTTAACTAATCTCCTTAAACCCAGTCAGCTTAAAAGTGTGAAAAGAGATTTGACAAAACGATAATTATAGAGATTAAAATTATAGCGTATACACAGCATTCTTTCTCCTTAAAAGAAGCATTACAAAATAATATTTGTATAACACACAGACAGAAACACAAATTGTTTTAGAATAGATTACCACCACTTCTTTTTCAAAAATTGTTCCCCCGAGCAAATTTTAAGGAACTACAATATTGTTACTGTACAGGACTAAAGTTTGACATCGGAAAATTACCTTAAAATTGCTCTTCAGGATTCTTTTTCCACTCGCATTTCTGAATTTTCTTGAATAGTTTAATAAAATCATCTTCAGAAAGCCTAAAAGCATAAAATCAGATAATCAGGAACTAAAAAGTAAGGAAGACAAGGCTAACATCCATGTTGATGTTGGCAAAATACAGGCGTAATGCAGGGGCTTCTCAATTTTGAAGGTTAGATTTTAAGGCAGGACCAATTTCTGTTAGGTTTGTTGCCAATGAAATTTCTGCTTCAGGTTGTGGGGGTGCATTTCTTCCATTCTCCAGTTCACCTGCTCACTTGGGAAAATCAGATGGATGGCATAAGGCATCAGAATATCTATAATTTCCATGTTTCTATGTTTCTATGTTTCCATCCCCACTTTACATCACTTCCATCGGTGTCATTTACTTCTCACACAGAGCTCCTCACTCATGGCCTATGACTCTACTTGGACGAGTTAGCATCTGCTGGGCTGCATCTTCCTCAGAATATGCTTCATTCTCCATTCCCCTTACCTCTTTACCACCTTTTCCTCCATTAATATAATGAACAAAATCCAGGTTGATAAATAAGAACCCCTTAATCTGAGTGTGGATAAAATTTACCAGGAGTCTGATAAGCCCTCAGTCTGTAAGATAAAGTCTACCTCTATATAACATCAATGCAAAACTTCTCAAGGCTGCAAACAGGAAGTATGTCTGCCAGCATCAGCTGTGCAATTGATGTGCGACCATGCTCAGCACATCATGATGGTGAATGCCCGGTATCCTGGCAGCAGTCATCATGCTTTTATTCTGCGCCAGTCTGCTGTTCCCTCAGTCTTTGAGCCACCTTGTCAAACAGAGGCTGACTGTTGGGGGACAAGGGCTATCCCTCGACCATCTGGCTCATGACTCCGCTCCACAACCCAATCACATGTGGCCAGCATGTGTACAACGAGAGCCATACTGCCACACGAAACATCATAGAGCACACCATTGGCTCCACTGTCTGTCCCATTCTGGAGGAGCCCGACAATACTCTTGAGCTACACTGGACTTGCAAACAGCTGGGTGGCATGCTTAGATGGAACATTGGTCTCACACCTTACATTCCCTCTGGTACTGACCATCACAGAGTTCTCTTAGCCACAATGCTAAATTAAAAGCCACCACGAATCAAACATTCCAATTCAACTTTATACATATATCCATCCAATATGACACCAAAAATCAACTCATCAGCCTTGTGCATTCCGTTAGTGCCTGTCTTCAATGTTCCTTTGACAGTCCTAGTGCACCTACAAAGTCATCATCATTGGCAGTCCATCGAAATGAGGATAACTTGCTTCCACGCCGAAAAGGGAAGAGTTCACTGGTGTTTCAATGAAGGATCTAATATTCCAGATCCTGAACCATATCTTGAAAGGTGAAATATGCCTGTGCGTGGATTTTTTTTAACGTGCGATGGCCGTTGCTCCCCAGCCACCACAACCTGCTACTCCACTGGCTGCAGCATGTTGGTGAAAGGCTGCTGACTTTCAGAGGGGGAGACTGCAGATGGCCTTGCAGGTGACCTTGAGGAACTCTGGGCCTACTAGGCCCGGTTTTGGCCTGCACCAGCTCAGCATGGGCGGCAGCAGTCTGTACTCCAGTACGTTACTAGGATTGCTGAGGCGCTGCCCCAAGGGAGTGGCGATGGATCTGTGGATGCTAGCTGGCTGGCTGACAAGCAACAGCAAGGGCACTGGCAAAGTGGCAGCGATGGGAGTACAAATGCTGTCATTTTGAGAGAGAACAGCAGATTAGGCATCCACGGATCCGTCGCCACTCCCTTGGGGCAGACTGCTGGACTGATGTGACACCCAGCAAGGCCCTTTCATAGAAACATAGAAACATAGAAAATAGGGGCAGGTGTAGGCCATTCGGCCCTTCAAGCCTGCACCACCATTCAATAAGATTATGGCTGATCGTTCACCTCAGTACACCTTTTTTGCTTTCTCTCCATACCCCTTGATCCCTTTAGCCGTAAGGGCCATTTTTAACTCTCTCTTGAATATATCCAATGAACTGGCATCAACAACTTTCTGCAGTAGGGAATTCCACAGGTTAGCAACTCTCTGAGTGAAGAAGTTTATCCTAATCTCAGTCCTAAATGGCTTACCCTTTATCCTTAGACTACGTACCCTGGTTCTGGACTTCCCCAACATCGGGAACATTCTTCCTGCATCTAACCTGTCCAGTCCCATCAGAATTTTATATGTTTCTATGAGATCCCCTCTCATCCTTCTAAACTCCAGTGAATACAGGCCCAGTCGATCCAGTCTCTCCTCATATGTCAATCCCGCCATCCCGGGAATCAGTCTGGTGAACCTTCGCTGCACTCAATAGCAAGAACGTGCTTCCTCAGATTAGGAAACCAAAACTGAACACAATATTCCAGGTGAGGCCTTACTAAGGCCCTGTACAACTGCAGTAAGACCTCCCTGCTCCTATACTCAAATCCCCTAGCTATGAAGGCCAACATACCATTTGCCTTCTTCACCGCCTGTTGTACCTGCATGCCAAATTTCAATGACTGATGTACCATGACACCCAGGTCTCTTTGCACCTCCCCTTTTCCTAACCTGCCGCCATTCAGATAATATTCTGCCTTCCTGTTTTTGCCAGCAAAGTGGATAACCTCACATTTATCCACATTATACTGCATCTGCCATGCATTTACCCACTCACCTAACCTGTCCAAATCACCCTGCAGCCGCTTAGCGTCCTCCTCACAGCTCACACCGCTACCCAGTTTAGTGTCATCTGCAAACATGGAGATATTACACTCAAATCCTTCACCTAAATCATTAATGTATATTGTAAATAGCTGGGGTCCCAGAACTGAGCCCTGCGGCACCCCACTAGTCACTGCCTGCCATTCTGAAAAGGACCCGTTTATTCCGACTCTCTGTTTCCTGTCTGCCAACCAGTTCTCTATCCACATCAGTACATTACCCCCAAATCCATATGCTTTAATTTTGAACACCAATCTCTTCTGTGGGACCTTGTCAAAAGCCTTTTGAAAGTCCAATACACCACATCCACTGGCTCTCCCTTGTCCACTCTACCAGTTACATCCTCAAAAAATTCTAGAAGATTTGTCAAGCATGATTTCCCTTTCATAAATCTATGCTGACTTGGTTCCAACATTTTCCCCACTACTGATGTCAGGCTAACTGGTCTATAATTATCCGTTTTCTCTCTCCCTCCTTTCTTAAAACGTGGTGTTACATTAGCTACCCTCCAGTCCATAGGAACTGAACCAGAATCTATCGAATGTTGGAAAATGACCACCAATACATGCACTATTTCTAGGGCCACTTCCTTAAGTACTCTGGGATGCAGACTATCAGACCCCAGGGATTTATCGGCCTTCAATTCCATCAATTTCCCTAACACAATTTCCCGCCTAATAAGGATATTCTTCAGTTCCTCCTTCTCACTAGACCGTTGGTCCCCTAGTATTTCCGGAAGGTTATTTGTGTCTTCCTTTGTGAAGACAGAACCAAAGTATTTGTTCAACTGGTCTGCCATTTCCTTGTTCCCCATTATAAATTCACCTGAATCTGACTGCAAGGGAACTACATTTGTCTTCACTAAAATGTTTCTCTTCACATATCTGTAGAAGCTTTTGCAGTCAGTTTTTATGTTCCCAGCAAGCTTCCTCTCATCCTCTATTTTCCCCCTCCTAATTAAACCCTTTGTCCTCCTCTGCTGAATTATAAAATTCTCCCAGTCCTCAGGTTTGCTGCTTTTTCTGGCCAATTTACATGCCTCGACCTTAGATTTAACACTATCCGTAATTTCCCTTGATAGCCACGGTTGGGCCACCTTCCCCGTTTTATTTTTACTCCAGACAGGGATGTACAATTGTTGAAGTTCATCCATATGATCTTTAAATGTTTGCCATTGCCTAACTACCATCAACCCTTTAAGTGTCATTCGCCAGTCTATTCTCGCCAATTCACATCTCATACCATCAAAGTTACCTTTCCTTAAGTTCAGGACCTTAGTCTCTGAATTAACTGTGTCACTCTCCATCTTCATAAAGAATTCTGCCTTATTAAGGTCACTCTTCCCAAGGGGCCTTGCACAACAAGATTGCTAATTAGTCTTTTCTCATTACACATCACCCAGTCTAGGATGGCCAGCCCTCTAGTTTGTTCCTCGACATATTGGTCTAGAAAACCATCCCTAATATACTCCAGGAAATCCTCCTCCACCGCATTGCTACCAGTTTGGTTAGCCCAATCTATATGTAGATTAAAGTCGCCTATGATAACTGCTGTACCTTTATTGCACGCATCCCTAATTTCTTGTTTGATGCTGTCCCCAACCTCACTACTACTGTTTGGTGGTCTGTACACAACTCCCACTAGCGTTTTCTGCCCTTTGGTATTCCGTAGTTCCATCCATACCGATTCCACATCATCCAAGCTAATGTCCTTTCTTACTATTGCGTTAATTTCCTCTTTAACCAGCAATGCCACCACACCTCCTTTTCCTTTCTGTCTATCCTTCCTGAATGTTGAATACCCCTGGATGTTGAGTTCCCAGCCTTGGTCACCCTGGAGCCATGTCTCCGTGATGCCAATTATCATATTTGTTACTTGCTGCCTGCACAGTTAATTCATCCACCTTATTCCGAATACTCCTCGCATTGAGGCACAGAGCCTTCAGGTTTGTCTTCAACATTGGCAAACCCAGCCATTTGGCAGATGTATGTGGTAGCAAGCTGAGCTTGCATGATTTCAGTCATAAGTGTCAGCTGTGGCTCAATTAGTAGTTCTCTTGCTTCTGAGTCAGAAGGTTGTGGGTTCAAGTTCCACTCCAGAGACCTGAGCTCAAAATCAAGGCTGACACTCCAGTGCAGTGCTGAGGGAGTGGAGCACTCTTCAAGGTGCTGGCTTTCCGATGAGATGATAAACCAAGGCTGCTCTCTCAGGTAACAGATCCTATGGCATTATTTCAAAGAAGTGCAGGGAGTTATCCCTGGTGTCCTAGCCAATATTTATCCCTCAATCAACATCTAAAACATTTATCTGGTCATTATCACATTGGTGTTTTTGGGAGCTTGCTTTGCACAAATTGGCTGCCACAATTCTTAGATTACAACAGTGACTACAGTTCAAAAAGTACTTCATTTGCTTTAAAGTGCTTTGGGACATCCGGTGGTCATGAAAGGCACTATATAAATGCAAGTCTTCCTTTCTTTATATTCAGTCTCAGCTTCTATTGCAGCACTCAGACGTTGGGTGGTTTCTGCTTGTTCTACAATGGAAGCTGAGACTTTGGCCATCAGACACAGCATGATGGTTGAGTCCACAAGTGCATTAATGGATCTGCCTACCGCTTCCACACTGGAAAGGATGGGCTCCAAGCGCTGCCCAAAGTCCTGTGCAAGGCTGGAGCTGGACTCCTCCATGCTCCTTGATATTGTATTCAGGTTTTCTGGCAGGCCTGCCAATGCACCAAGCATTTAATTGTCATGCCCATCAGCCTTCTTCTGTAGGCCGCCTCATCGAAGTTCTCATCTATGTTCTGTGCAGCAGAACTCATGTGTAACCTCACCCTCCGGGGAGCTGTCACCTGCGCTACTCTTTCCCCCTGTCTGGCTGCAGTCACTTGTGCCCGAACACATGCAGATTCTGCATCTAACCTATCCCCTAAATTACACGGAGTGCCAGTATCTGAGCTGGTGACTGCGAGTGTCAGATTGGGTGATGGTGTTTATTCTTTTACACTCCCCTCTCCCTCTTCCTGTTGAAGCTGGCTGGGCAGGCTGGATTTATTGTGTCTCTGAAAGGCACAAGGGTAGGGTTGTGTTGAGGGGAGGGGAAAAGCAAGAGGTACATGCTTACACCATGTTAGCGCGAATGAAATCCTGGAAGATTCACTCGTCACTCTGGGTCGGTTCCAACATCAAAACGGTCTTTATTATGCCAGCAGTGAGAAGGCCTCTGGGTTACTCCAGGCACTACTCTCCGCTGAACAAAGAAATTCATTGATACTTATACGTTTTATAACACTTGGCTACAATTACTCAGCCCATCTCAGCTGGACTCAATCCAATCACAACGATTATAGATTACATACAGGTTTCTTTTGGGCCAATGGAATTGACCCCTAAGCATCAAGGGGGCTGCATGATCTGTTCATGTTTTTGCTAAGAATTTCTCATTGGTCTCGTGATGTGGTCAGGCCCACCCTTATCTACTGTCCTTGGGTCTGGTGTGTTCCTAGGACATCTTATCTTAACCCTGCTACAGGAGTCCCATTATGTATCATTAGACAGAGACATCTGGTCCGGACTTCGGAATGTGCTGATTAGGACTTAATTGTGTATGACTGTGTGAAAAACACAGTTGTATCTGTTACCTAGGAATGTGGTCAAGTCAGCTAGTTGAGTTCCCCTGATGCTTTGCAGAATCTCCAACAGCCATTTTACATTTATATATATATATATATATATATATACACTTATACTGCAGGTGCCTTTGCCTTAGAAAATGCCTGTCAACAATCCCCCCTTTCGGTAAGGAACTAGTCCTAGCCCCTTTAACTGACACCCTTTGTTACCCTGTTTATTACTTTATGTACCACCCGGTATTCACTGCCCAACGTGCAGGCCAGTCACGTGGTTTCGAGAATCCCGGTTGCTTACATCAAATTGATATCGTCCAAATTACCCTGTCCTTCGGATAGGCAGATTTCCTTATCTACTTGAGCTCTGGTTCTGATTCCTGCATCGTGCATACTGCCTGCAGGATCAACAAGCCATAACGCCCCATGTTAGTGCCAAGACCAGCTGTATCGCTACCAGTATGTGTGATATTATTCGAATCCAGGGATGGATGTTTATGTTCATCCCCCAGTCCCAGACCCTCCTCCACCTGGCTCAACTGGCTAAATGGAAGGGGACACTGGATAACTGCACTCTGAAGGGTGTAACCTTTGTAACTCTTGGTCAGTATCTTTCTCCAGTATTTCAATCTTTGTCTGTAGTTGGTGGTAGAGTCTGACAGATTGGCCTACTCTGAGTCTTAGTTCCCTTAATACTTCAGCTAAATGTGGGATAGGGGCCTGCTCTGGCTCGTCATAATCCTGCAGGTGATCGTGGAGCTGATCGATGGCATTAATGATTTCAGTGTCTCGGTGTCCAACCTGGATAATGCGGGCTTGTCCTATTGTGATGGGTCGTAGGGGTGTGAAGCAAAAGTTTGGGTGGGGGATTTGGCATTGTAAGCAATTGTACTGATCTGAACATGCCGTGGTAGAGACACAGTATTTCCCTTTGCCCCCGTAACCTGCTCTGGTAAAATGTGTGGGAGCAAGTACTATTTCCAATACGCATCCATCGCTTTGGTTAAATCCACACTCATCTAGTTCTCCCTCTCCCATCGGGTGAGGGCACACCGTAATGTCACCCCTCTGCTTCCATCAAGGAGATCCCATAGAGTATGTTGTCTCTGCAGAGAGCAGAGGTTGCGGTCAGATAGTAATGGAGGGAGGTGTTTTCCCCTATATGATCTCGAAATTCTCCAGTTGATAAAGGGGAAACGGTCCTTGAGTCTTGTGTGACTATAGCTCTCATCAGGACTATTCCCACTCCAGCAGCTTTGCCCATTGGGCAGTTTGGGATCACTGGGTATACTCTGGTTAGACCCTTCAGAGTGCAGTTATCCAGTGTCCCCTTCCAGTTAGCCAGCTGAGCCAGATGTGGGCTGTCTATCCAGTCTGGCACCTCCCCTCTTTGGATCTGATCAAGGTTATGTCGAATCTGTCCCACCATCAACATGCCATAAGCATGACAGAGTTGTTCCTGTCGATGAGGTGGTTAATTGCTTTGGCATGGGCCTCTCGCATTGAAATTCCATCCAATTGTATTTTCATGCCTTCCCTTCCTAGGCTGGCTTGATCTTCCTGATTCTGCTCCGCCCACTCTCATAGTTGTTTCATCACCCCTTTGAGTTGTTCCCACCTTTTCATTTAGCCCTTGTATATCCAGGGAGTTTACTATGGAGGCTCCGGTGTTGAAACCGGTAGCAGCATCATTAACTATTCCCCTCTTGGTCCTATGAACTTGCTCCTGTCCTCGGAATCTACTGGCGCCCATGGCATCGGCAGCCTGCTGCATTATAACCTTACTTAATACACGATATATATTTCTTGCTTGTTCCGTACAATATTCCGGCATTCGTATGCCTGAGATATTGATCAGAATAGGCACAATTTCATGCTAAACATTATCATACAGCCATGCGTTAAAATAAGTTCTGTCCTTGCTCCAGTCTTTGGCTGCTGGGATGCATATTCCATCAGTTAAATTAAACAAAGCCCCATAGTTCATGTATGTAATGTCTGTAAGCTTGTAATGCTTGTAGCTCCACACTGTGGATGTGGACGTATTGTGTACTGCAAGTGCAGGATTAATAATAAACAGAACTAGGCAGATTTCTGGAGAGTTCCGAGAGAGCTGCCTGCCATGTTAGGAAGCTGTGTGTGCCATGCTCTGTGAATATATCACATTTAGCGATTGAGATGGGATTTTTCGGATGATTTAAAGCTAAAATTTTGTTGGTGGAGGATTCAGCCAGCCAACAGAGAGACTTTGGAAGTTTCTGTCTTTGGAAAAAGCTACAAAATCCAAGATAAAATACAGCACATGGTGTGAACAGCTAGAGATTAAAATGGCAGGTGTAATCGGACATTTGGGGGAATATAGACACTACCGGGAACATTTTAAAGTGTATGTGGATCGGCTAGAAATGTATTTCACTGCAAATAACATAATCGAAGTTCCAGACAATGCAGTCCAGAACCGGGCTGTGTTGGAACGTAAGAAAGCGATCTTCTTATCGGAGGCGGGTCCGACATTATATGAAACCCTTGTAAATCTGCTTGTGCCTGCCGAGCCAAAGGACACAACATTTAAAGAAATTTTAATGAAGCTGGAGCAGCACTATAACCCCCAAACCGTTAGAAATTGCTGAAAGCTATCGTTTTGGGATTTAAAATCAAAAGACTGATGGATGTATCAGTGATTACATCGTTACATTAAAAAAGCTATCAATGCACTGTAATTTTGGAAACTTTCAAAACCAAGCATTACGGGATCGTTTTGTTTGTGGGGTGAAAAATGATGCGATCAGAAGGAAGTTATTGAAGATGGATGACTTGACATTTGAGATTGCTTGTCAGACAGCGAGGTCGATGGGCATGGCCGAACAATATTCCCGAGAATTAAATAATGATTACGGTCATCAGTCAACCGAGGTAAATCACCTGCAGGTTCAAAGTAAAAGACGGGCATGGCCGAAAGTCTCAGAAACTGGAAATTCTAACAGCGTCGAAGTCGTGCTATAGGTGCCTGGGACAACACATTGCTCAAAGTTGTCCGTATGTGAAGGCAGAGTGTTTCTTCTGCAGAAAGACTGGGCATCTTGCGAAGGCATGCCAACTGAAGGGTAAATCAGCTTTCAAAGCTATGAGTCCAGTGTTCAAAGCTATGAATAGAAATCCAAAGAGATTACATAGTTTAGAAGAACAACAACAGGACGAGGAGATGTTAGAGTTACATGTCATCAGGAGCAAGAGGTTAACGGACAGCGATGCCAAAACCATCAAAATCCACATAGATGTTGCGGGATTCAAGATACCAATGGAAATTGACACGGGTGCATCCGTGAGTGTAGTACCAGAGTCGCTGTACCACGACAAATTGTGTGATTTCCAACTGGAGAAATCCAAGGTAGAGCTGCGAGGCTACTCGGGAGAGAAAATTCCTGTGGTAGGTCGTATCACCGTACCGGTGAAATATAAAGATCAATTTCAGAACTTGCCTCTAATAGTAGTGAAAGGAGACAAGTCTGCCTTAATGGAAGAAATTGGTTGAGCTCACTGAAGCTGGATTGGGGTAAGATTTTCTGTGAGGAAGTGAGATTTTCATCAACGGATGAGGTTATCAAGAAGTATCCGAAGGTGTTCTGTGAAACGGGCAGTCCGATCCAAGACTTCAAGGCGAGTGTCAGGGTACAGAAGAACGCTAGATCGGTTTACTACAAGCCACGTTCTGTACCATATGCACTCAAGGAGAAAGTTGAGCAAGAACTCAAAAGACTAGAGACTGAGAACATTATTTGTAAGATGGATCGATGTAATTGGGCTACACCCATTGTTGTTGTACCTAAGTCCGATGGTAAGGTAAGTATGTGTGGTGATTATAAAGTAACCGTAAACCAGGTTCTAGAGGGAAATGTCCCCAATACATTGCCGAATATAGAAGATTTGTTCACAACACTGACAGGTGGTCAGATCTTCTCAAAACTGGATCTTACAAATGCCTACTTACAGCTTGAACTAGATGAGGAGTCCAAGTCATGCTTGACTATAAATACTCTTCTAGGCCTGTATCAATTTAATAGGCTACCGTTTGGAGTGTCTTCCGCCCCTGCCATATTCCAAGGGGTGATGAACCAGATTTTGCAAGGTATTGAAGGGGTAGTATGTTATTTGGATGACATACTCATTTCAGCACCAAATAGGCAAATTCATAATAACAGATTGAATGAAGTCCTCAAACGGCTAGAGAAGCACAGCGTACGAGTGTCTGCTCGTAGGTGTGAGTTATTTAAAAACTCAGTGGAGTACTTAGGGTACAGAGTAGACAAAGATGGTTTACATCCCACCATGGAAAAATTGGATGCAATTAGAAATGCACCCACTCCCAGGAATGTCACTGAACTTCGTTCATTCTTGGGTCTTTTGAACTATTATGGGAAGTTCCTACCAAATTTAGCCACAGTATTACATCCACTGAATGAACTATTGAAAAAATAGGTCCATTGGAAGTGGTCAAAAGAATGCGATACAGCATTCAAGGAGTGTAAAAGCAAATTGGTAGAGAGCACCATGTTAGTTCACAATGACATATCTAAAGAGATTAAGCTAGCATGTGGTGCCCCTCCATATGGAATTGGGGCAGTAATCTCTCATATATTAAGTAGTGGGGAGGAGAGACCAATTGCTTTTGCTTCACGCACTCTCAGTGCCAGTGAGAGTAATTATGCGCAAATTGAAAGGGAAGCTTTGGCATTAATTTTTGGGGTCAAGAAGTTTCATAAATACTTGTATGGTCGTAAATTTACCATCGTTACGGACCATAAGCCTCTAACAGCAATCCTCCATCCAAAGTCTCCAGTTCCAACATTAGCTGCAGCCTGAATGCAGAGGTGGGCTTTGATTTTGTAAGTATATACATCTGATATTGAATACAGACGATCAGCTGATCACAGTAATGCTGATGCAATGTCTAGATTGCCTTCCCCATCACAAGTTATACCTGATAGGGAAGAAGTGTTTTATTTTTCATACATTGATGAACTGCCAGTCACAGCTGAAGAGATTGGTAGAGCAACCAAACGTGACCCAGTGATGTCAAAGGTGTATGAGTATATTGCAAATGGATGGCCAAACCAGGTAACAGGCAAAGATACACATCCATTCTTCATTCGTAGGAATGAATTATCAGTCGATAAAGATATTTAGAGACCGCATGGATGAACTACAACAATTGTACAGCCCTGTCTGGCATAAAAATAAAAAAGGGAAGGTGGCTCAACCGTGGCTAGCAAGGGAAATCTGGGATAGTATTAAAGCCAAGGAAGTGGCATACAAATTGGCCAGAAATAGCAGCGGACCCGGGAACTGGGAGAAATTTAGAACTCAGCAGAGGAGGACAAAGGGTTTGATTAGCGCAGGGAAAATAGAGTACGAGAGGAAGCTTGCAGGGAACATTAAGACGGACTGAAAAGCTTCTATAGATATGTAAAGAGAAAAAGGTTAGTAAAGACAAAGGTAGGTCCCCTGCAGTCAGAATCAGGGGAAGTCATAACTGGGAACAAAGAAATGACAGACCAAATTGAACAAGTACTTTGGTTCGGTATTCACTAAGGAGGACACAAACAACCTTCCGGGTATAAAAGGAGTCATAGGGTCTAGTAAGAAGGAGGAACTGAGGGAAATCCTTATTAGTCGGGAAATTGTGTTGGGGAAATTGATGGGATTGAAGGCTGATAAATCCCCATCGCCTGATGGACTGCATCCCAGAATACTTAAGGAGGTGGCCTTGGAAATAGCAGATGCATTGACAGTCATTTTCCAACATTCCATAGATTCTGGATCAGTTCCTATGGAGTGGAGGATAGCCAATGTAATCTCACTTTTTAAAAAAGGAGGGAGAGAGAAAACAGGGTATTATAGACTGGTCAGCCTGACATCGGCAGTGGGTAAAATGATGGAATCAATTATTAAGGATGTCATAGCAACGCATTTGGAAAGAGGTGACATGATAGGTCCAAATCAGCATGGATTTGTGAAAGGGAAATCATGCTTGACAAATCTTCTGGAATTTTTGAGGATGTTTCCAGTAGAGTGGACAAGGGAGAACCAGTTGATGTGGTGTATTTGGACTTTCAGAAGGCTTTCGACAAGGTCCCACACAAGAGATTAATGTGCAAAGTTAAAGCATATGGGATTGGGGGTAGTGTGCTGACGTGGATTGAGAACTGGTTGGCAGACAAGAAGCAAAGAGTAGGAGTAAATGGGTACTTTTCAGAATGGCAGGCAGTGACTAGTGAGGTACCGCAAGGTTCTGTGCTGGGGCCCCAGCTGTTTGCATTGTACATTAATGATTTAGACGAGGGGATTAAATGTAGTATCTCCAAATTTGCAGATGACACTAAGTTGGGCGGCAGTGTGGGCTGCGAGGAGGATGCTCTGAGGCTGCAGAGTGACTTGGAGAGATTAGGTAAGTGGGCAAATGCATGGCAGATGAAGTATAATGTGGATAAATGTGAGGTTGTCCACTTTGGTGGTAAAAACAGAGAGACAGACTATTATCTGAATGGTGACAGATTAGGAAAAGGGGAGGTGCAACGAGACCTCGGTGTCATGGTACATCAGTCATTGAAGGTTGGCATGCAGGTACAGCAGGCAGTTAAGAAAGTAACTGGTATGATGGCCTTCACAGCGAGGGGATTTGAGTACAGGGGCAGGGAGGTGTTACTACAGTTGTACAGGGCCTTGGTGAGGCCACACCTGGAGTATTGTGTACAGTTTTGGTCTCCTAACTTGAGGAATGACATTCTTGCTATTGAGGAATTGCAGCGAAGGTTCGCCAGACTCATTCCCGGGATGTTTGGACTGACATATCAAGAAAGACTGGATCAACTGGGCTTGTATTAACATAGAAACATAGAAAATAGGTGCAGGAGCAGGCCATTCAGCCCTTCTAGCCTGCACCGCCATTCAATGAGTTCATGGCTGAACATGAAACTTCAGTACCCCCTTCCTGCTTTCTCGCCATAACCCTTGATCCCCGAGTAGTAAGGACTTCATCTAACTCCCTTTTGAATATATTTAGTGAATTGGCCACAACTACTTTCTGTAGTAGAGAATTCCACAGGTTCACCACTCTCTGGGTGAAGAAGTTTCTCCTCATCTCGGTCCTAAATGGCTTACCCCTTATCCTCAGACTGTGACCCCTGGTTCTGGACTTCCCCAACATTGGGAACATTCTTTCTGCATCTAACCTGTCTAAACCCGTCAGAATTTTAAACGTTTCTATGAGGTCCCCTCTCATTCTTCTGAACTCCAGTGAATACAAGCCCAGTTGATCCAATCTTTCTTGATAGGTCAGTCCCGCCATCCCGGGAATCAGTCTGGTGAACCTTCGCTGCACTCCCTCAATAGCAAGAATGTCCTTCCTCAAGTTAGGAGACCAAAACTGTACACAATACTCCAGGTGTGGCCTCACCAAGGCCCTGTACAACTGTAGCAACACCTCCCTGCCCCTGTACTCAAATCCCCTCGCTATGAAGGCCAACATGCCATTTGCTTTCTTAACCGCCTGCTGTACCTGCATGCTAACCTTCAATGACTGATGTACCATGACACCCAGGTCTCGTTGCACCTTCCCTTTTCCTAATCTGTCACCATTCAGATAATAGTCTGTCTCTCTGTTTTTACCACCAAAGTGGATAACCTCACATTTATCCACATTATACTTCATCTGCCATGCATTTGCCCACTCACCTAACCTATCCAAGTCACTCTGCAGCCTAATAGCATCCTCCTCGCAGCTCACACTGCCACCCAACTTAGTATCATCCGCAAATTTGGAGATACTGCATTTAATCCCCTCGTCTAAATCATTAATGTACAATGTAAACAGCTGGGGCCCCAGCACAGAACCTTGCGGCACTCCACTAGTCACTGCCTGCCATTCTGAAAAGTACCCGTTTACTCCTACTCTTTGCTTCCTGTCTGACAACCAGTTCTCAATCCACGTCAGCACACTACCCCCAATCCCATGTGCTTTAACTTTGCACATTAATCTCTTGTGTGGGACCTTGTCGAAAGCCTTCTGAAAGTCCAAATATACCACATCAACTGGTTCTCCTTTGTCCACTTTACTGGAAACATCCTCAAAAAATTCCAGAAGATTTGTCAAGCATGATTTCCCTTTCACAAATCCATGCTGACTTGGACCTGTCATGTCACCATTTTCCAGATGCACTGCTATGACATCCTTAATAATTGATTCCATCATTTTACCCACTACTGAGGTCAGGCTGACCGGTCTATAATTCCCTGTTTTCTCTCTCCCTCCTTTTTTAAAAAGTGGGGTTACATTGACTACCCTCCACTCCATAGGAACTGATCCAGAGTCAATGGAATGTTGGAAAATGACTGTCAATGCATCCGCTATTTCCAAGGCCACCTCCTTAAGTATTCTGGGATGCAGTCCATCAGGCCCTGGGGATTTATCGGCCTTCAATCCCATCAATTTCCCCAACACAATTTCCCGACTAATAAAGATTTCCCTCAGTTCCCCCTCCTTACTAGACCCTCTGACCCCTTTTATATCCGGAAGGTTGTTTGTATCCTCCTTAGTGAATACCGAACCAAAGTACTTGTTCAATTGGTCTGCCATTTCTTTGTTCCCCGTTATGACTTCCCCTGATTCTGACTGCAGGGGACCTACATTTGTCTTCACCAACCTTTTTCTCTTTACATACCTATAGAAACTTTTGCAATCCGCCTTAATGTTCCCTGCAAGCTTCTTCTCGTACTCCATTTTCCCTGCCCTAATCAAACCCTTTGTCCTCCTCTGCTGAGTTCTAAATTTCTCCCAGTCCCCAGGTTCGCTGCTATTTCTGGCCAATTTGTATGCCACTTCCTTGGCTTTAATACTATCCCTGATTTCCCTAGATAGCCACGGTTGAGCCACCTTCCCTTTTTTATTTTTATGCCAGACAGGAATGTACAATTGTTGTAATTCATCCATGCGGTCTCTAAATGTCTGCCATTGCCCATCCACAGTCAACCCCCTAAGTATCATTCGCCAATCTATCCTAGCCAATTCACGCCTCATACCTTCAAAGTTACCCTTCTTTAAGTTCTGGACCATGGTCTCTGAAATTACTGTTTCATTCTCCATCCTAATGCAGAATTCCACCATATTATGGTCACTCTTCCCCAAGGGGCCTCGCACAATGAGATTGCTAATTAATCTTCTCTCATTACACAACACCCAGTCTAAGATGGCCTCCCCCCTAGTTGGTTCCTCAACATATTGGTCGAGAAAACCATCCCTTATGCACTCCAGGAAATCCTCCTCCACCGTATTGCTTCCAGTTTGGCTAGCCCAATCTATGTGCATATTAAAGTCACCCATTATAACTGCTGCACCTTTATTGCATGCACCCCTAATTTCCTGTTTGATGCCCTCCCCAACATCCCTATTACTGTTTGGAGGTCTGTACATAACTCCTACTAATGTTTTTTGCCCTTTGGTGTTCTGCAGCTCTACCCATATAGATTCCACATCATCCAAGCTAATGTCTTTCCTAACTATTGCATTAATCTCCTCTTTAACCAGCAATGCTACCCCACCTCCTTTTCCTTTTATTCTATCCTTCCTGAATGTTGAATACCCCTGAATGTTGAGTTCCCAGCCCTGATCATCCTGGAGCCACGTCTCCGTAATCCCAATCACATCTAATTTGTTAACATCTATTTGCACAATTAATTCATCCACCTTATTGCGGATACTCCTTGCATTAAGACACAAAGCCTTCAGGCTTGTTTTATTAACACCCTTTGTCCTTTTAGAATTTTGCTGTACAGTGTCAGTGAAGATATGTTGTCCCCGCATATATTTGGTAAAGATGTTTGATAATGGACAGGTTAGGTTTATTCATATTGATCATATTTTACTTACAGACATAGAAGGAGTTGAAGGTGGGAATGATTTAATTATTTCTGACTCATCAGATAGTTTTGATATACCAGCAGCAAATCCTAAATCCAATGTACTGGAAACAAATCCAGGAGAGAATCAGAATGAAAGTCTGAGTCCGAGTCAGGAAAACAAAGAGCCTGAAGTTAGAGTGAGTTCAAATGAAAATCAAGGAAATTCCGAGGAGGAAAACGTTCCTCAGGATGAGCCTCGAATGAGTTTAGATTCGACACCATGTTTGGAAGGTTCTGTTCAAGAGCGAAGGTATCCTCTTCGAAACAGAAAACAAGTGGTAAAGTTAAATTTGTAAATATGGAAAAAAATAAGTTTATATCCTGTGTTATGTATAAACATGAAAGTTATGTATGATGTTTGTTATAATAACTTCTTCATTAAGGATGGTGAAGTGAAATGTATGGAAGCTTGTAATGTTTGTAGCGCCACACTGTGGATGTGGACGTATTGTGTACTGCAAGTGCAGGGTTAATAATAAACAGAACTCGGCAGATTTCCGGAGACTTCCGAGAGAGCTGCCTGCCATGTTAGGAAGCTGTGTGTGCTGTGTTCTGTGAATATATCACAATGTAGTTGTGTCTTTCCTGCGTGTGCTGTATCTCTCATAGTCCGTCTGTATTATCCAGTGCTTGCGTGGGCCTTAAGGTTCCCAGTATCATGAGTCTCCAGTGTCGAACTAGCTGCTGCGGTCCCATCTCGGTGAATGTTTTATCTGTAACGTTTAAACAGATAGTCTGGTCGTCATCAGGTGTTAGGTTCTGGTCTACTCATCTTTTATCCATGCATGTCAAGGTCACTCTGTGAAATCGGAGGTAAAGGTTAGGTTGGGTTTGTGGACTACACTTACCCACCGTGGGGTACATTGGCCCTATTACCATAGGTGATGGTGCTATGGCTACGCACTGCACTATCCGTCTGGTCCCGTTTAAAAAAATCTCTTCCAGCTTATTTATCTTAGCTTTTAACTCTTGAATTTGTTTTGTTTGAGTGTCTATTTCTTTTATCTGTATCAGGCGAGTATTATTACATAGGCTAGTTCTGTTTTATTTTTATCCCACCATTTCCTCTGTCTGTCAGGTGAGTCTTCTTTATTTTATTAAGAAATTCAAATGAATAATGTCCAGTATAAAACAGCTGTCAATGGAAAGGGTTAACTCCTTTACAGGTTTGTAAGAAGGCCTGATGTCATTATGTGACTTCGCATAATCATCCGAAATGTTTTCCAAGTCTTTGTTCCTTCATAATTGCTTAGAAATTAGGAATCCGTTAAAACAGCAGAAATCATTAGTAAAGCTGTCATAATAAAAATCTTCGCATCAGGAAAGACAGCATTTTAGATTCAACTCCAATTTTTCTAAACTTCTAATTCAAATACTTCCCAAAGATTATTTTTTAATTGATTTAAAATGAGACCACACATTTTTAATGGCTATTTTGTTTACTGAAATCCAATTTTCACACAAGCTGTATACATTCCAACATTTCGGGGTTTTTTTACAGTCCCGTTCAATGAGCAAATCTTGTGTTTTATTTCTCTCTCGGCACAAAATGTAAACTTCCGTGCCAGTTCCATTTTCTATAAGAATTTTAAAATTCAGAAAGATTTTCTAAATCCCAGCTTTTTCTTTCTATGCTGAGTTCGTATAGCTTAGATCTTTTCTCCTCGTTATTTTCTAAACCCTCCTGCTCGTTTAGACTGCCCGGGACTTTTCTTGATAAATAACATCCATTTTGGAAATCTTTTCAAACTGCAGTGAAACTTTCTCGTAATTTAAAATCATTATCAATGTAGAGTGTCCTTTACCTCTTCCATTTTTTTTCTTTTCCCAATTAAACCAATATCTTTTTCACAGCCAATATCAACTAGTATTTAGTAAGTTACGTCTTTTTCCATTTAAATCTCCTTCAAATTAGATTTTGTATTTTACACAGAGGGCTTGTTCTCCGTAAATTTGTTAATTTAAAGTCATAAAACAATCGAAAACATTTTTTTTCAAATTCGTTCAATTTGTTTTCTTTCAAGGTTGCGTCTTTTATCTTTTTCATCTTTTCCATAACTAGAACAGAGTCTAGCATGTCGGCTTTGAAAGCTGCTTTCCGTTATCTCATTTTAATTTTTCCAAAGTCCCTTTTACACTTTCACAGATAGCTCCCCACTTGCCCAGGAATTTGACCTGATCCCTGAAGGTATTCCTAGATTTTTTTTTAAAGAGATCAGATTTAACTTTTTATCTGAAGTCACAAGTTCAACTTATATTGTCCTTTGTTCTAAACTGCTAAAGCCTGCCGTTTTAACATTTTAATCTTTAAATGTATCGCATTTTGTTGTGCCTTTTCTTAACCAGTAGTACTTGAAACGTTCACAACAAAATTAATTCACTTTTCCCATCCTAATTTTTGCTCCCCTTTTGTAGAATTTGTATTTATTGTTGAATTACAAAATGTCAAATATGGTAATACAATTTTTTTTATCGGACTTCTCATTTATGCTTAGTGATTCACAGATCACAGAATACAAAGTACTTGTTTTATAATTTCTTAGCTCCGTAACTTATCATCCGAATAAATCCGCACCTGTGTTTCTAACTTAAAATGTAATTCAATTCTAGGTTCATACTTTCTTAAAACTTCCCACATATAGAACAACACTGCAAAGGGTTAAAAAAAACTTTCACTCTCTCTGAAAAAGTGGGTGGAGCCAAAACAAACAGACAGCCCCACCACTTTCCCAAACAGGCTTTCAGACACATGAAAAATTCATTAATTCCCACCTCAAATATTCCACAGTCAAAAATCACACAAGCATTTTTCATTCAAAGACAGTCATTCACAAAAGTCTTTTTTCATTCACAAAGTTTATTGTTTGGCCGGCTCTATTTTTGGATCCATACTTCACTTAAGATAGTCACTATCAGGTTTTTTTATTTCTTACATATTGATTTACTTTCTCTGTTAATTTTACGTGGGCTCGAAGGATCAAGACCCAAGCCTTTTCTTCCTTATCCTTCCTTCCTTCTTTCACCACTGCCGCTGGTCGGCCGGCGGGTCGTGGGGTTTCCAACCTGATTTAATCATCTTTTCTATTACTTTCTTCTGTTTCTCCGCCAGGTGGCGGATAAGGGACCCTTCTGGCCCCCACTCGAGTTTTGTTTGTTCACTGGCCATTCCTGGGTAGGATTAGAACCATTAGGAATTTACTCTCAATGGTCCGCTTTCTGCCTAGCGCTACTTGTGGTAGACCGTCTCCTGGCTAACTGTCAGGTCACAAGTCTGTTACAATGTCTTTCTTACAACAGGCTTATAATACAATTCTTAAACACTTGAAGCAATTCCCGATAGCGCTCTACGTCTCCTTAACGAATGACCTACCATCGTTTTGCCTATTGGTCCGACCCTGTTCACAGGTTTGATATTCGTTGGTCGCTGTGCACCGCCTGGCCCTCGGGATAAGTTTTAAATGACTCTACTGGGTCCAGGGGATGCCGCTCGGTATCACAATCCTAAGGTCTAAATGTGTTCCCTACGCCTACTTAATCCTGGCCGTCATGTGGGACCAAGTCCTCTTAATTCAGGCTCAGGCTAGGCATTTTAGATATTAGACCATATCCTCGTGTCGATCAACCAGCGTCCACCTTCAGCACCCCTGTTTTTTTTTAAATCTCTATACTCACCCAAGGATGTCCAGCGACTTCCGCAATATCCTACTGACCACGCCAGTGTTAGCGCGAATGAAATCCTGGAAGAGTCGCTCATCACTCTGGGCCCGTTCCAACATCAAAATGGTTTTTATTACGCCGGCGGGGAGAAAGCCTCTGGGTTACTCCAGGCACTACTCTTCGCTGAACAAAGAAATTCATCGATACTTATACGTTTTACAACACTTGGCTACAATTACTCAGACCATCTCGGCTGGACACAATCCAATCACAACGATTATAGATTACATACAGGTTTCTTTTGGGCCATTGGAATTGACTGGTTTTATTACAAGCAATGCACGGGAAGGTTCAGTCGTGGAACCTCCGAAATACAAGAGGTTTCAAATACAATTATACAGGTTTTGGAGAGGAGCACCCTCCTACAAAATCCTCGCTAGGTCAAATTCTATCAGCAAAGTTACATTGATTTGTCGACTCTTATCAAAATGTCTCTGAGTGGTATATGCAATTGCCCATCTTCTATGCTGTTGTTCCATGACTTGCACTTTGCCACAGTATAATAGACGCCTAAACTGGCTTCCTTATCTCTTTCTCAGAGACTTCTGATCAACAACTGTTGATTTTGCTGTTTAAGTATTACAGAGGTTACAGATTCAGTTTAATGCATTATATATTTGTGCTATACCTACATAAGACAGTGTTACATACATAGGCAATTATACAGATCCTCCTAATACTGATAAGTTCACTACCTTCAGCATAATTCTGACCACCTATTTGCAACTCTTACAATTTATCCCTTACACACTCTACTCGGAACTCCTACATGGCAAGAGAGCCCCAGGTGGGCAGAGGAAACATTTCAAGGACACCCTCAAAGCCTCCTTGATAAAGTGCAACATCCTCACTGACACCTGGGAATCCCTGGCCAAAGGCCGCCCTAAGTGGAGGAAGAGCATCCGGGAGGGCGCTGAGCACCTCGAGTCTCATCACCGAGAGCATGCAGAAATCAAGCGCAGGCAGCGGAAGGTGCGTGCGGCAAACCAGCTTCCCCACCCACCCTTTCCTTCAACGACTGTCTGTCCCACCTGCGACAGAGACTGTAATTCCCATATTGGACTGACTATTGGACCTGAGAACTCATTTTTAGAGTGGAAGCAAGTCTTCCTCAATTTCAAGGGTATGCCTATGATGATGATGATGTAGCCAGAGAGGATTGGAAAATGATGGTCAAAGCCTCTGCTATTTCCTCCCTTGCTTTTCTTAACAGCCTGGGATACATTTCATCTGGGCCTGGTAATTTATCTACTTTCAAAGATGCTAAACCCCTTAATACTTCATCTACCAGTCTGTTTATCCCATCGAATATTTCACACTCCTCCTTAACTACAATGTCTGCATCATCCCTCTCCTGTGAAAACAGATGCAAAGTACTCATTAAGAACCATACCCACGTATTCTGCCTCAAAACACAGGTTACCTTTTTGGTCTCTAGCTCTTTATGTATTTATAAAATCTTTGGGTTTTCCTTTTTTTTTACTCAGTTTTATTACATAGAAATGTATTGAGTTGACAGCACAGAAGCAGGCCCATTCTGGCCAAGTCGTCCATGCGGTGTTTATGCTCCGCACGAGCCTTCTCTCACTTCTCTTCATCTCACCCTATCAACATAATCTTCTGTTCGTGTCTTCCTTATGTGTATATCCAATTTCACCTTGAATGCATCTGTGCCATTTGCCTCGATTACTCCTTGTAGTAACGAGTTCCATAATCTAACCACCCTCTCGGTAATGTTTGTCTGACATCCAATATTGGATGAGCAAAAATTTCCTCCAACTAAATATTGGGATGCTGAAGCCATTGTCTTTCACTCTCACCACAAACTCCATTTCCTGAACACCATTTCTATCCCTGGCAACTGTCTGAAACTGAGCCAGACAGTTTGCAACCTGGACGTTTTGTTTGACCCTGAAATGAGCTTCCAACCACATATCCGCTCCATCACTAAGACTGCCTACTTCCACCTCTGTAACATCGCCCGACTCAAACCCTGCCTCAGTTCATCTGCTGCTGAAACCCTCATCCATGCCTTCATTACCTCTAGACTTGACTATTCCAATGCTCTCTTGGCCGGCCTCTCATCTTCCACCCTACATAAACTTGTGCTCATCCAAAACTCTGCTGCTCGTATCTTAACTCGCTCCAGGTCTCGTTCACCCATCACCCCTGTGCTTGCTGGCTCCCAGTCCAACAATGCCTTCATTTAAAAAATCTAACTCTTGTTTTCAAATCTCTCCATGGCCTAACCCTCCCTATCTCTATAAGCACCTCTAGCCCTACAAGCCTTTGAGATTTCTGCGCTCCTCTAATCCTCGCCAGTTGTGCATCACTGATTTTAATTGCTCCACCATTGGCGGGTGTACTTTTAACTGCCATGACCCTAAGCTCTGGAGTTTCCTCCCTAAACCTCTCTACCTCTCCTCTTTTAAGATGCCCCTTAAAACCTACCTTTTTGCCCAAGCTTTTTGTCATTTGTCATGATGTCTCCTTCTGAGGCTCGGTGTCAAAAATGTTTTTATTGATATCGATCTTGTTAAGCACCTTGGGACATTTTGCTACGTTAAATGTGCTATATAAATGCAAGTTGTTGTTGTAAGGCAGTTTCTCCTCAATTCCATATTTGGATTTATTGGTGACTATCTTGTCCACATAACTCCTAGTTTTGGTCTGTCCTTACAAGTGGAAACTTCTTCCCTGCGTCTACTTTATCTAACCCCATCATAATTTTAAAGACCTCTATTAGGTCACCCAACAGTCTTCTCTTTTATTGTTCATACAGCGTTAGTTCCATGTCCCGAACAAAGGGATTGTATTCAAAACACTTGGATTCAAGCCACATTGCAGGACCTGACTATATAATTAGGGCTGACACTTCAGTGCAGTTCTGAGGGAGAGACCCCATATCAGCAATCCAGGCCACAGAATATGCAAGAGTGTCAGCAAATTCCTAAGATTATGCTCGATTGTAATAAACTTTAGTGAAGTGACTGATCAAGGCCATGTTTGTGAGTGAAATAAGTGTCCGCTGCTGCTGCTCAATGATTCTCCTCTTCATTAATGTTCCCCGCAGTGCAGGATCTGTGTCCAGCTGAGCAGAGCTTGGCGAGGGCTGTGCCGTCTGATGCAGGTTCTCCACTGCTATCCCTGTCACCACCATCTGTTGCTCACTTATGGAGTGTGAGTCACCTGATGATAACCCAATTATCTGCCTTACTGGTCCCACTGAAGTGTGAGTATCTGAGCTGGTGCATGGTCTGCATGAGTTCTGTGATGATTCACCATCAGATGGACTTGGCTTCTCTGCGGACTCGTCGCCTGCCACGTCCACTGACTTCTACTGCATACGTGAAGGCTCTGTGGGAGACAAAGAAAAGATGGGGGATGTAGGGTGTTCGTTTTCCACTTTACTTTGATTCATAGACCGGGAATTACAGGAAGGACTTAGGCTTATCCCAACTGTTAATTTATTACACAAAAAACAACTAAAAATTACAGAACAAGACTTCTTAGAGATTGATTGAAGATATACAATCACCCATCCAGCCAGTTGCTGCTGTTGTCGATTGTAGGCTTGTGGAGCTAGGGAAGATGTTGGGTCCCAGCTGCGTGCTTCATGGTCGTTGTTCCTCTGACTTGTTCTGAGGTGTTTCTTCAACCTGTTGTTCTGCGGTGTTGTTCTGAGCTGTTGTTCTGAGATATTTTACTTCTGTGAGCTCCTTTATATATATCCATTTGATTATACAAGTCTCCTGCTGGGCTGCTTTCAGTTAATGAGTCTGGAAGAGTCTCGAAGGCTGTGATGATGGGTCTGGATCTGTTTGGGTGGCCACAATTCGCACCTTGTTCTGTGCACAGAATCGGCAGGGTAAAAGATCTTTTGTGCCTGCTATCCAAAAATGCACGCATTGTGGGATCCTTAGTGGTCGTGGATTTTAGCAGACATGTAGTCTCCATAGAGAACTGTTTTTTTCCCTCTGGCCAATAAATCCATGGGCTTCTCTGCTTGATTGTATCAAAACCCTTTGTCTCGATGTTAATCGGGTCTTGCTCCTGACCTCAGAAATTGCATTAATCAGTTATGAGTCACCTCCTGCTCCAGGCTGGCACTCTTTCTCCTGCCCAACAGTCCCACAGGATTTTGTTTTAAACCATATCAGTTCGTGGCCTCTTGTTGTGCCTTGAGCACAAAACATGTAACCCTTACCCTTCCCTCTTTAATGTATCTTATTGTAAACTCAGAGACATTATTCTAGGTGGATTCTTCTTCTTTTCCCTAAGCCTTTTTGGGTGTATTGCATCTTCAGTCAAATCTCCACATTGCATACTTTTTACAACAAAAACAACATTTGGCCTTAGTCCATCTGACTTCAGTTTATACTTTTGCAAACACTTTGGCCTTGGTTCATTTTAATAACTCTTCAAGATTCCCTTCCCTCGTCTTTTGCTTTAATTTACAGGACAAGACGAATTGTACAATTACTAACAAGTGCGATACGATTCGAACCCAGGGGGTGTATCTCAATATTGAGTCCCACATCCCACCATGGAGGGGCAATCATTTCCTCGATTTCCTCCCTTTTTCATTCCTTTGGTGTAACGTGTAATAATGTTTGTGGGACAGTTCGATGTTCTTTAATAGTTCAGTCAAATGTTCGGGCAACAGCGGGATATCATATCCAAAATGCGATATGTATCCCTGGAGGTTTGGTAAAGTATCATTGACTGTAATACTGATATGTTTGTGGTCTGAGATAGGAATTATTTTTTCTTGTGCTACTTAATCTCTGCTGGGGTTTGAAGCAAAAGGTAGAATATTTCACTAGGCACCAAGTGTCATGGTGTATGCTATACCGACTTTTGCTGGTGGTGACACAGTATGTGCCGTTCCCCTTGTACGCAACCTGGAGCGGGACATGATCGTGAGCCGTCACTTCCATGATACAGCTTATCCTCATTCCCGTCCTCGTACTTGAACCCACATACTGGCAGGTCATAAGGATTCAGATGATAGGAGCACAATATCACATGTGTACCTCCTCTCTGACATCCCTCCAGACTAGCACCGGTTATTGAGTCTCCCAATTTCATCACATACTGAGGGGTTTTATGATGTTTAACATGCACCCCATTCCGAATTACCCCAATGTTTTCCACCCGGTATACCGGTATGGGTCATTGCAAATGATCCATCACTCTATGCACTATCCCCATTATAGAATGTTTACTCTGACCACAGTTGACCGGGACTGGGTACGCTTCGGAGGCTGATCGTAGCTGGCATGAATTTAGGAGGTTATTGTAGACACTTAAAGCTTTTAGGTGCTTGTTACTGACCCACGATGGCATGTGGCCTTGATTTAAATCCTCTAAATTACTGCGTCCTTCATTTAACAATCAAGCCCCGTACATGACACACACGTCATTCTGAGCAGCTTGATCTGACGTGTTTCTACCCTCCTTTATTACAGCAGTGATGGTCTGAGCATGTGTCTCCACCTCAGCTACCATCTCCTTCAAATGGATTGCCTGGTCCTCCTGTAGTTCGTGACCCTCTATGTCACTACCTTCTCCCAGCATTTTCTTTAACTGGTCCCTTAAGGTATTTATTTGGACTTGCAACTGTGCGTTGTCTACACTATTGACCAATGATGTCCCTGTATTAAACGCCATAGCCACTTCATTCATCGGTCCCCTTTTTCGTCTGCCCCTAGCCCGTCTGGCTGTTGCTTATCGGTTTGTATGCTGTTCCCCTGACTTTCGTCCCCATAATTCTTCTGATAGAATTGCTTAAACATTTCTCTTAACAATCACTCATATAACTTTTCTGTTTCTGGCGTAACTCTGTTAAATTCAGAATAACTGACACTACTTCATAATACACAGTATGATACGACATTTTCCCTGTTGGGATTAACACCAGCCCATTCTTAGGCCCGAGTGTTAGAACAGGACATGGAACTTCTTGGTTTTGAATCTCCAGCGTTTTAGGGAAAGGTTTTAATCTGCTCGCGATTAGGTCGGTTGCTTTTGGAGGGTTCAAGGTCACACAAGAATCAAAATCCTGCGTCCAATTGATACCCGACCCGGAATCCTGCCATTGTCGTTTAAAAACAATCGCCACATCTCGCTTCACTTGTGGTTTGATCCAACCACACAGACATAACTCCCTTGTTCCACCTTCCACCATTTTTCCCAACACAATTTTGCTCCTTCTTTTGTTCCAGTGGTCTGCCTGTTTGAACTATTACCCAATTTCTCCCATTCTGTGGATGCATTAATTTTTCTCCTGTCTGTTTTCCGTAACTACTACCACCCTCCCATGGCTGTACTTCCTTTACATTCCAGACAAATTCGTCTACCCTCTTTCATCCGTACCTTTCTGGTTATGATGTTTACCCTTGGGCAGGACACTGATACCTCCCCAAGTTTACCCTCGGTTTGTCTGGAGTACTTGGTTGAATTATACCCTAACCACCCTGGCCAACTCCCAGTGTGTGAATAGGCGTTTGTGCCCTTGTTGCTTCGTATTGCTCCCCCTTGAGTTACGGTGGGGCTGGTCCCTCCCATACGTTCATATGTAAGGAATGTCTCGGTGTCTCCCCGATCTCCCCATCCTTTAATAATCAGGGCCATCCACAGACCTATCCACAACATCCACCTCATCTCGTATCCCTGGCTCGATTCGCTTTATAAAGACAAAATGAAATAAATAACCCTGCTCTTTAGTTATACACATATGTACATGATTTAGATTACTGCTTTCCTCTTCCTTTATCCCGATGCTTGGGCTTTCGGAGACTTGGGGGTGGAGATGGAGGAGGTGTCCAGGGCACCCTAGATCGCGGTACCCGACCACTACGTCTTAATGCTCCATCCCTTACGTCTCCATCATCATCATCCTGGCAGATTAGGAAAAGGGGAGGTGCAACGAGACCTGGGTGTCATGGTACATCAGTCATTGAAAGTTGGCATGCAGGTACAGCAGGCAGTGAAGAAAGCAAATGGTATGTTGGCCTTCATAGCTAGGGGATTTGAGTATAGGAGCAGGGAGGTCTTACTGCAGTTGTACAGGGCCTTGGTGAGACCTCACCTGGAATATTGTGTTCAGTTTTGGTCTCCTAATCTGAGGAAGGACGTTCTTGCTATTGAGAGAGTGCAGCGAAGGTTCACCAGACTGATTCCCGGGATGGCTGAACTGACATATGAGGAAAGACTGGATCAACTGGAGTTTAGAAGGATGAGAGGGGATCTCATAGAAACATATAAAATTCTGATTGGACTGGACAGGTTAGATGCAGGAAGAATGTTCCTGATGTTGTAGAAGTCCAGAACCAGGGGACACAGTCTAAGAGTAAGGGGTAAGCCATTTAAGACTGAGATGAGGAGAAACTTCTTCACTCAGAGAGTTTTTAACCTGGGGAATTCCCTACTGCAGAGAGTTGTTGATGCTAGTTCATTGGATATATTCAAGAGGGAGTTAGATATGGCTCTTACGGCTAAAGGGATCAAGGGGTATGGAGAGAAATCAGGAAAGGGGTACTGAGGTGAATGATCAGCCATGATCTTATTGAATGGTGGTGCAGGCTCGAAGGGCCGAATGGCCTACTCCTGCACCTATTTTCTATGTTTCTATGTTTCTATGTTTCTATGTATTCCACAGAATTGGTGGAAGTCTTACATCGATTGAACTCATCACAGTTCCTTGGGGCTTGGCCCGCTTTTTACTTTTCTCTCCGGAGTTGTACAGCTTATATTGGTTTATATGAAACCAGTTTATTCGTTTTGGCAGCTGGATCCCATAGACCATAGGGCTTGCCTTGTCTACTATGTTATATGGTCCTTTGTACATCGGTTCAAATGCCCCTACTCTGGCATAATTCCTGACCATTACCTGATCCCCTACCTTCCATTCCTGTGTAACCCGGGGTTCCAGCAGCAGTTTATTCTGCTGGTACTGCCTGCCCATATTGTTAACTGCTTCCCAATACAGCCCCTTCAGAGTATCATATAGATCTCTGACAAACCTGTCCCATGTGATCTCTTTAACCTGTGTTTCAGTCAGGACTAGTGCTCGTATATGGGTCGGGGTCCTCATTAATCTCCCTGTCATCAGTGAATCATCAGTACTACGGGTAGGATCTCATCCCATTTCTTCGGGGTATGTCCTATCTCATTCCTAAGCCTCTCTTTTAAGGTCCGGTTTGTCCTTTCCACTGGACCTGATGATTGGGGGTTATATGCCACGTGCCATTTTCCCTGTATTCCTAACAGCTTTTGGGTGGCCTGTATTACCACTCCGGTGAAATGACTCCCTTGATCTGATTCCACTATCAGGGGCAGTCCTCATCAAGAAAATACTTCTCCCACCAGAATCTTTCCTGTGACTAATGCAGTGGCCGCCCTACAAGGAAAAGCTTCTACCCATTTTTTGAAAAGTCTGCTAACACCAGGCAATATTTATTGCCTCTGCCTGAGGTGGGCAGTGGCCCAATGAAATCTACCTGTATAGACTGCCATGGCCCCTCGACCCTCCTCGTGTGTCCCAACAGAGCCTTCCTCCGGTGGGGGTCTGGATTGCTTGTGGCACATACCAGACAATTCTGACAATAATCCTTTACATCGTTTCTGAGCCTGGGCCACCATCCCATGGCTTCCACTTTATTCCACGTTGTTTCTGGCCCTGGATGTCCAGCCCCTGGACCCTCATGAGCTAGCTGCAAGAATTCTTCCCTGCACTGCCCAGGCACAATCCAGCTGTCTCCTTTAAATAGCATTCCCTGTCATACTGCTACGGCTGCAGCTCCTAAAGGTCCCGCTACAGGCTTCCCGTCTACTTTGTCTCCAATCACTACTCTAAAATCTGCATCTTGTAGCTGAGCCTGTTTTAAATCAGGCGACAATGGTACTTCTTTGGGCCCCTCTCTGACTGTTACAGCCATGATCTGTCCACAGTGATAAGGGTTCCAAGGTGTCCCTTCTCCTGCTCCTGTTTTGGCCAGTGCTTCAGTTTTCTCATTCCCTTTCCATTTGGGCTCTGTCTTAGAGTGTGCTTTGACCTTTTGGATGTAATAATTGCTCTGGTCCCTACCTATGATATCCAGAATGACTTTTAACAAAGGAGGCATCACCAACGGCTTCCCATCTGAGGACTTAAGCCCTCGCCTAGCCCATATTGCTAATTACTCTGTACAGGAGTTACAAGTGAACATGGAGTCCGAACATATCGTATAGGGAGTTGGGAATTCACTAGGGTGTGTGACCACATTTGCTATGGCTGCCAGTTCGGCCTGCTGTGCACTTAATGTGTTGGGGAGCTTTATGGCCTTTTCTATCCCTGCCTCTGGATCGTAAATCTCGCAGCCATTCTTCTCTCTCCATTCGTCACTGAACTAGACCCATCTACATAAATGTCTCTGCCTGTCGGATGTTCCACATCTACATCCCACATCTACATCCCACACTCCTTCCACTGAGCACACATGAGCTGCTCCCGGATAAACCAGGTTCGGGGCTAGCTTTGGCTCTCCTAGCCTTTCTACCTTCAGGACTAACTGAGTAAGCAACAATGTCCAGCGGGCAATCCTGGTATTGCTCACTGTTCCATCTTTCATCCTACCGTCCAGTAACATTTGTGTCGGGGTGTGACAGGTTAGTAGAGTCACTGTAGCTAACCCTGTGAGCAACCGAAAATGTTTTACTGCCCAAAAGGTTGCTAACAGATGTCGCTCGCAATTCGAAAAGCTCTTTTCAACTTCTGTGAGAACTTTGGAGGCAGAGGTCACCGGTCTCTCCTGCCATGTCGCTCCTGAAGTAACACTGCACTCAAGCTGTCCCCAGTAGTTGCTCCTGGTCCCCATTTACTGCTCCCAATGCTGGTGCCATCTGTAACATCTTCTTTAAAGGAATGAAAGTTTCCTGACAACTCTCACTCCATTCCCACTCTATTCCTTTCCTAAGAAGCCTCAGCAAAGGAGTTGCCATGGCTGCATATCCTTTGATAAATTCTCTGCAGCAACCCATTATTCCCGGGAAAGATCTTACCCCAGACATGTCCTTAAGAATGGGTAGCTCCTGGACTGCCATTCTCTTAGCTCCATCTATAGCTCTCTCTCCTGCTCTAATGGTCAATACTAGAAACTGCACCTCCTCTTGGACGACTTGAGCTTTCTTCGGCTTCACTTTAAAACCTGCTTCTTTTAACAAATGCAACAATTCACTCAATAATGGCCCGTGGTCTTCCGCACTTTCGAAGACTCACAACAGGTCATCCACATATTGGACCAACCGATTCGGCTGACTAAAATCTTTTAGTGCCTCAGCCATACTCTGGTGAAAGATCGAGGGACTATTGTGAAACCCTTGTGGAAGACATGTTCACGTGTACTGCTGACCCTTAAAGGTGAAGGCAAATTTATACTGGTCCTCCCGTCTCAGGGGAAGGGACCAAAACCCATTTGAAATATCTAGCACGGTAAAAGTTGTTGCGGCTGCAGGGATACTCCCTATCAAATCTGCTGCCACTGCTACCGTGGGTGCACAGATTGGAATATTTTTATTCAGGACTCGGTAATCTACCGTGGCCCTCCATGAGTTATTGGATTTCTTTACTGGCCATAGGAGTTAATTTACATGTGTGGCTATGGTTCTTAACACACCTTGATCCACAAGGGAATTTATAGCAGTTTCCAAAACCTTTTCTGCTTCCCGTGGAAAATTATACTGTATTTGGGGCTGTATCATCGGGTCTGATAAGCTCATAATAAAGGATGAAACTGAGCACGTGTGACCTTAACTCCTTTAATGAGACTCCAGAGTGCAGGTACCTCATGGGTGGCCTGCTTATATACAGTGCTCCCAAGGAATGCTGGGATCCCTTGGGACTCCAACAGGTAGGCCCTCTGGTGGTAGTGTAATACCGGTTGCAAGGGGTTAAATACATAACATCACTCCCCTGTGAAATCAATAGTACACTTATTTACAAGGTGAGACAATCTGGGGCTTTTCGCTCCCTTGTCGATCGTCTCGGTACAAATGCGGGTGTGGGTAAGTTGGTTGGTTTTTCACTGGGCTGTTGGGTAGCCGGCCTTGCCGGGCTGCTGGAGATGGTGAGTTCGGCTTCGTGGTTAACCATGATGTCAGTTGCCACTTGTGTGTGTGTTGGAGGGTCAAAGTTGGTGGCGTCCTCTTCGGTTTGTTCATAGCTGTTGGTGAACTGCAATTTGATTTGGTCCAAATATTTTCTGCACATTAGTCCATTGGCCAATTTGACCTGAAACACCCTATTCCCCTCTTTGGCTGTGACCGTGCCAGCGAGCCATTTGGGACCATTTCCATAATTGAGTACAAATGCAGGATCATTGATCTCAATATCATGTGTCAAATTTGCAGGATCATGGTATGCACTTTGTTGATGTCGCCTGCCCTCCACATGATCATGGAGATCAGGGTGGACAAGAGAGAGCCTTGTTTTGAGCGCCATTTTCATAATCAGCTCGGCTTGGGGAACCCCGGTGAGTGAGTGGGGTCTGGTGCGGTAGCTGAGCAGCACTCGGGACAGTTGGGTCTACAAGGAGCTTCCAACACACGTTTCAAGCTTTGCTTGATGGTCTGAACTGCCCGTTCTGCCTGGCCGTTGGATGGGGGCTTGAACGGGGCAGATGTGACGTGCTTGATCCCATTGCGAGTCATGAATTCCTTGAATTCAGCACTGGTGAAACACGGCCCGTTGTCGCTGATCAGGACATCAGGCAGGCCGTGCATGGCAAACAGGGCTTGTAGGCTTTCAATAGTGGCCTTGGATGTGCTTACAGACATTATCGCACATTCAATACATTTTGAGTAAATGTCCACGACAACCAAAAACATTTTGCATAGAAATGGGCCCGCATAGTCCACGTGGATCCTCGACCACGGTTTGGAGGCCACAACCACAAACTTAGCAGTGCCTCTCTGAGTGCATTGCTCAGCTGAGAGCAAGTGTTGCACTGGCGCATGCATGACTCTAAATCTGAGTCGATGCCAGGCCACTACACATGGGATCTGGCTGTGGCTTTCATCATTACAATGCCTGGGTGGGTGCTGTGCAGTTCACAAATGAACGTATCTTCGCCTTTCTTGGGCAAGACCACGCGATTGCCCCACAACAGACAGTCCGCCTGCAGGGACATTTCGTCTTTGCGCCTGTGGAACGGCTTAATCGCCTCCTGCATCTCCGCTGGGACGCTGGACCAACTCCCATGGAGTAAACAGTTTTTTTTTATCAAGGACAGTAAAGGATCCTGGTTGGTCCAGGTCCTGATCTGGCAGGCCGTGATGAGGGACTTTTCGTTCTTGAATGCATCCATTACCATGAGCAGGTCCACTGGCTGTGCCATTTCCACCCCGTTGGTGGGCAATGGCAGCCGACTGAGAGCATCTGCGCAGTTCTCTGTGCCCGGTCTGTGGCGGATTACATAGTTGTATGTCAACAGCATGAGCGCCCATCTTTGGATGCAGGCAGAGGCATTGGTGTTAATCCCTTTGCTCTCAAGAGAACAGCGATATGAGCGGCTTGTGGTCAGTTTCAAGCTCAAACTTGAGGCCAAATAAGTACTGGTGCATTTTTTTTTACCCCGTAAACGCACGCCAGAGCCTCTTTTCCAATCATGCTGCAGGCCCTTTCAGCCTTGGACAAACTCCTGGATGCGTAAGCGACCGGTTGCAAAACCCCCGATTCGTTAGCTTGTTGTAACACAAACCCAACCCCGTATGATGATGCATTGCAAGCTAGCACTAATCTTTTACAAGGGTTATACAGGACAAGCAGTTTGTTTGAACACAACAGACTTCTGGCTTTCTTAAAGGCAGCCTCTTGTGAATTCCCCCATACCCAGTCGTCTCCCTTGTGCAGTAGCACATGTAGGGGTTCTAGCAGGGAGCTTAACCCAGGTAGGAAATTACCGAAATACTTAAGGAGTCCCAGGAACGACCGCAGCTCCGTCACGTTCTGTGGTCTCGGCACGTTCTTGATGGCCTCCATCTTGGCATCGGTGGATCTGATGCCATTTGCTGCGATTCTTCTTCCCAAGAACTCGACCTCCTGTACCAGGAAAACATACTTCGAGCATTTCAACCTGAGCCCCACGCGATCCAACTGACTAAGAACCTCTTCCAGGTTCTGCAAGTGTTCGATGGTGCCCTGACCTGTAACCAGTATGTCATCCAGGAAAACCACGTTGCGAGGAACCGATTTTAGCAGGCTCTCCATGTTCCGTTGGAAGATTGCCACGGCTGACCGAATCCTGAACGGGCATCTGTTATAGATGAACAGACCTTTCTACGTGTTGATGCAGGTGAGGCCTTTTGAAGTCTCCTCCAGCTCCTGCGTCCTGTAGGCCGAGGTCAGGTCGGGCTTGGTGAACGTCTTCCCTCCAGCCAGGTTTGCAAATAGGTCATCTGCCTTGGGTAGCGGGTACTGGTCCTGTAGCGAAAAACGGTTAATCGTTACTTTATAGTCCCCACAAATTCTGACCGTGCCATCATCTTTAAGTACCGGGACAATCGGACTGGCCCATTCGTTGAATTACACCGGCGCGATGATATCTTCTCGCTGCAGCCTCTCCAGCTCAATTTCCACTTTCTCACGCATCATATACAGTACGGCCCGTGCCTTGTGGTGGATGGGTTCCGTACCGGGAACCAAATGGATCTGCACTTTCGCCCCCGAGAAGCTTCCAATGCCTGGCTCAAACAACGATGGAAACTTGCTCAGAACCTGGGAACATGAGGCGTTGTCGATGGATGAGAGCACTTGGATGTCGTCCCAGTTCCAGCGGATTTTTCCCAGCCAGCTTTTGCCAAACAATGTGGGGCCATTCCCTGGCACAATCCACAGCGGGAGTTCGTGTACTGCTCCATCATAGGAGACTTTGACTTCTGCACTGCCAATTACAGGGATTAGTTCCTTCGTGTAAGTCATTAGTTTGGTGTGAATAGGGCTGAGCTTGGGCCTATGTGCATTGTTGCACCACAGCCTGTCGAAGGCCTTTTTACTCATTATGGACTGACTGGCACGTGTGTCCAGTTCCAACGATACTGGAATTCCGTACAGTTCAACTTTCAACATTATTGGTGGACATTTCGTGGTGAATGTGTGTACCCCGTACACTTCTGCCTCCTCGGTTCGAGTCTCCAATTCAGTCTGATCCACAGTGAATCGATCTTCCTCTGCAACATGTGGTTTGCAGGGTTTGCAGGGTTTGCAGCTCGTCTGCACATTCGCTGGAGGTGTCCCATTGTTCTGCAACCATTGCACAGATAGTGCTTGAAGCGGCATTGCTGGGGCCGATGATCACCTCCACAGCACCAGCAAGGTGTTAATTGCCTCGCATTAACGATTGATGGCGGACTCTGGGTCATCTGAGGTCGGGCAGCAGCAGCCGGCGTGTACGTTCTGTCATGTATATTCCTGCTCGAAAACAACGTTACTTTTTCACAGTACTGGCCGAAACTTCTTTACTCTGCAAAATCTGTTTGGTGTTGTCGCTGGTGGACATAAATGCCTGGGCTATCGTTAAGGCTTTACTTAGATTCGGAGTTTCAACGGTTAATAGTTTGCGAAGGATTGTCTCATGGCCAATGCCCAGAACAAAAAAGTCTCGAAGCATTTGTTCTAGGAATCCCTCAAATTCACAATGTCCTGCAAGGCACCTTAGTTCGGCGACGTAGCTCGCCACTTCCTGGCCCTCCGACCATTGACACGTGTAGAACCGATATCTCCCCATCAAAACGCTTTCCTTAGGATTTAGGTGCTCCCGGACCAGCGTACACAATTCTTCATAGGATTTAGCTGTTGGTTTTGCCAGAGCTAGGAGATTCTTCATGAGGCCATAGATTGTTGCCCCACAGACAGTTAGGAGGATCGCCCTTTGTTTGGCAGTGTTCTTGTCCCCTTCCAGCTCGTTGGCCACAAAGTATTGATCGAGTCTCTCCATGAAGGTCTCCCAATCATCCCCTTCTGAGAACTTCTCCAGGATACCAACTGTGCTTTGCATTTTCGCGTGGTTGTTCGTTACCTCGTCGCCAATTGATATGTTCATAATAAAGGATGAAACTGAGCACTGTGTATAATGAGCAAATGTGACCTTAGCTCCTTTAATGAGACTCCAGAGTGCAGGTACCTCGTTGGTGGCCTGCTTATATACCGTCCTCCCAAAGGATGCTGGGATCCTTTCGGACTCCAACAGGTAGGCCCTCTGATGGTGGTGTAATACAGGTTGAAAGGGGTTAAATACATAACAGGGTCCCTGTCTATCTTCACTTCTACCCTAGTTACTCTCCCGCAATCATTCTTGTGCATTGTAAATGCATCTGTATTCTCCAGTACATGCCCTTGATACCTGGCCGAAATATTCTCGACTAATCTTTCGAAGTCATAACTCCTTTTCGGCTTCATCGTGTAGGTGCTGCCTTTATCTGTACTGTCCCTGAGAATCACTACAATCTCACCTATCCTATTTGCATCAACTGCCCCCCATAGACAATTGTTCTTCGTATCCACTATGGATTGGTGTGCCAACATGTAGTCGGCCCCGATAACTCCCGAGCCGCTCTGTTCCCATTTCATTAAATGCATTCCCACTTTGTTGTGTTAGGTCCTAATTCAATGGTTAAGAGTTTTGACACTGCCCCAGCCTATTTTTTTACCGGTAAAGCCTGCCAGTGTAATTGGGACTCCGCTCGACCACGGGGAAGTGGTCGGATTCGTGAGTGGATAACCGTGCTAGAGGCTCCTGTATCTACCAGATACCTTCCCCTAATGGCTTCCGCCTTTAGATCTACACATGGCCTGCCCCACTCATCGTAGATGAGCGGACACAGGTACTCTGGCTGGGCACAACGTCAAAGTGGGGGTGCCGATGCATTGGGTCCCTTTTCACCCACCGCAGGGTCCAGCTTTCCTCCACCCTTGCCCATACCTGCTGTAATGCAACCATTGGGTCGTCGGCTACCTTCCTTTGGTCCTTCTCTGCCTCAGCACCCTCATTCCCTGGCTTCCCTCCTCTCGAGAGCCTACAATCCTTGCTCCAGTGTCCTAACTTCCCACAGTTAAAACACCCTCTGAATCGACGCGCATTACCTCCCACTTGTCTCCATTCTCTCTTTGCCGTAACATCTCCTCTTTGTGCACTTTCCCTTTTTGTTTCTCTTCTTGGACTTTCAGAAGGCTTTCGACAAGGTCCCACACAAGAGATTAATGTGCAAAGTTAAAGCACATGGGATTGGGGGTAGTGTGCTGACGTGGATTGAGAACTGGTTGTCAGACAGGAAGCAAAGAGTAGGAGTAAACGGGTACTTTTCAGAATGGCAGGCAGTGACTAGTGGAGTGCCGCAAGGTTCTGTGCTGGGGCCCCAGCTGTTTACATTGTACATTAATGATTTAGACGAGGGGATTAAATGCAGTATCTCCAAATTTGCGGATGATACTAAGTTGGGTGGCAGTGTGAGCTGCGAGGAGGATGCTATTAGGCTGCAGAGTGACTTGGATAGGTTAGGTGAGTGGGCAAATGCATGGCAGATGAAGTATAATGTGGATAAATGTGAGGTTATCCACTTTGGTGGTAAAAACAGAGAGACAGACTATTATCTGAATGGTGACAGATTAGGAAAAGGGAAGGTGCAACGAGACCTGGGTGTCATGGTACATCAGTCATTGAAGGTTGGCATGCAGGTACAGCAGGCGGTTAAGAAAGCAAATGGCATGTTGGCCTTCATAGCGAGGGGATTTGAATACAGTTATACAGGGTTTGGTGAGGCCACACCTGGAGTATTGTGTACAGTTTTGGTCTCCTAATTTGAGGAAGGACATTCTTGCTATTGAGGGAGTGCAGCGAAGGTTCACCAGACTGATTCCCGGGATGGCGGGACTGACCTATCAAGAAAGATTGGATCAACTGGGCTTGTATTCACTGGAGTTCAGAAGAATGAGAGGGGACCTCATAGAAACGTTTAAAATTCTGACGGGTTTAGACAGGTTAGATGCAGAAAGAATGTTCCCAATGTTGGGGAAGTCCAGAACCAGGGGTCACAGTCTGAGGATAAGGGGTAAGCCATTTAGGACCGAGATGAGGAGAAACTTCTTCACCCAGAGAGTGGTGAACCTGTGGAATTCTCTACCACAGAAAGTAGTTGAGGCCAATTCACTAAATATATTCAAAAGGGAGTTAGATGAAGTCCTTACTACTCGGGGGATCAAGGGTTATGGCGAGAAAGCAGGAAGGGGGTACTGAAGTTTCATGTTCAGCCATGAACTCATTGAATGGCGGTGCAGGCTAGAAGGGCTGAATGGCCTGCTCCTGCACCTATTTTCTATGTTTCTATGTTTCTTCCCCTTGTCTGGACTTAAATGCTAGAGTCAATCTTCTCAATACCCCTGCCTCAGTATTTTGGAGATCGTCTGGGTCAAACCATGCTTCGACCTTTGCTCTGAGCTGTGGTAAACTGTTAGCCATTATGGTTCTCAGCCAATGGTTTCCGGGTTACCCTATTAAGCCTGCCCATATCAGATTTCCTCCAGTGGCCCTTAAATAAATAGGTCACAGTCTGTCTGCAAACGTATCGGGTGATTCGTTTACTTGCTGCCTGTTCTACCTGCCAGAACGGACTACCATGACTGTACCCTAACGCTGCCAAGATTTCCTCCTTTGAGCCCTGTGGAGTTCCTCCACCTAACTTGGTGGCTATTGACAAACTCTGATGTAGCTTCCCCTCCAGGGAGAGCAGTGTTAACTTCACTATCTTCTTGCTGCAGCCATTGATACCCCCTATTTGCTCTATGTTGTCAAAATAAACGGAAGCATCCCCTCCTTGCTTTCATTTTTCCATACCCCTCAGCATCTCCTGCAGCTGAAGTGGTGTGTATGAGATTGCATAGTCGCTCTATAATGGTGCCGGATCACCATTTGGTGGGGATGGGCCGAATTTCTGCTATGTTAAGGGACACATCGGTCTCGGGGGTCCCGGTGCCTTGGGAGCCGACCGATGCTCACTATACTGGGGCCCATCATCTGACTCCTTTCCCTCTGGGTCCCAAACTTCCTCATCTTCCCCAGGTGCCATAAGACAAACCATCCCTTTGGCCCCAGCTAACTCTGCTGTTAACTGGCGGATCTTTTCTTTATAAGGTCCGTGATCTGCCTTCTCATAACCCTGTTTCTGCGCCACCTGATATGCTATTTTTATCTTTCTTAGCTGTTCTTCTGCTTCGTTGGCTCTCTCTATGTGCTGCTCACTCTGTTCGATGTAAGCCTGCTGCTGCCTTTTGCACTCGGTCACCTGACACTGCAAATATTCCAGGTGATTACATGCCATTTCTTCTTTCATACTTTGGTCCTGCTTTACTCTATTCAAATTGCTTATCTCACTTTTTAATTCACTACTCTCATCCTCCAGCTGTCCAACCTTTTCCCTTAACAGTTGCGTTTGCTTTTGCAGGCACATGAGCCAAATCGCCTTCTCTTTTGACCCTTTGTGGTTTCTACTAACTGTTCACTCTGCCACTTTTTCCTGCGAATCCCCGGAGTGTAGCATTTCTCATGCCCATGGCTCTGAAATGTCCAATTTGTCGCATATATATGAAGCTATCTTAGCCTCCATGGACTTCTTATGACTACTCTTAGCCGTGTTTCGCTGCGGTGAGTCCATTTCCAGTGCCTCTGGCTGAGAAATTATCCCTGATGACCTTGGTCTCCCCTGAGACCACCTCGCAGTGACCTGCAGTTACGGTTACTCTGGCTTCTCTCTGTGGCTACCCTAGTCGACCTGAGATTACTCCAGACTATCCAAGACTGTTTCTCTCCTCCGGTTTCCCTAGCCACCCTTGAGTTTACCTCACCCTTCTCTGTGACTACCCCAGTCAGCCCAAGATTGCTCCAGCCCATCTGAACTGTTTCTCTCCTCTGGTTGCCCTAGCCGCCCTTGAGATTACTTTGGTCCCCCTGAGACCCCTTTGCAGACTACCTGCGATTACTTTTTTGGTGGCTACCCTAGTCAACCTGGGATTACTCCAGCCTATCCAAGACTATTTCCCTCCTCTGGTTGCCCTAGCCACCCTTGAGATTACTTCGGTCTCCCTGAGACCCCTTTGCAGATTATCTGTGATTACCTTAGACTTAACCAAGCCTCTCCAGAGTTTCTTGCCCTTGATTTGTGTCCGTAATCCTATTCCAAACTCCAATGTCCTGCCGTGGTCACCATTTTATGTAGGGTGTTTGTTTTCCACTCTCCTTTGATTCATAGACCTCGGAAATTACAGGAAGGACTCCACGTAATGAAAAGTTTAGGCTTAAACCCAACTGTTGCTTTTTATGTAATAAACTAACTAAAAATTACAGAACTTCTTAGAGATTGATCGAAGACATACAATCACCCATCCAGCCAGTTGCTGCTATTGTCGATTGTAGGCTTGTGGAGCTAGGGAAGATGTTGGGTCCCAGCAGCTTGCTTCGTGGTCATTGTTCCTTTGACCTGCTGTTCTGAGGTGTTCCTTCGACCTGTTGTTCTACGATGTTGTTCTGAGCTGTTGTTCTGAGATGTTTTACTTCTGTGAGCTCCTTCACATATATCCATTCGATTATACAAGTCTTCTGCTGGGCTGCTATCAGTTAATGCATCTGGAAGAGTCTCGCTGGCTGTGATGATGGGTCTGGATCTGTTTGGATGGCCACAATTTTCACCTCATTCTGTGCACGGAATTGACAGGGCAAAAGATAACTCCTTATCTTTTGTGCCTGCTATCCAAAAATGCATGCCTTGTGGGATCCTTTGTGGTTGTGGATTTTAGCAGACTTGTAGTCTCCATAGGGAACTGTTTTTTCCCCTCCGGCCAATAAATCCATGGATTTCTCTGCTTGATTGTATTAAAACCCTTTGTCTCAATGTTAATCGGGTTTCGCTCCTGACCTCAGAAATTGCATTAATCAGTTATGAGTCACCATCTGCCCCAGGCTGGCGCTCTTTCTCCCGCCAAACAGTCCGACAGGTTTTTGTTTTAAACCATATCAGTTCGTGGCCTCTTGCTGTGAATTGATCATGAAACGTGTAACCCTTACGGGAAATTCATTTTGACCAGTAAAGTTATCGGTATCACCAGCAACTGGAGTTAACGGCCGCTGAAAATGGCCACAACACTAAATGAGCAAAATTTATCTGGGGGGATGGAGCATGTTCGTGCAGTCCTTGCCTGCCATGCAACGCCATCCTGGTGGTGTTACTGGAGGCATTCAACCTGAAGTTTGTGTGCAGGAGCAGTGTTTGAGCTTCGCACAGCCTCTGGAAGCGAGACCTTGGAGCTCGTAAGGAATTGTGGGCAATGAAGAGCTCTGAAAATTAAAGGGACCTTGCATACTGAAGCAAGACAAATTAAAATGAAGTGAAACAATGCAGTTTTCAGCCTTCTTGTGTTGAAAAAAATATTTATTTTAAAGCAGTTCCAAATGTGAATATTCAGATCTTGAAGCCGAATTCCCTTCCTATCCTCAAAAAATGGAAAATTGCCTCAGCACTAACACAAATGGCGCAGCAATCCAGGGAAGGGCCACCCAGGGTCTCACACACAGCATTCTATCTTTGTGCAGGGTGTCAATGGTGCAAGATAGGCCCTCTACACACTGGCCAGGAGGCCCTCCAGAAAGAACGATGTGGGAGTACATCACCAAGGCCATCACTGTCAGTTGTGTCACCCCCACCACCTGGCTCCAGTGGCCAAAGAAGCTTCATGACCTCAGACCACTGGTTAGAGTCAGTAAATGCATCTTTAAAAGCCGTCTTTTATCAGCCGCCTCACACAATGCTCAATGCATCACCCCTACCCACAATCACATCTCCCATTCCTAGCCTCACTCACCTCCTTGGAGGAGATGGCGGAGGCCATTCTTGGCAAACGCATGGCTGAGCCCTTGGCCAGCAGCGGGGCTGAAAAGGTACAAGATGCTGGTATCCTCATACATTATCCTCCTTCCAGGATGTAGTTCCTGCTTTCCCACCCTCCCAACACCAAAACTCCACCCTTGTGCCTTCTTCATTTCACAAACCCAAGAAATGCAGCCTGCCCAGCCAGTGGATGACTAAGAAGAGGGAGATGAGAGTGAAGATGATGATGATGATGATTGATTTGACACTCTCAGCTACCAGCTCCACAACATTGACCAGCAAAGCCATTTGCAGTGTCCCCCACTAAAAGTCAGCAGCCTTCCACAAGTTATGCTATAGGCACTGGGGTAGCACTGCATGACATCACTAGGATAGGCACAGACACTCACTAACAGAATGCATACGCATGATGAGTTGATTTCTTGATGTCACATTGGATGGATAGATATATATCGGTGAATTGGAGAGTTGGCTTCGTGGTGGCTTTTATTTC
Organism: Pristiophorus japonicus; assembly: GCF_044704955.1. Lineage (NCBI taxonomy): Eukaryota > Metazoa > Chordata > Chondrichthyes > Pristiophoridae > Pristiophorus > Pristiophorus japonicus. The sequence goes on from NC_091981.1 coordinate 228,439,161, forward strand.
AGGATTGTGGCCAAGAGAACATTGTGATGGTCAGTAACAGATGGAAGGTAAGGTGTGGGACAAATGTTGAAAGGGATTTGGGGTTGTGGTCACTGGGACCACAGGTTGATGATTTCATCCTAGATATTCCGGCCACAAAGGGGTTGATTGGGATGGATCCTTTCGTCTGATTCTTTCTCTTCTGCTTCCAACTCTTGTGTGTCTTACAGTTCCCTCGGCAAGCTGATGCTGTAAATATGAAATAAAAGCATAACATGCTGGAAATACTCAGCTGGTCCGGCAGCATCTCGATCTGAGAGATGAACTCTGTTTTTCTCTTCATGGATGTTGTGTGACCTGATAAGTATTTGTAGCATGTTCTGTCTTCTCAAAGGCCTTCATTTACCATCCAAGCCCTTGCAAGCATCCACTAGCACACCTTACACACTTAAAAAACCTTTGACATCCATTGCAGCAAGCCACCACTTCAATAAAATTAAAAAAACAGTCCAAAACCTTCAATCCAAACTTTCCTGAACAATGCGTTTGTCCCTTTCATGGTGCAGACATCGCCACTGTCAGCCTGCTTGCACGTCAGGTTAACTTGATATGCTTAGGACCCAGCACTGAATTCGAAGCTAGGGTCGAAATTTGCACTTATTAACGTTAAGTCAGCGTTGCACGTGAATTTACATAACATCGCTGACATTTATTTCAAGGTTGCGCTGCCAGTTATCGGCATTTACCACCTAGAAGGACAAGGACAGCAGGCACATGGGAGCACCAGCACCTCCATGTTCCCCTCCAAGTCACACATCATCCTGACTTGGAAGTATATCACGTTCTTTCATTGTCGCTAGGTCAAAATCCTGGAACTCCTGCCCTAACAGCATTGTGAGAGTACCTTCACTACAAGAACTACAGTGGTTCAAGGCGGAGGCTCACCACCATCTTCTCAAGGACAATTAGGGATGGGCAATAAATGCCAGCCTTGCCAGCGACGCCCACATCCCAGAAACAAATAAAAGAGTCGAGACATTCACCACAGAATAACCAGCCGCTAACCCGCTCTTGTTGCCACAGTATTTATGTGGTTGGTCCAGTTAAGTTTCAGATCAATAGTGTCCCCCAGAGTGTTGATGGTGGGGATTTGGCGATGGTAATCAGCTTGAATGTCAAGGGGAGATGGTTAGACTGTCGTTTGTTGGAGATGGTCATTGCCTTGCACTTGTGTAGCACGAATGTTACTTGCCGCTTATCAGCCCAGCCTGAATTTCATCCAGGTCTTATTACATGCGGACATGGACTGCTTTATTATCTGAGGAATTGTGAATGGCACTGAACACTGTGTAGTCATCAGTGAACATCCTCACTTTAGACCTTATGATGGAGGGAAGTTGATGAAGCAGCTGAAGATGGTTGGGCTCAGGACACTGCCCTGAAGAACTGCTGCAGTGATGTCCTGGGATGGTGTTGATTGACCTCCAACCACCCTGACCATCTTCCTTTGAGTAGGTATTAACTTCAGTTGTACTAGAGCTCCTTGATACCACACTCGGTCAAATGCTCCCTTGATGGCAAGGGCAGTCACTCTCACCTCAACTCTGGAATTCAACTCTTTTGTCCATGCTGCAATTCCAACATTAAGTATTGGATGAGCAGAAGTTTCCTTCAATTAAATATTGGGAAGACCAAAGCCACTATCTTCAGTCCCTGCCACAAACTCTGTTCCCTAACTACTGGCTCCATCGCTCTCCCTGGCCATGGTCTGAGGCTGAGCCAGACTGCATGCAAATGTAGCGTACTAATTGACCACGAGTTGAGCTTTCAATCCCGTATCATCACCATGCTCGCCCACTTCCACATCCATAACATAGCCCATCTCTGCCCCTGTCTCAGCTCAGCTTCTGCTGAAAACCTCATCTGTGATTTTGTTAACTCTAGATTCAACTATTCCAATGCTCTCCTAGTTGGCCTCCTACTTTGCACCCTTTGTAAACTTGAGCTCATCCAAAACTTTGCTGACCATATCCAGCATCAACTTCCATTCACCCATCATCTGTGCTCACGATCTACATTGGCTTCCGGTACAGCAATGCCCCGTTTAAAAATTCTTATCCTTATTTTCAAATCCCTCCATGGCCTCACCCCTTCCTATGACTAACCTCCTCCAGCCCAAAACTCTGAGACCTTCCCGCTCCTCCAATTTTTGCCTCTTGCGAATCCCTGATTTTCTTCACTCCACCTTTGGCAACCATGCCTTCAGCTGCCTAGGGCCCAAGCTCTGGCATTCCCTCACTAAATCTCTCCACCTCTTTCATTCTTTATGATGCTCCTTAAAACAAGCTTTTTTCACCTGACCTAATCTTTCCTTATGTAGCTTGGTGTCAAATGTTGTCAATAATCACTCCTGTGAAGCGCCTCGAGACATTTTACAACATTAAAGCTGCTACATCAAATGGAAGTTGTTGTTGTTGTTGTCCTGCCCAATATTTATCCCTCAACCAAAATCACTAAAACTGATTATCTCATCATTTATCTCATTGCCCTGTGTAGGACTGAACTGTGCAAATTGGCTGCTCATTTCCTACATTACAGCAGTGACGACACTTTGAAACTACTTCATTGGCTGTGAAAAACTTTGGGACATCCTGAGGTTGTGAAGGGCACTTTATAAAATGCAAGTTATTTATTTAAAATCCTGATACTATATAATCTACTAGTGGCGTTAAAGTCAGAGAAAAACAAAGACAAATATTGCACAAAAAGTAAATTGCAATCTAGATTCAATTTGACTATGCAGTTTGGGGATATTTGTACATCTTTAATAGTTTGCCTTTTTCTTTCATCAGAAAGAAAGTATATTTACGTACATTATTGTTCACAGAAATCCTGAGGAGAAAAAAACAATAATTCTCTTCGAACTTTAAGATTACTGCTTTTCCTGGTTTCATTTATTGACGATAGAAATGGACAGCATTGACGGGCACACTATTCGAAGGCATTTATCTCATGGTGATTGACATACTATTTATATTGCCATGAATGATGATCTAGTATGAGTGATCAATTTAGAAGTATTTCATAGTTCCCTGTGATATTCTTTTTATAGTACATATCAACATTTACCAGGGCAAATAAACAAAATAATGTTATTTTAAATTACTAGTAATTACTTAATTTATGATGAGGAGGAAACTTTTGCAACACAAGATGATTTGTTTTGATATCATGAAGTAATATTTTCATGAGGGGTCCATTAAATATCAAAAATTGATAGCTCCAAAGTATCACCATACATGGCATATGCAAGATGCAACATCCTAAATAAATACAATGCATTGTTTATACTGTTGTAATTTGAATCATTTCCCACCCACAACACTGAAAATATCTCCACATGCATTTTTGAACCATCCTTTTAAAATGCCACTTCCCTCCTCATCCTTAATCCAAAACATTTAAGAGCCCCAAAATTCTACTGTTTCTGCTCCAAATCCAAATTTTCAGCCTGCAGTTTGGTTGGTTAGGCACATACAGCTGAACCCTAATAAACATCCACTTTAGAAAAATAAGGATTTATATCAATTCCACATAAAAGTAGCAATATTAAGATTACTGCATCACACGTTAAAGGGGACGTTTAGGGGATTACTTTCCATTCCAAGAGATCCTCCATCTGTATCTGAAAATATTATAAAAATATATTGTACCTATACTGTAAATTTCATTGCCCAACAGATCTATTCAATTGCTCAACAGACATCAATTTTGGGGAGAGGCTGTATATACCTTTTTCATAAAGTTTATTACTTTAAAACCCTCAATATGGTCTCTTCCCAGATGCTTCCTTTAACAGAATGAAAAGCCCACAAGACCAGATTTGGGCACTGTATTCAAGCTGTGGTCTGACCAGAGCACTACAAGTTTGAGCATGAATTCCTCCAGCTTGTATTCTACTGCTCTGGCTTTATAGTTCAGCATTTGATTTGAGTTGTTAATTGCGTCTTGGTAGTGATCAGATATATTGAACAGCAAGTTTCTATCAACTTCATCCATAGCTATTTTAATACTATTCATTTAGTATTTATGCCACCTATGCTTCCCATGTGCAGTATTTTACACTTGTCTGTATTCAATTTATGTCATTGTTGTACCCACTTATATATTTTGTCCATCTGGTTTTGTAGCCCCCAACTTAAATTTGACCAATTTATGTTGAGTTTCTGAATCCAGGTCATTGATGTAAATTAGATTTCAATGAACAATTGGGGTCTTTGGGGTCTTTTATAAGCCACATAATCTCAGGAAGCTATATCATGGCTGAGTATGCAGTATTAATTTGCCAAATATGTTTTCTTCCAGGTTTGGGCAGCTCTGAATCAGTTCCTAGGGCAGCCCCTGGTGAAATGAATGGAGATGCTCTGAGAAACATGCAACCCTCTCCAGCTAATTGACAATATTGAAGGTGCTGAGAAGGGAAGAGAGTCAGAAATTGGAAATCACAGTCATAAGCAGACAATGACAATATTTCAACACGAGCATTACATATTTTCTATACAATGTATGTAACTAAATCATTTCAGTAACAGCCGACAGGAGTGTTTGGTATATTAAGCATTATGTCTTAGATTTTCCTTCCCATTTAATTAGCAATTAATCTAAACAAAAACAATGAAAACATGTTATGCTAATGTAATTAAGACTTTTAAAATATATGTGTCAGACTATATTCCATATGCTGGACATAACTGGATTCAAATGTTATAAATGTATCAGTTATATATATATATATATAAAATAAGTGTGTGAGTGAGTGAATAAGTAGTATGTTGCATTGGAATTCTGTAGTGTAACAAGCTTATATTTATCTGGAGTCAACAATACTGTAGTAATATTCCAATATGATAGGTGTTCGTTCATGTACTTCACTAATTACATTAACTAGCCTCATGTAGAAAACCCTCAAATTTTAAGTGTAACCAATCAAGTGATACTCAGCTTAGATGCTATATAATTCCTCCAAAATAAGAAACCCTACACAAAGGACCAAATCACCTGACATAGTCAAAGCAGTGGACTTAGCCTTGTAAAAGCTTGACCTGACAATTAGTTAGACAAATAAAAATGAACAAATCAGACGGAACCAAACATGTGCCTGTCCAATACAATATTTCAAATCCAAATTGTCAAGTTAGTATATTACAGAAGCACAGCCCAGGTTATTTTGTAAATACTGTGTGTATATTAAACAGTTTTCACTCATATATATTAACTGACTTCTTACTACATTACATGAGTATTGTACATGCGAAGTTGTATGTGTGCTTAAAGCAAATGTGCTTGTTTTTCTACCTACATTCTAAGCCCTCAACCAATTAAATTCCAAATACCCACAGATGTATATTGTGTTAACCATTGCTGAATCCAACAATTTTTCCAAGATGTTGCAAAACTCAGTAGTTTAGACCACAATCTTAATATCCCAAGTATTTTAAATGTGGTTTAATAATAATGTACTGAAAAGTATATACTATCAGCCATTTATATTGTCCAAAATTAGCATTAAAACAGGATTTAAATTTAAATTTAAAATGGAGCAAATTGCAGCGTTACAAATTCATGGGAAAATTATGTCTAAATGCTGTTAATTCAAATGCATGGTCTCCTTTTCTGTTGGAGGTGGGGCAAAGTCCCCTCCATTTAAAACATATGTATACTTTACAGAAAGTAACATTTATGCATGGGTTGGTGTTCCTGTTTAGCCTTTTTCTTGTTCCTCTATTTTCCAATCCTGGTCTCTGCAACTAAATCACTTCAGTGTAATTAAAATGTAATCAATGCTGAAAGAAAGAAACAAGTAGGAAAAAATAAAGAATGTGCTCCAAAAAATAGGTGCAAGTATATATCCTCCATTAATATGGATTAGACAGCCCCAGCAATACCGCTAGATTTTAATCAAACAATTGTATCGCAATTGTTTCACTAATTAAATCTTTTACACCATTTCCAAATTAATTGAACTATTATTTTTCAATTTTCAACTACTCACTAGCACGCTTTAAAAAAAAATCTCCATTAAATTCAGGTTCAAGTCTGATTATAACTTAACTGACAAAAGAGAACAGAATCCCACATAGGTGACGTTAATACAAAACACTTGCACATGATTTTAGAGCCACATTTTCATCAGTTTCACACAATTGTACATTAATTACAGGATTGAGAATGCTGCACTGTTCAATTTCTTTTCATTTACTTTCAAAATACTGTAATTGGGTTTGTTGAAACCAGTTAAATACATAACATACAACCTTTAATTATATCTTTTTCAAAAACATATCAAGTACCTTTTGCTACTATTCAGTTAATAAAAAGACATGCACTTAAAAAGGGAACAAGGGAAGTGCAAAGTTGCTTCAGTTACAGCAACATGTCTGGACTACACTATTGCATACAAGATTATATCGACTATTGCCATATATGAGACCTAATTTAAATAGCAATATTTATTTCATGAAGATCAGTGAACATTTCAGCTTTGGCTTGCTTTTTCAAAGTGTGTGGTTTAACGATTCTGCTTAGAACACGTTAGTAAAAAAAATTAAGAAATCTGTTGAATCAAAGTATCCACCTTCTGTAAAAATTACTCCTCAACTGAACTGTTCACATGTCCTTTGTAATTTAGGTCTTTAAATCCCTGCTGTAGCTATTTAAGTGCTCAGAGTATATTTTGTTTATATTGCACATTTTTAAAGAGAGGTAATAACCTCAGTTTAGCTGCATAAATTAGAAGAATTTAGTAAAGTCAGTTACTTAATTAGCACCCATATGGAAATAAGAAAATAACCTCCGAAAACACAATTAAAATATAAACACTACTAAAAATAGTAGCTTTCCAGGCCCTATTTTGTTTGCACCATTGATTTTTAAAAAATCTTTCCAAAGTGACCTTTCAAGCAAGATGTACACCAATAATGAGCAAAAACATCCAACCATTCACAGAGATTGCAAACAAGAGCTATCATAGAAAATAAAGAAAAAGTAGAACACATAAATCAAGTATGTTGGAATTTGTTACAATGTTATGCATATATTTAACAATAATGATTCATCTTGAGTGGAGACAGTAGGGTCGATTTTAACCTTACCCACCCGGGCGGGAGGGCAGTTAAACACAAGCAGGTTAGTTAACCACTCAGATCCCCATTTCACCTTTTGTGATATTAACTTGCAGATTTCTACAGACAGTTGAGGCATCCGTCTAATGAAGGCGGGAGCCTCAAATTTATGCAAATTCATGTTCTATTATGTCAATAGCACTCTGCTATAATTTTAAATGGGGCCTAAGCAGAGGAATCCTCTGCAGCCAGGAACAGAAGTGCTCCTCCAGGCCCCACAAAGAAAGTCGTAGCCTTCCTTACCCTGGACTCCCCTCCTGCAAGACCCTCCTGAAATCATCATCATAGGCTGTCCCTCGGAATCGAGGAGGACTTGCTTCCACTCCCAAAGTGAGTTCTTTGATGGCTAAACAGTCCGATAAGAGAGCCAAAGACCCTGTTACAGGTGGGACAGACATTCGTCTGGGGAGGGGGTCGGTAGGGTGTTTTGCCGTGCACTCCTTCCGCTGCCTGCGCTTGGCCTCTTCATGCTCTTTGCATTGAGACTCGAAGAGCTCAACGCCCTCCCGGATGGACTTTCTCCACCTCGGGCGGTCTGCGGTCAGGGTCTCCCAGCTGTCAGTGGTGATGCCGCACTTTACCAGCGAGGCTTTGAGGGTGTCCTTATCACGTTTCCGCAGTCCTCCTTTGGCTCGTTTACCACGAAGGAGCTCTGCATAAAGCATTTACTTAGGGAGTCTCGTATCTGGCATGCGTACTATGTGGCCTGCCCAGCGAAGCTGATCGAGTATGGTCAGTGCTTCAATACTGGGGATGTTAGTCTGGTTGAGGACATTGATGATGGTGCACCTGTCCTCCCAGGGGATTTGCAGGATCTTGTGGAGACATCGTTGGTGATATATCTCCAGCGACTTGAGGTGCCTTCTATACATCGTCTAAGCCTCAGATCCACACAGGAGGGCGAGTATTACTACAGCCTTGTAGACCATGAGTTTGGTGGTAGATTTGAGGGCCTGGTCTTCAAACACTTTCTTTTTCTCAGATGGCCAAAGGCTGCGTCGGCGCACTGGAGGCGATACTGAATCTCCGCATCAATGTCTACCTTTGTTGATAAGAGGCTCCCGAGATATGGAAAATGGTCCACGTTGTCCAGGGCCGCGCCGTGGATCTTGATGATTGGAGGGCAGTGCTGTGCGGCGCAGACAGGCTGGCGCAGGACCTTTGTCTTACGGATATTAAGCGTAAGGCCTATGCTTTCATATGCCTCAGTGAATACATTGACTATATCCTAGAGTTCTGCCTCAATGTGCACGGACGCAGGCGTCGTCCGCGTACTGCAGCTCAACGACAGAGGTTGGAGTGATCTTGGACCTGGCCTGGAGGCGGCGTAGGTTAAAGAAAACCCCTCCTGTCACTTACCAGGAAGCCACTGGGAGGCCGAGGATCATTCCATCTTCACCTGCCAGCAGCTGCTCTACACGAGAAATGGACCGGCGACATTTAAATAAGGCCCGACAATTAAAATTGCAGTTGTTTCCTGTTGCCTCTGCGGAGAGGATATAAATTTCTCAGAGTGGCTTCCCGCTGGAAATCCACTCCGAGTTAAAATTTGCCCTAATGTCTAACAAACCAAGGGCAGGGCCACTGTTCTATAGCGACTTAATGGGAGTGATTTTCAACTGCCAGTCACCCATTTCTTGCCAATGATGCCCAAGGCCTGCCTTATGCACATTTCAGGCAGGCCTGTAAGGGACCAAGCAGAGGCCTTGCCGTGAATAAATATAGAAACATAAAGACATAGAAATCTACAGGACAGAAGGCCACTTCGGCCCATAGTGTCCAAGCCGACCAACAAAGAGCCACTCGGCCCACGGTCAGCAGCCCTGAAGGTTACATGTAAATCTATGAGCAATGGCGGAAAGGTAAAGAGCATCCGGCCCAACCAGTCCACCCGCACATATACGATACCCCTTGCACCGCAACATTCTACACTCCACTCCAACCAGAGCCATGCGATCTCCTGGGAGAGGCAAAAAAAAGATAAAAACATGGGCCAATTGGAGAAAAAATTCTGGGAAAATTCCTCTCCGACTCATACAGGCGATCGAAACTAGTCTAGGAGATCACCTTGGCCGTATTCGATTACCTGCAGTACTTACCATCGTATATGCACCAGCCAAGAGGTTATCCAGTCTAATCCCACTTGCCAGCTCTAGGTTCGTAACCCTGCAGGGTGCGGCACTTCCAGTGCATGTCCAAGCACCTTTTAAATGTGGTGAGGGCTTCTACATCCACCACCCTTCCAGGCAGTGAGTTCCAAACCCCCACAACCCTCTGTGTGAAGAAGCCCCCCCTCAAATCCCCTCTGAACCTTCCAACAACCACCCTAATGCCCCCTCGTAATTGACCCCATCACCAAAAGAAATAGGCCCTTGCTATCCACTATATCTAGGCCCCTCAAAATTTTATACACCTCAATGATGTATTTTTTTTAAAACATGCCTGCCTGTTACCAGCGGGATGCTGCTTAAATAGAACCCCTTTTGCAATTTTCAGTTACAAATGGGCAAAACCTATGTCACACGCTTTCAGCCCATTTGTAACAGGCTTTTAGTGGCCTAACCAATGGTCCTTAAATGGTCCGCTGAATAAAAGACCCAAATATTTTGGGGGGAGAATTTTTGTGGGGCCAAGAAGAGGATGATTGCTCTTTCCAGCTCCATAAAAATGCTGCAGGCGACTGCTAGCCTGTGCTCAACCCAGTGTCAAGGATCGGCTCATCTCTCTTTCCCCCCCCCGCCCCCGCCAACTCACACACAACCAGCAAGCTGCAGCAGGACACCCAGTTGGCGCCCCAGCTCACCTGCAGCATTCAAATGAGGCCGGAACCTGAAAATGGTTCAAGCTTCCCAACACTGACTTTGGGCGGCGGCATGACCACTCCACCAACTGTGCACCTGTTTAAGGCGGAAGTCGAAAATTTCCTTCAATAGTCAAATTCTATTTTATGGGGTTCTTGTATTTTTCCTGGTGATTTATGAATCCCATGATTCCATCCACTTTTCTGCAACTACCGTAAAATCGGTGACCTTGATTAGCTGCATTTTATATTTAAACTAGTTTTTTTTGTACTACAACATGTAATCTTTAGCTCAGTAGAGGACAGGACAGCAAGCTGTACAAGCTTACTGTATAAAATGAACATGGTATTTATTAACGCACAGCTCAAAAAGCCATCATGACATGTTATGAACAGCACCAGTCATTTCATATGATTATTATACACTGTAAATTTAAACTAAGATTTCAGTGCCATACATTATTTTTAGCTTGCCACTTCAAAAGATAGACCTTGTCCATAGGACATCATGAAAAGGCATAAAACAGGGATTACTATGAAATCGCCTACATACAGCCATCACAAATAAAATGGTCATACAAGGCAGAGGAAGATGAAATAACTTCATGTGGTTCTTATATAAATACAACTTATATAAATACAAGTTGTTGTTGATTCCGTTACACGTTGCTGAAGGGAAGGGGTGAGCTCAGTAGGCTGGATGACTTATTAATACCTACTTTCTGATGTTTGATTCAAATTTAGAAACATTTCTAGAAGAATTATCATACAAGATGGGAAAGATGCCGTTAAAATGGCTTAGTGCTTTAAAGCTGAGGGCACATAAATGTTTAATCACTGTTACTATAGCATTCACTAGGATTTTAAGATGTCGATAAAATTTAATACGGTCATACATAAAGCACTTTGTCTTCTCTTTAAAAAAAAAAGCTGGAGATGTACAGACAGGTCAAGGAATAAACCATGCCAATGTAATGTGGCTAGTTTGATTTATGTTTGTAGCAAATCCACCAATTTATATTTACATTACAAAATGTAATTATTAGTGAATTTAGAACAACATTTCCAATTTAAATAGTGGTGAAGTTCAAACTCTGGTGCAAAACCAAGATGAAACAGAACTTAAGTGGGATAAAATCCATCATGGATCCTAACTTAGTGAATTTACTTTGCCTGTTTACCACTAACCTTGGAGCTGCCAATGATGGCAATGTAAAGAAGGCTCATACCTTCAATAGCAGTGCTACCTCAAACAGCAACACAAGTCCAAAGAGGTGGCCATGGTTTTGGCACTTGGTGGCTTGAAGTGCTCATATTCACACCATACAAACCAGCAAAGCCGCTTCCTGTTGCTGGCTTGTATGAAACTTGTCACCATCTAGTTGGTTAAATAGTTGCAAGTATGTATAGTTGTTTTAATATGGATGCAGCTCCTGTAGAAAATGCTTCAAAATATAAGGGGCATTTCTATGGCACTAGAGCTGTAGCTGGTGTTGCAGAATTGCCTCAGAATTAGAGTCTGCAATATAAATCTGGGATTGGATGTCTGCTAAATGACAAAACTGTTTGATTGTGTTTAGTAGTTACCTACAGGCACCTATTCATTATCGGTCACAAAAGCATTTTTCCACGTACATGCACAAAGCACCACCAGCCTTACTCCACTGTGACTGTAATATAAAAGGAGGCTCGTACCAGTTTGATAGCCAAAGTTGTAATATCAGAGTCATTCAATCTAGATATTACTGTGAATGGGGTAAAACTGTTACTCTTGCACTACAAAAAAGAACCACAGAATTGGTGAGCTAATCTGCAGTCAGATTCAAGTCTTAGTAACTAATTAAAACAATCTGTAAATACAAAATTATGGGATAGTTGGAGTTCCGCTAAATAATCCATACATAACTTCATTATGTTTTGTGCATTGCTGTTTATTTTGGTTCCATGATTCTTGTAACTCAGAATCCTCGTATAGGTCACACTGAGGTTTTGGTTGTTCAGTTTTCATCCCCTTTTACACAGCTAATTCAGATTCCATTTAGATTACATTGATCTAAATTGAATATCAAACATTTAGCATTTATATTGTTACATAGATAGTTCAGGTAAACGTGTCAAGGGTAACAATTTGCCCCAAAGCGTGCAAAGCAGGAACAAGTCACAGATGTGCCATGACAACATAAAAATTATCCATTCCAGGCTGTTTAATTTGGACACACATTGAAGCAAATTTTGAATCAATCTGGAATGGTGATGCAGATCATTTCAGTTCCAAATTGACCAAAGTTCAGTAAATTCATAACATTTGCACAGTGCCTTTGATTCAGATCAACTGTCAATTCAGATTGAATCTAAATTTACAGCATTGGTGTAAATGGGATTTAAACAGTCTAATGATCCTGAGAGAAGCACCATTGTTTCATGACTGCTCTAATCGTCTTTTTCTTTGATCACCTCTCCATGAAGCACCTTCCTCCTTTGACGAAGCATGTGGAAATATAGTTGTGGAAAAACTTGATTGCAAATAAATTTGAGGAAAGAGAGAAATAAAATATTAGATATATGAAGTGCAAACAAGAGTTGCAAATTACATAGATTTTTATACAAAACTTGATATCTTTATTCAGTTACTAACACCCTGGTTATATTTGCATAGAGGTCACACAGGGCACAAAATCTGAGCCAATGTAAACAATACCCACTACAGTGGTTGATTTCAGATCAGCACCAATTCAAACACAGGCATTAAGCATGCTGACGTGGCCCACTCCGCTTGCCAAATTCCCCTAATGACATTTCCCATGTTACCAAGTTTGCAATATAACATTTTGTACTTAAAAAAAAATGTTATGTGAGCATAGGCCCATGTAGATACATGCTGCCACAACTTATTGGTGGTGAGAGAGCTTGCTTGAACCTCAATCAATTAAATAGAGGTACAATAAGCAGTTAGCATCAAAAAAGGAAAGTATTAGAAAAGCTAAAATGAGTCTAGAGGATAGCAGAAAATAGTTAGGACAACGGTAAATCATGTTTTGGTTATGTTTGGAATCACAGATCAGGTAGGGAACAAATATAACCATTATAGAATAACTTGAGGATAATAAATGCAGACAAAGGTATGACAGTTGAGTGAATACATAATTTAGAGCTGATTTTAACTCCCAGAGGGATTGTGCGGGTGAGGGCCGAGGTGGACTGAAAACCGTCCAGCCTCTGCAGCATGAAAATCTCAGGCCTCCTCTCAGTCTTCTGTCCAAAACCTGCCAGGAAACCCTATCTGGCAGGTGGGCAGAAATGGGATTCCAGGCAGAAGGCCACCAAAGACCCAAAAAAACAATTCCTGGCACTCAGGTAAGTGGCTGGGATGGTGATCGGGAGGGCATTGCAATCAGGGAAGCAGTTCTGCTCCTCCTGGCCCAGAAGGAAACTAAAAAAAAAAATTACTTGCCTTTCTTGGCCACTTCCGACCCTGACTCCTATTGTCACCTAGTTGGCCTAGCGGGGAAGCTACAACAGTTAAAACTACAGTCGGGCAGGTGTTCCTCTTGAGCAGGTTAAAATTGCAACCCATGGAAAGGCAGGAGGATTGGTTGTGGGGGGTTGGTGGCTGTTACTGTGGTTATTTTTATTGCCACCACTCTGGCCTGCTAAGTAGGCAGTATTAAAATCCAGCTACAAACATAAATCAAATTAGACACATTACATTGGCATCTGGCCTTTGCCCAACAGATAGGACCAAATCCCAGATTGGTTGCTTGCAAATCACAAGACAATGTGAGCTATTTTTTGATGCATTTTACAGGAATTCCAAGACAAATTAAAACATTTTGACCCAACTTGGTTCTTTTAATCAAATTTCAGATAGTGTGCCCGATAATTTAAACATGCAATATCCACATTTCTTTTCATTAGCTTTATCACGAAAAAAGTAAATACCAACTAATACTGGGACCTAAATTTGAGGGCTAAATCAATCAGGGCAGGTACTATTCACAAATAATATCTGTGCAATTAATATTTCTATACAAAATAGGTAATTGTATTACTATTCCCAGCAGAATAAAATCAAGATTAGAAAGTTTGTGTTTGGTAACAAACTTTTGCTGCTTTAAATAAAGAACTTAGAATTTGACATGATACCGACCACATTAACACAAGGATTTTAAGTATTTTTATTTGATCATGCCTGTGGACTGTCCTGAGTTCTGCCTGGCTCCTGACCATCCTCGAAAACTCATGCAAGGACATCTTGACACAACTGAGGTGACATCTCTCTAGATTTTTATAAATCCTTCTATCTGCATTCTTTTCAAAAAATAAACACAAAGTAGTGTAGTAAGAACTGAACATGTGCCAGCCAACTGAAGACAGAAGACAAACTAATTCAGTTCTCCAATACAGAACACGCATGCACAAACACATAAGAGATTACAATTTGCTCAAAGAACATTCCTCTACGTTTCGGTGCTGAAGTTTGTTTTTCATTTAAAAGTACCATTTAAATTTAAAAAAGGAACTTACGTGGTATATATGATATCATTACAATGATGAGACAAGTATAGTAGTCGAATGAGACATTGTACTTGTTTGGAAGTCTCAGAGAATATATGCCAGATTTCTTTACAAAAGGCAGGGCACCATAAATTGTAAAGAGTTCACCAACCACACCAATTGGGTACAAGATGATAAAGAAGTTGTATCTGCAAACAGTAATAATAATTTATTAAAAGTTAGCATTGATATTGAATACACTAGACAAAAATCACTGCCTATCATGAGTGAAAAGACTCAAAATTCCAGAACTCCATAATATACAAATAGGACCTATTAGAAAGTTTAACCAGAGATTTTATATCATTTTTGTCTAGTCAAATTTAAGATATATTTATAACAAATTTGGAATTGACATGTTCAGTTTAATTATAGGTTTTCAAAGTGCATAATAATTAAAGTTAGAATTGGAGGTCCTGGTACATAGGTCACTGAAAGGTAGCTTGCAAGAACTGGGTGTTGCACTGGATTTGACAGCAGACTTACAAGTCTGGGACCTGGATTCAAATCCATACCAGACCTATGGGATGAAATTCTGTTGGCTGTAAATGTGAATGAGTTTTGGTAGTCTCAATCTACTTACTAGCAAGTATGCGCTTATAGTACAAAATTGCCTCTAAGTCAGCGCTAATTAGCAGTGTCATTCACTCTGGCCTAATGATAGTCAGAGTAGGAAACAGAAAAATGTCAGGAGATCCTAAGGCTGGGGCTCAATCACATTGTTGGAGCTTTACTCTGTATGTAGCTGTGTACTTGATGCTATTGTGGATGCCTGAAATTTAAAATGTTCCATTCCCAAGCACTAATATCCCTCATCTTGAAAAATATTTAAAAAGTTACCTTACAGGTGAAAAAGTATTAAAAAAGCTAATAGGATGCTTGACTTCACAAGAAGCTTAGAATATATAAGCAAGGAAGTACTACTGCAAGTATAGAGAATACTAGTCAGGTCTCACTTGGAATATTGTATTCGGTTTTGAGCACCCAACTTAAGAAGGATAATCTGGCCTTGGAGAAAGTCCAGGAAGGTGATAACTAACTTGAATATAAACCACTCCAGTTAGGCGTCACCATAAATTGTATGTCATACAACACATTCCACAATGTATTTCTAAAGTACAACATTCAATAGACTACAAAACCACTGAGAATGGGTTAAGAGTTTTCACTTATAGAATGGACATGCCATAATATGAGGAATGACAAGGGATTCCCATAATGCACACAATTACTGGTTCAATATCCTTTGCTAGAGATTTTTAAAGTTGTAGAATATGGCATTTTGTTAAGGAATTTGTTTTTCATCTTCCATAAGAACATAAGAAATAGGAACAAGAGTAGGCCATACGGCCCCTTGAGCCTGCTCCACCATTCAATAAGATCATGGCTGATCTGATCATGGACTCAGCTCCACTTCCCCGCCTGCTCCCCATAACCCCTTATCATTTAAGAAACTGTCTATTTCTGTCTTAAATTTATTCAATGACCCAGCTTCCACAGCTCTCTGAGGCAGTGAATTCCACAGATTTACAACCCTCAGAAGAAATTCCTCCTCATCTCCGTTTTAAATGGGCGGCCCCTTATTCTAAGATCATGCCCTCTAATTCTAGTCTCCCCCATCAGTGGAAGTATCCTCTCTGCATTCACCTCATCAAGCGCCCTCATAATCTTATATGTTTTGATAAGATCACCTCTCATTCTTCTGAATTCCAATGAGTAGAGGCCGAACCTACTTAACCTTTCCTCATAAGTCAACCCCCTCATCTCTGGAATCAACCTAGTGAACCTTTTCTATGCTAATTATGCTAATTTAAAATAGCATTATTTGCAGGCAATTCCTAAACAAAAATGAATGATGAAAATTTATTTTGACAAATTCTATTTAACAAAATGAAATCCCTTAGTAAGAATAAAACTACAGAAGTTAAAAACATTAAAAGAAAAATAATTTCACCAAATCTTTCATTTCCCCACATACTTTAAGCCATTTTACAACTACCAGTTCATCTCAGAATAATTATTAAAAGTGTGTCTTGAACAGCAGGCACTTTATTATAGTTAATAACTGCATTTCATAGTTAAAACAATTGCTAAATACGTACACAATTTATTTTAATTAGTTAAAAACACAGTAGCATATCAAGCAGATAATAAACAGATATTGCCATTTGTCTGAAAATGTACTGAAAGGGCACAAAATCTGCCAGTTTTTTGGAAACATAATGGCTCAGATTTTGATGTAGCAGGGCATATTTATTTATTTATTTGGGATGTGGCCGGCAGTTATTGCCTATCCCTAATTGCCCTCGAGAAGGTGGTGGTGAGCCGCCTTCTTGAACTACTGCAGTCCTTGTGGTGAAGATACTCCCACAGTGCTGACTTTGTTGCAGCGGTTTGGTATAACTGAGTGGCTTGCCAGGCCATTTCAGAGGGCAGTTAAAAGTCAACCACATTGCTGTGGATCTAGAGTCACATAGGTCAGACTGGGTAAGGATGGCAGATTTCCTTCCTTAAAGGACATTAGTGAACCTGTTGGATTTTTCTGACAATCTGGCAGTTTCACTGACACCATTACTGATACGAGCTTTTTTAGGCCCAAATTTGGCCAGTGCAGATTTCTGGCGCACTCACCAGAGGTGTGCAGCTTTTGTAGAACTCCAAAGGTGCCAAAAATCTTCGGGCCGAGTTTGGCTGCTCCCCAGCCTCTCCTCCATGGTGGCGTAGCATGGCAACTGGATTCAGGGGCGGAGTCAGGTCCCGGAGCTGAAAACAGTGCCGGGACCTCTGTACACGCGCGCTTGCACAGTAGCTCCAAGCCCCCAGAATCTGTGTGTGTGATGCAGGCTGTGTGGGAGGGGCTGACGCTTGCTGTCCCTATCCCGGGTCGAGTGGCCAGCCGCACAGGCCGGCCGCTGCCTTCCCGCGTTGAGGGCTACAAGAGACAGGTTGGTGGGGGGAGAGAGTTTTGAAGGGGGAAGAGTTTTGCAAGGGGGGGGGGGGGCGGAGGAAAGAGAGGGGAAGGGGAACAGTTTTGACCCAGCTGGGGGGGGGGGGGGGCAGGGAAAAGAGAGAGAGAGAAAAGAATCTTCAAAGATTTTCCAGTACTTTAATATCTAGCTATCTTTACTAAAAATATACTCAGTTTAATCAGGCTGATAGCATCTACACCCTGTCCAGTCTTGCTGCTTGGGATTTAAAAAAAAAAACTAGCATTCCTATCATAACACTGTCATTTGGAGGCAAGCTGCGCTGATCTCTTAATTGACCGCAGGGTTTTTCAGAATGTAAAAAAGTGGCCACTTACTCTGGCCTAACTTAGTTTGGAGTAAGTTTTAGTTGGCTAAACTTGCTTAAATGGTCAAAACAGGCGTAAGTGGCTGGTAACGCCCCCTTTTGAAAAAAAAACTGAACTAAAAAAAAATCTAACTAACTCACTTACACTGGAGCAACTTAAGTGGGGAGAATTGCAATTTTTTAAGTTACTACAAAAAAAAATCTAGTTGCTCCAAAAAAAAACATAACTCCTGGGGAAACTTGGGCCCATGAATTCCAGATTTATTTCATTAACTGAATGTAACGGTGTCTGCATTTAGTTAGACTTTCTCTTACACATTTAGGTTTTTCTGTATGCTGAAAGTGCAAGCTGATAATGGAACAGCGAGGAAATAGGGCATCTGGGACCTAAGTGAACAGGGAAAGCAACTGTGTATCTCCTTAACCAATCAGATTGAAGGATTATGAAATAAAGAGCACAAGGGCTAAGAAGAAAGTGTAAATTCGAGTGGGTGAATTCAATGTCAAATCAGCTACAGAAGAGAGAAATAAGAGACTCCACACTTGTAAGTTAATGTTCAGTGCCAGAAATGTTGATTGGCAGTAATTAACAGATTACATCGTGAAAAGGGTACTTGCACTTGAAATGATAAGACTGAACTTTCTGTGGGGAGTGTAGTTTGTATCTACTGTGCAAATGCCGCAACTTTACGACAGTCAATGCACGTCAAAGATGAGGCAGACAGAGAAATTACGTTTTCCCAAAGCCAATGATGGAGCAGTGCAACAAGAGCAACAACTTTTGGATATTGGCATTTGAACACGCATCTGCTCCTTGCCTGAAGTTGCATAAACAACAGCGAGCGCCATTAGCCTCGCCATTATTTTGACAGCAAATCCTGGCCCAATAAGATTCCATGAAAATCCTGTCATTCTCTGCCTCACATCAAAGCACAAACAACCTTTCCCTCAATGGATTTCTTATAAATTGCTTTTATATTTTAAATGTTATCTTCTACTTTGTATAGTAAACTTAATTCAAATGAATTCCAACTTGCATGTATATTTGTTTCAAAAGTATCATTTCTAATTTGTATCTGTAATCTAACGTTATCAGTGATCCAATAAAAACCTTAACTCACTCTTCTATTCCAAACATAAAATACACTATTGCAATCCTGAAATATGAAGGATCCATGCAGTTTGTTCCTTATCCCATTCTCAATGATAAAAATGAATGCACTGATTTTACATTTAACCCCAAAAAATTGACCATCAATATAAACTTCAATCCAGATTGCTATCTCTTCCATATTTCTTACATACTTTTGCCATCTTTTTTACACATACACACTAGTGAAATACATGATTGCATTCTGCCTAAAATTCTACTTCCCAATCCATGCTTTTGAAATCTTCCCTTTTCTGTTTCCCCTTTCATTCAGTGCTCATCTGCCAATCCATACATAATTCTACTTTTCCATCCATCTTCATAGCCACTCCTTCTTATCCTCATATTCACAGCAGGACAAGAAACATGTTGGTGACAAAGTTATTCATGTACTCAGCATTAGTACAGTCTATTCCCTTCATTGGTTGCCACAGCAAAGCCAAGAGAGAGCAGCAGCATAGATAGGCAAAGAGGGAACGAGGCCAGCTCCTAGAGAAAATATTGGAGGCACAAATCGAGAATGGGAACGAATTAGGAAGGAAATCACAACACTCTGGTGATGCCACTCGGTTAATGTAATGTCATACTAGACCAATAGAATTTTCCCACTGATACTTCTTCATGCAAGTGTTCTAAAAATAAAGTTCCACAGTGCAAAGTATATTTTAAATATTTTCAAGCAGTTAGAATAATTTTTTTCTTACAATGAAATGTTATTAATTAAAGATTGGAAGCATGCTAAACATCACACATTAAACAATATTTTACAAATATTTCATACCAGATAAAACATGCAGATCTAATCATTTGCTCAGAAAGACTCCGAAAGACTGATGTAACAGTAATACTTCAGACTACCTCAGAGGATCTGAAGAAATGTATGAAGTGCATTCCATGACCAAAACAGATAGTCTTTAAAATGGCAGCAGCTGAACATGAAACTCGAAGGGCTGCGGGTTTCAAGAGCTAATTACCAGAACCTTCATGCGGCAGGCTTGCATAGCTCCACGTAACTTTCATTCTTTACACATGCAAATATAATTCAAATAAAAGACATACTAATTATTACACCATAATTACACATTACAATCTTTAGATATGGGATAATACTGTGTTACTTCATAATTCAGTTGGTTCTGCTTAGCTTATCTAAAAATGTCCCAGCTATTCTGCACACATGGAAATGTCTTTGGTGAGGAATGTAATAGTCATTGCCAGAAATGATTTATATAAATAAGGCTCACAAAACCGGTTTGCTCTTATGCAAACTCCATTCTCTCTCTCCCTTTGTCCTGTACCCACCAACATCTATGACTCATAGAAACATAGAAAATAGGTGCAGGAGTAGGCCATTCGGCCCTTCTAGCCTGCACCGCCATTCAATGAGTTCATGGCTGAACATGCAACTTCAGTACCCCATTCCTGCTTTCTCACCATACCCCTTGATTCCCCTAGTAGTAAGGACTTCATCTAACTCCTTTTTGAATATATTTAGTGAATTGGCCTCAACAACTTCTGTAGTAGAGAATTCCACAGGTTCACCACTCTCTGGGTGAAGAAATTCCTCCTCATCTCGGTCCTAAATGGCTTCCCCCTTATCCTTAGACTGTGTCCCCTGGTTCTGGACTTCCCCAACATTGGGAACATTCTTCCTGCATCTAACCTGTCTAACCCCGTCAGAATTTTAAACGTTTCTATGAGGTCCCCTCTCATTCTTCTGAACTCCAGTGAATACAAGCCCAGATGATCCAGTCTTTCTTGATAGGTCAGTCCCGCCATCCCGGGAATCAGTCTGGTGAACCTTCGCTGCACTCCCTCAATAGCAAGAATGTCCTTCCTCAGGTTAGGAGACCAAAACTGTACACAATACTCCAGGTGTGGCCTCACCAAGGCCCTGTACAATTGTAGCAACACCTCCCTGCCCTTGTACTCAAATCCCCTCGCTATGAAGGCCAACATGCCATTTGCTTTCTTAACCGCCTGCTGTACCTGCATGCCAACCTTCAATGACTGATGTACCATGACACCCAGGTCTCTTTGCACCTGCCCTTTTCCTAATCTGTCACCATTCAGATAATAGTCTGTCTCTCTGTTTTTACCACAAAAGTGGATAACCTCACATTTATCCACATTATACTTCATCTGCCATGCATTTGCCCACTCACCTAACCTATCCAAGTCGCTCTGCAGCCTCATAGAATCCTCCTTGCAGCTCACACTGCCACCCAACTTAGTGTCATCCGCAAATTTGGAGATACTACATTTAATCCCCTCGTCTAAATCATTAATGTACAGTGTAAACAGCTGGGGCCCCAGCACAGAACCTTGCGGTACCCCACTAGTCACTGCCTGCCATTCTGAAAAGTCCCCATTTACTCCTACTCTTTGCTTCCTGTCTGACAACCAGTTCTCAATCCATGTCAGCACACTACCCTCAATCCCATGTGCTTTAACTTTGCACATTAATCTCTTGTGTGGGACCTTGTCGAAAGCCTTCTGAAAGTCCAAATATACCACATCAACTGGTTCTCCCTTGTCCACTCTACTGGAAACATCCTCAAAAAATTCCAGAAGATTTGTCAAGCATGATTTCCCTTTCACAAATCCATGCTGACTTGGACCTATCATATTACCTCTTTCCAAATGCACTGCTATGACATCCTTAATAATTGATTCCATCATTTTACCCACTACCGATGTCAGGCTGACCGGTCTGTAATTCCCTGTTTTCTCTCTCCCTCCTTTTTTAAAAAGTGGGGTTACATTGGCTACCCTCCACTCCATAGGAACTGATCCAGAGTCAATGGAATGTTGGAAAATGACTGTCAATGCATCCACTATTTCCAAGGCCACCTCCTTAAGTACTCATGATGCTTTCCATTGCTTTGATGATTTTAGGTTCTCTGGTTCTCTCACCAAGAATGGTCTCATTCCTCTTTTTCCTCATTCCATCCGGCTCCGTCTTTCACCAACCTCCTTTGCTTGGCTTAACATTCTCACCCTTAATAACCACTTATTTAAATTTTCACACTTTCTCTGGATTAAGAGGATTTGTTATGATATCCGCAAAAGCCCCAGACATCCTTGTCTTTTCATAGCATATGCGAACCATTGCTTATTCCAATTGTGCTCTGGCCCTTGATCTCTACCTCTGTTACATTGGTGATTGTGTCTATGCTGCTTCAGGAGTTCACAGATGCTTTTTTGCTGCAAAACTCCATCTCTTTCCTTCCTTTTCTCCATATCTTTAGTATTTGTTCTGATAACACATGGTTTACACCTGACCATCTAAAATGTAATTTTTCCTCAATCGGTGGTGAAAATGTTCTTGATAGAATCCATCCAATTTCCTGCACCCCTTCTCTTACACTTCTCCCTTCCTTCATAAAAATAGCAGGACGAGGACAAGCTGTTTCACCTTGTCCAGAACAGTAGAACCAGAGGACGCAGTATGCACTTGGGGGAGGGGGGAGAGGGATAAACTTAAAACTAATCTATGAAATTGATACTTTAGTGAGCGAGTAGTCTACAGGGCTGTAGTGATACGCACCCTCCTGTAAGGCTCAGAGACGTGGACCATATACAGTCGACACCTCAAATCGCTGGAGAAATACTACCAACGATGTCTCCGCAAGAACCTGTAAATCCCCTGGGAGGACAGACTCACCAACGTTAGCGGCATCGACCAGGCCAACATCCTCAGCATCAAAGCACTAACCACACTCGACCAGCTCTGCTGGGCAGGCCACATTGTTTGCATGCCCGACATAAGACTCCCAAAGCAAGCACTCTACTTGGAACTCCTACATGGCAAGCGAGCCCAAGGTGCGCAGAGGAAACGTTTCACAGACATCCTCAAAGCCTCTTTGATAAAATGCAACATCCCCACCGACACCCTAGCCAAAGATCGCTCCAAGTGGAGGAAGTGCATCTGGGAGGGCGCTGAGCACCGAGAGTCTCATCGCCGAGAGCATGCAGAAATCAAGCAAATGCAGCAGAAGGAGCGTGCGGCAAATTAGTCCCACCCACCCTTTCCTTCAATGACTGTCTATCCCACCTGTGACAGAGACTGTAATTCCCATATTGGACTGTTCAGTCACCTAAGAACTCATTTTTAGAGTGGAAGTAAATCTTTCTCGATTTCGAGGGACTGCCTGTGATGATGATGATGGTCAATCTATGGAACAGACTCCCTAGGAAGACAGTGGAGGCAGTTGGTATTAATTCATGCAAATACAAATTAGATAGATTGCTTCCAAAAAATAATATTTGGGGATACAGTATATGAGTAATAAGACATGACACGTGGTAAGTCTAACATACATAGGTGGGAAAAGAGGACTTTGGACCCATGGTTCCCAAAGCTCTCCATCGCTGGGACTTTCTTCCTGTCGTTCTGTTATAGATTATTGATAGCAATTGATTGCTATGATTAGCCAATAACAGACAATTTTCATTGTACCATGCAATTACTAACATAGTGGAATGTGAACTAGTTAGATATTGGTCTTTTTTCGTCTATGTTCCAAATCCCACTCTCTATCTGCAGTATTATCTTTTGTCACCTTCAACATTATACGCTTGGAAAATAAGTCTTCCCATCCCCTCCTTTCTCTACTTTGTGGGAAACTATGCTCTCTGCAAAGTACTCATTCACTGCTACAAACCCTTATGACATGCTCCCTTCCCCAGGCACTTTCTCATGCAACTGTATTAGGTCCAAAATCTGTTGATTTTCTCCTTCCCATACCATTGTCTCAGATCATAAATATTTGTTCCATGCAAGGCACTGATTTACATACATTTCCGCCAATCCAGTCTACTGCTACTTTTGGTACAATCTTTGCGATACAAAAAAAGACTAAATGCAGGTTAATTGCTTTTCCAAACTTTCCCATTTTGTCTCTGTGACTCACTACATCAACTGCTCCTACCAGTCTCACACCAACATTTCCATCTCTGGCATCCTGCGCTAATCTAGTTGCATGAGAAAGTGCCTGAGGAAGGGAGCATGTCATAAGGGTTTGTAGCAGTGAATGAGTACTTTGCAGAGAGCGTCGTTTCCCACAAAGCAGAGAGAGGAGGGGATGGGAAGACATATTTTCTAAGAGTATAATGTTGAAGGTGACATGCAGGTACAGCAAGCGGTGAGGGAGACAAATGGTATGTTGGCCTTTACAGCTAGAGGATTTGCGTATAGGAGCAGGGAGGTCTTAATGCAGTTGTACAGAGCCTTGGTGAGGCCTCACCTGGAATATTGTGTTCAGTTTTGGTCTCCTAACGTGAGGAAGGACGTTCTTGCTATTGAGGGAGTGCAGCGAAGGTTCACCAGACTGATTCCTGGGATGGCAGGACCGACATATGAGGAGAGACTGGATCAACTGGGCCTTTATACACTGGAGTTTAGAAGGATGAGAGGGGATCTCATAGAAACGTATAAGATTCTGATGGGACTGGACAGGTTAGATGCGGGAAGAATGCTCCCGATGTTGGGGAAGTCCAGAACCAGAGGACACAGTCTTAGGATAAGGGGTAGGCCATTTAGGACAGAGATGAGGAGAAACTTCTTCACTCAGAGAGTTGTTAATCTGTGGAATTTCCTGCCGCAGAGAGTTGTTGATGCCAGTTCATTGGATATATTCAAGAGGGAGTTAGATATGGCCCTTACGGCTAAAGGGATCAAGGGGTATGGAGAGAAAGCAGGAAAGGGGTACTGAGGGAATGATCAGCCATGATCTTATTGAATGGTGGTGTAAGCTTGAAGGGCCGAATGGCCTACTCCTGCACATATTTTCTATGTTTCTAACGCAACTTTCAGAAAGAGTGGTGCCAAATTTTCTCTGCAGTATGCCCTGGATACAGCCATTTCTCAGGTGTAAAGCAGAGGGAAAAAGGGTCGAGATCCATTTTGCTGGATTCCCTCCCCAAGAGGAAAATGCCATGGTAATGAGGTGGGAGCAACTTCGGCTTGCCTGCCACCTCAGTTTCCTGGTTTCCATTTTGCGGGCACCAAGATGCCAGTTCACCCATTACAAGTGGCCCTTCCAAGTTGCACCCAGCCCCCACAGATTGAAGGATCCGAGAATAAGCTTCCAGCAATTTCCTCCCACTGCCAAACAGTTATGTTTCTGTTTTTCTAGGGATTGCAAGAACTATCAATAGAGCTGGAAGACTTCTGGCTGGTGGTTTTGGAAAACAGCCAGCAGACTTTACAGCCTAAGCCATTACCACTGCTATCTATTTTTTGCCCCTGCTTTTGCGTGCAAGCCCTGCTCAAAGGGAATTCCTGGGGGAATGTTGGGTCCATGGTAATGACGTGAACCCGGAAATCTGGATGGGTTACGGTCCCTCGAGGTGGAGCGTACTTCAGGTGCGTACCTCCCGACTAGCGCTCAGGCATGGGGAGAGGATAAACTTCTGTCCCAGTATCTCATCTTCCTCCAGGGAACTCTGCAGCCTTCTGGTCTGAAAAAGGATTTGAGCAACTCTCCTGCCATTTCCTTCCATTCTGCGCTTCATTCAGATTTTTTCTTAACTTATTTTAACACGACCAACGCACATTTTTTCAGCTTTAAAAAAAACTGTGTGGACTTTTCAATGTTTTCTCTCTTTCCAAACCTTTCCTCAGTTTCTTCCAATTCATGATCAGAGATTAAACTCCTGACAGTTATATCCTGTCATTAGATGGGTAACTTGACTGCGCACGAGAACATTTTTGTTGTATAGTTATCATTAGCAATGCTATGTTCTTTAATCATTTCAGATTTACTAATAGCTGTGGTCAAAATATCCAACTAGGCGAGAGACTTCTGTAAGCTAAGTGGCAAAACTGCTAGCTGGTTAAGAACATAAGAACGCAAGTAGGCCATATGGCCCCGCGAGCCTGCATGTCGCAAGCATCAAATATTATGAGCAACAATCTGAGAAATGGCCTTAAATGAAATTTGGGGATGGAAAAAGTCTGATTGTATCAGCCAAAGCTAAAATTCCAAGTTGCATCCCCCAGACCACATGTGTGTACTGAAATTCTGTTGTTGTACCACTCCATGGCCAAATCTTCTTATTTGTTCACTTTTTCCTGAAGGTGGAAGCTCGTTCTACATTACAATTCCACAGCAGGTTACAGTGATTCAGTACTATGCGTAAGCAGCCAGTCTTGTGTGAACCTAAATGATGAGACACCATTGGATAATAACCTAGTTTGAAAGTACTGACACCAACTGCACGGTTTCCACTAGATTACCAAGACTCAACATAGATCAGAAATTGAGCCAGAGATTCCTAGTCTGTAATACCACATCACACGATGTATTTACCCACTGAATCATCAGTCAGCCCTGTGTCCAAGGAAAAGACCACCACATTTGCCAATGGTGAAGTATCAACTGCATTCTGATCACTTTACTGCAATAGATTACAATTATTGCAATGCAAAAAAATCAATCATGGATTTTATATAGAACATTAAATGCTATGATTCAATCACCAGCAAAACAGGATTCCAACTAAAAAAGGGATACAAAAGTAAGTTTTTACGGCATGACAGAATAATTTTTTATTGCTCGCCAACATTCTGGGAACTGAATATTTAGGGGTATTTGATAATTCAATAGGATAGACAGAAAGGAAAAGGAGGTGGGGTAGCTCTGTTAATATAGGATGAGATCGCTGCAGTAGTGAGAAATGATATTGGCTCAGAAGATCAAGATGTAGAATCAGTTTGGGTGGAGATAAGAATTAATAAGGGGAAGAAGTCACTGGTGGGTATAGTCTATAGGCCCCCTAACAGTACCTACACTATTGGACTGAGTATAAATCAAAAAATAATGGAAGATTGCAAAAAAGAAACGGCAATAATCATGGGCGATTTTAATCTCGTATTGATTGGACAAATCAAATTGGCCAAGGTAGCCTTGAGGAAGAGTTCATAGATTGTATCCGGGATGGTTTCCTTGAACAGCAAATTGCAGAACCAATCAGGGAGCAGACTATCTTAGATCTGGTACTGTGTAATGAGACAGTATTAATAAATGATCTCCTAGTAAAGGATCCTCTAAGAAAGAGTAATCATAGCATGGTTGAATTTCAAAGTCAGTTGGAGGGTGAGAAAGTTGGATCTCAAACCAGTGTCCTGAGCTTAAATAAAGGAGATTACAAAGGTATGAAGGCAGGGTTGGCTAAAGTGGACTGGGAAAATAGATTAAAGTGTAAGACGATTGATGAGCAGTGGCAGCCATTTAAGGAGATATTTCATAACTCTCAACAAAAATATATTCCAGTGAGAAGGAAAGACTTCAAGAGAAGGGATAACCATCCGTGGCTAACTAAGGAAATAAAGGATGGTATCAAATTGAAAACAATGGCATACAAAGTGGCCAAGATTAATGGGAGGCCAAAGGAGTGGGAAACTTTTAAAACCTAGCAGAAAACGACTAAAAAAAAGAGAGAGGGAGAAGATGGATAATGAGAGTAAACTAGCAAGAAATATAAAAACAGATAGTAAGAGCTTCCACGGGCATATAAAAAGGAGAGAGTAGCTGCAATAAACATTGGTCCCTTAGAGGATGAGTCTGGGGAATTAATAATGGGGTACAGGGAAATGGCAGAGACTTTGAACAAATATTTTGTATCGGTCTTCATGTTAGAAGACACTATTAACATCCTAATAATTTATTATGAAGGGGCTATAGGGAGAGGGGAACTTAAAACAATCACTATCACGAAAGAAAAATAATGGGACTCAAGTCTCCTGCATCCTAGGGTCTAAAAGAAGTGGCTGCAGAGATAGTGGATGCATTGGTTGTAATCTAGCAAAATTCCTTGGATTCTGGAGAGGTCCTAGCAGATTGGAAAACTGCAAATGTAATGGCCCTATTTAAAAAAGGAGACAGAAAGCAAGAAACTATAGACCAGTTAGCCTAACAATCGGTCATTGGGAAAATGCTGGAGTTCATTATTAAGGAAGCAGTAGCAGAACATTTGGAAAAGCATAATAGTCAAGCAGTCAGCATGGTTTTATGAAAGGGAAATTGTCATGTATCTCACACTACTGTACATAACTGTATCTTACCATGCTATACATGACTGTAACTAGAGATGACCTATAACCACTAGCTTACCTTACCACCAGGGGTGCACTTGCAGGACACATTGGATACCTGTCCCAGACAGGTATATAAGGACAGGTCTCAGGCAAGTGTGGCATTCGAGAGCTGTGTAATAAAGGTGCAGGTCCTGAGTGACCTGGACTTCAGCATGTGCCTTGTGAGAGTTTGTACTACAGGGACAGGACTTTACAGTGGTGACGAGTTACGGGATTACAGAATCCACAGAATGGCGACCAACGGCTCAGATGAAAAATACAATGCTGGAGATAATTGGGAGGACTTTATAGAAAGGCTCCAGCAAAGCTTCGTAACCAAAGACTGGTTAGGCGACGATAAGGCAGATAAGAGAAGAGCCCATCTCTTGACCAGCTGTGGCTCGAAAACATACGCCTTAATGAAGGACCTGCTGGCACCCGAGAAACCAGCAAGCAAGTCGTTTGAAGAGTTGAGCACACTGGTAAGAGACCACCTGAAGCCAGCGAGCAGCCTACACATGGCCAGACACAGGTTCTACAACTGCAGACGCTGTGTGGGCCAGAGCATACCCGACTTTGTGGCGGAACTTCAGAGGTTGGCTAGCTTGTGTGAGTTCTCCGATGAACTAAGGAAAGAAGTACTGAGAGACTTTTTTAATGAGGGAATAGGCATATTCAGAAAGCTCATTGAGACCAAGAACTTGACCCTAGAGGCAGCAGCACTGGTTGCACAGACATTCTTGGCAGGAGAAGAAACGAGGTTGATCTACACTGCGTGTACGACAACTAACGAAACATCGGAACAAGGGGTTCATAGCGTGAAACAAGCCGTTACTCCCACACACAGACAAAGGCAGGAGAGCAGGCCTTCAACAGCAGGCAGTGGCGCCAGAAGCCATCAAGGGCCACATGAACGGCCGTTCACACCTCATCAACCCACAATGCGAGCAATCAACTACAGAATGAGAGAAGCTCAAGAGAGATCAGCCAGATGCAGCTCATCCTTTGGAAACAATGGAAGCAGTCTGTGCTGGAGATGTGGGGGAAGGCACTCATCAAGGGGGGTGTTGATTTCAGCATGCTGTTTGCAGAAACTGCAACTATACAGGGCATTTGGCCCGCATGTGCAGAAAAACGGCAGCTCGGCTGGTATACAAATCGGAAGGGTCGGAAAGTGGACCAGAAGACAGTGGGGCCAGTACCCGGGACACCGAGGTACAGCCGGTCAACACGACCAATGGCCACTGCTCTTGGTTTTGGGGGGACGCCCAGGAATGCGCCTTCAATAAGGCACACAACCTTCTGTGTTCCAACAGTGTTTTGGCTTTCCTTGATCCAGGTAAAAAGCTAGTTCTTACATGTGATGCGTCAGCGTACGGGGTCGGGTGCGTTTTACAACATGTCAATAGTGCGGGTAAATTACAACCCATAGCTTATGCCTCCGGGTCACTTTCGCAGGCGGAGCGCGGGTACAGAATGGTGGAGAAGGAGGCGCTCGCGTGCGTATGCAGTGTCAAAAAGATGCACCAATACCTTTTTGGGGCCAAGTTCGTGTTAGAAACCGACCACAAGCCCCTCACGTCCCTACTATCCGAGAGCAAGGCAATAAACGCCAACGCCTCGGCGCGCATTCAACGGTGGGCACTCATGCTGGCCTCTTATGATTACACCATAAGGCACAGACAACTGTGCCGACGCGCTTAGCAGGCTACCCCTGGCGACCACGGAAGGGTCTGACGAACAGGACTGTGAGATAGTCATGGCAATCAATGCCTTTGAGTCCACAGGTTCGCCCATGACAGCTCGCCAAATCAGAGCCTGGACAACCAGCGACCCCACGTTATCCCTAGTAAAAAGATGTGTCTTAACTGGTGACTGGGCAGAGGCTTGCGATGCCTGCCCCGAGGAGATCAAACCTTTCCATAGGCGCATGCATGAGCTGTCACTACAAGCAGACTGCCTGATGTGGGGCAGCCGAGTAATCACGCCTCTGCGAGGCAGCGAGGCATTTGTCCGGGAGCTCCACCGCGAGCACCCGGGGATCGTTCTCATGAAGGCCATAGCCAGATCACACGTCTGGTGGCCTGGTATTGACGCGGACCTGGAGCTCTGCGTCCGAAGGTGCACCATTTGTGCCCAACTCAGTAATGCCCCCAGGAAGGCCCCCCTGAGCCCCTGGCCCACCAAACTTTGGTCGCGGGTGCACGTAGACTATGCGGGCCCATTCATGGGCAAAATGTTCCTCGTAGTCGTTAATGCATTTTCTCAGTGGATCGAATGCACCATTTTAAACTCAAGCACCACCTCCACCACTGTGGAGAGCCTTGGAACCATGTTCACAATGCACGGCTTTCCTGACATACTGGTCAGTGATAATGGTCCGTGCTTCACCAGCGCAGAATTCCAAGGTTTTGAGAGTGACCACGGCATAAATCATGTTAGGACAGCACCGTTCAAGCTGGCCTCCAACGGCCAGGCGGAGCGAGCAGTGCAGATCATTAAACAAGGCATGCTTAAAATCCAAGGTCCCATGCTGCAGGGCCGCCTGTCGCGACTACTGCTGGCATACAGATCTCATCCGCATTCGTTGACTGGAGTTCCCCCCGCGCAACTATTGATGAAACGGACCTTAAAGACAAGGCTCTCATTAATCCTCCCAGGCATGCATGAAATCGTTGAGGCAAAGCGCCGTAAGCTAACTGAGTACCATGACCGAAATTCAAGGGGGAGGTGGAATGAGATAGGGGACAAAGTGTTTGTGCTAAACTATGGCAGGGGTCCCAAATGGCTTGCAGGGACAGTAACAGGCAAGGAAGGAAACAGGCTACTGGTGGTACAAATGGACAATGGTCAAACCTGCCGGAGGCATGTAGACCAAGTCAAAAGTAGATCTACCAACAACACTGCTGAACCAGAAGCAGACTACAATGTGGAACTCATACCACACCTGGTGGACAGCCAGAGGGAACAACCTGAGGAAAAGGCAATCCCAACAGACAGCCCAGGCAAGATACCAGCAATCACACCGAAAGAAAAACAGGCATCAAGGCAAACAACTGAACCACAACTAAGACGCTCCACACGAGAGCGTAGACCACCTGAGAGACTGAACCTATAAAGACAATAAGATCTTGGGGGAGGGTGATGTCACGTATCTCACACTACTGTACATAACTGTATCTTACCATGCTATACATGACTGTAACTAGAGATGACCTGTAACCACTAGCTTACCTTACCACGAGGGGTGCACTTGCAGGAGACACTGGATACCTGTCCCAGACAGGTATACAAGGACAGGTCTCAGGCAAGTGTGGCATTCGAGAGCTGTGTAATAAAGGTGCAGGTCCTGAGGGACCTTGACTTCACCATGTGCCTCGTGTGAGTTTGTATTGCAGGGACAGGACTTTACAGAAATCATGTTTGACAAATTTGCTGCAGTTTATTTGAGGATGTAACGAGCTGGGTGGATAAGGGGGAACCAGTGGATGCGGTCTATTTGGATTTCCAGAAGGCATTTGATAAGGTGCCACATAAAAGCTTACATAAAAAACAAGAGCTCACTTAGTTGGGAATAATATATTAGCATGGATAGAGGATTGGCTAACTAACAGAAAGTCGGGATCAATGGATCATTTTCCGGATGGCAAACGGTAACTAGTCGAGTGCTGCAGGGATCGGTGCTGGGACCTCAACTATTTACAATCCATATGAATGATTTAGATGAAGGGACAGAGTGTAATGTAGCCAAGTTTGCTGGTGATACAAAGATGGGTGGGAAAGCAAGTGGTGAGGAGGACACAAAAAATCTGCAAAGGGATATAGACAGGCTAAGTGAGTGGGCAAAAATTTGGCAGATGGCGTATAATGTGGGAAACTGTGAGGTTATCCACTTTGGCAGGAAAAATAAAAAAACAAATTATTTAAATGGGGAGATTACACAAAATGCTGCAGTACAGAGGAACCTGGGGGTCTTTGTGCATGAAACACAAAGTTAGTATGCAGGTACAGCAAGTAATCAGGAAGGCAAATGGAATGTTGGCCTTTATAGCAAGAGCGATGGAGTATAAAAGCAGGGAAGTCCTACTACAACTGTACAGGGTATTAGTGAGACCACACTTATGGTACTGCATACAGTTTTGGTCTTATTTAAGTAAGGATATACTTGCATTGGAGGCAGTTCAGAGAAGGCTCACTCAGTTGATTCCTAAGATGAAGGGGTTGACTTGTGAAGAAATGTTGAGCAGGTTGGGTCTATACTCATTGGAGCCTCGAAAAATGAGAGGTGATCTTATTGAAACAGATAAGATACTGAGGGGGCTCGACAAGGTAGATGCAGAGAGGATGTTTCCACTCGTGTGGGAATGTAGAACTAGGGGGCATAATTTAAGAATAAAGGGTCACCCATTTCGAACTGAAATGAGGAAGAATTTCTTCTCCAAGTAGTTCATAAATCTGTGGAATTCTCTGCCCAGGGAACTGTGGAGGATGGGTCATTGAATATATTTAAAGTGGAGATAGATAGATTTTTGAACGAAAAGGGAGTGAAGGGTTTGTGGGGAGTAGGCA
Source organism: Pristiophorus japonicus (assembly GCF_044704955.1). NCBI lineage: Eukaryota > Metazoa > Chordata > Chondrichthyes > Pristiophoridae > Pristiophorus > Pristiophorus japonicus. Next base: position 228,471,770 of record NC_091981.1, read on the forward strand.
GGGAAGTGGAGCTGAGCCCAAGATCAGATCAGCCATGATCTTATTAAATGACGGAGCAGGCTTGAGGGGCCAATGGTCTACTCCTGCTCCTATTTCTTATGTTCTTAAAAACTTGAAGATTTACATAATTCATGATAATACAACTAAGCTTACCTATACAGTTCTTTATCTGGGTCTGAAAATGCCTCATTCACAATTTTGTTTGGAGGCCTCGCCTACTATGCGACTAAAATCTTGGACTTAATTTTTTCTTATGTCTTTTTCTGTCTCATACTTTCCCTGTGACACACAGACCATTATCTTTCTCCCTGCCTAAAGCACTGGTGTAGCTAACAATCCTGCATGCTCAAGTCAGGTACGGTGTTGTGGAAACATGTGTTGTTGTTCTGGCCTTGTTACATTTAGTTCATTTAATCACCAGCTTCACCATGTACATAAATGTATGACCCGTGTACTTTAAGTTGGTTTTGCTTCCATTTTTCCTCATGCTTCAAAAAACTGCTTACTTTGGCACGATCCAGACATGCATAATTCACACACTTGATTAGGAATTTCTCGCTCATCTCTTACTCTCTTTGTGAAAAAGAAAATTGTTGACATCAGCAGAATGCAAAATTGCTGACCTTAAAATTGGGAGAACAATGAAAGAGTGAAACAAAGATGAAGAGAGAACATGGATGAAGGGTTAAGGTATGGAGAAAGAAAGGTAGGATACGAGATAAGGCAGAAAGTTGGGGAGAGGAGTGGAAGGGGACACAAAAGGTGAACAATGTGATGGGAGAGTAACAAGAAATAGTGTGTGTTTGTTTCATCTGTTTCTGTAAGAACTTTCACAGACATATTATTCTATATGTACATCTATCTATAAAATAAGAGTTTATTGTTCTATTTATAGACATGCAATATTGCTAATATATAACATTATTCTACTGTATGTATACATACAATAGGATAAAATGTTATACAGTATATAAATAAAATCTGGAATGTAGTTTATCATTTTAATAGGCATTATATACATGTATGCATTACATGAGTTAATGCTTCTATCATTATAAACAGCCTATCATCGGACACACGGTGAGCAATGCCACAGGCTATCATATCATATCATTATTTCATACTCTGAACTAATTTGGCAGATTTACCATTTGAAATCCAGTATTAGCTAACTGCCTTCATTCATCCCGGGGTAGGAGGAGAAATAATCATTTACAGTGATTCTCTGGCCAACAGGCTGCTTTAAAAATATTCTATACAACATTACTTTACACTGGTATTCTTGCAAAAACTTGAATAATCTGATGAAACTGCCAACCAAGAAAACCCCCTATTCTCATTTGTCCTAATAAAATCAAACTTCAACTGATCCATATTTCTGGTTCCAAATAATGCCAGTCCCTTATGATTCAAGATCTTGGCATAAATTGTATGGATTATGGACAAAAACTCTATTCAATATTATCACTGGATAAATAAAGCAGGGTAGCTGTTGAGCAAAAACTGCATAATCCGTCTTCAACTGACTGAACAGTTATTTAAGCAATTGTAAGAACAATTCCCACAATTATTAAGAAATGCACAAATTAGTTCATTTCATAAATTTTAGCTGCATCTGCACACAGATCCAAACTTTTCTTTAGTAACTCAAAATAAAGTGATGAATCTCCTTACTGTTGAAATGGTTTATGTTATATATGTAAACCTGTAAATAGCTTGTTTAACCACTAGAGGGCTCATTCCCTGGAGTACCAAGAGATCCCACAATCCCTTGGAAGCACCTGTACATAAGGAGGCCTCACAGTCTGGAGAGGCACTCTGGAGACCTGTAATAAAAAACTACGGTCACACTTTACTTTGAGGTCACAGTATCTGGCCAGGCTCTTCATTCAATACATAACAACTGACGACGAGATAAGATGACGAACCCCACCGCAACGATGCAGAAAACAGTGGGCATCCTGGAGAAATTTTTGGAGGGAGATGATTGGGAAACTTTCGTGGAGCGATTCGACCAATACTTCGTGGCCAACGAGCTGGAAGGAGACGCGAATGCTGCCAAACGAAGGGCGATTCTCCTCACCGTTTGCGGGGCACCAATGTATGGCCTCATGAAAAATCTGCTTGCTCCAGCGAAACCCACAGAGAAGTCGTATGCTGATTTGTGCACACTGGTCCAGGAGTATCTAAACCCAAAGGAAAGCGTTCTGATGACGAAGTACCGGTTCTACACGTACAAGAGATCTGAAGGACAGGAAGTGGTGAGCTACGTCACCGAACTGAGACGCCCTTGCAGGACATTGCGAATTTGAAGGACACTTGGAGCACATGCTCAGGGACCTTTTTGTACTTGGCATTGGCCATGAAGTAATACTTCACAAACTTTTGACTGTGGAGACCCCAACCTTAAGCAAAGCCATAGCGATAGCACAGGCATTCATCACCACCAGTGACAATACCAAACAAATTTCTCAGCACAACAGTGCTGCTACAAGTACTGTGAACAAAGTAACGTGTTTTCGAATCAGAATGTACAGGGCAGGCCTCACATGCCTGCAGCTGCATGTCCGCAGATGTCTCAGAGTCCACCATCAAGGGTGGTGAATGCAAGGCTACTAACACCTTGTTGGCGCTGCAGAGGTGATCATCGTTTCCATTCATGCCACTTCAAAGGATATGTTTGCAAGGGCCATGGAACAATGGGACATCTCCAATGTATGCAAGCTGCAAACCCTGCTAATCCTGCAAACCACCATGTTTCAGAGGAGGACAGATCCACAGTGGATCACGATGAACCAGAGCCTCAGACTGAGGAGGCAGAGGTATATGGGGTGCACACGTTTACCACAAAGTGTCCCCCGCTAATGCTGAAGGTTGAATTAAATGGACTCCTGGTGTCAATGGAGCTGGACACGGGCGCAAGCCAGTCCATGATGACCCAAAAGATTTTCGATAAATTGCGGTGTAGCAAGGCCTCAAGGCCAGTCCTGACTCCCATTCGCACTAAACTGAGAACCTACACAAAGGAACTGATTTCCGTAATCGGCAGCGTAAAGGTCTCCTACGATGGAGTGGTCCACAAGCTACCACTCTGGGTGATACTGGGCGATGGCCCCATGCTGCTCAGCAGGAGCTGGCTGGGGAAGATACGCTGGAACTGGGACGACGTCCGAGCGCTCTCATCCGTCAATAATACTTCATGTGCCCAGGTCTTAAACAAGTTCCCCTCGCTGTTTGAACCTGGCATCGGAAGTTCCAATGAGCAAAAGTGCCGATCCACCTGATTCTGGGGGCACGACCCATCCATCACAAGGCGAGAGCGGTACCATACATGATGAGAGAGAGGGTGGAGATCGAGCTGGACCGGCTGCAACGAGAGGGCATCATTTCGCCAATCGAATTCAAAGAGTGGGCCAGTCCGATTGTTCCAGTCCTCAAGGGAGTCGGCACCGTCAGAATCTGTGGTGATTACAAAGTAACTATCATTTCTCCCTGCAGGATCAATACCCACGGCCAAAGGCAGACGACCTATATGCGACGCTGGCAGGAGGAAAAACGTTCACGAAGCTGGACTTGACCTCGGCGTACATGACACAGGAGCTGGAGGAATCATCGAAGGGCCTCACCTGCATCAACACGCACAAAGGTCTCTTCATTTACAACAGATGCCCGTTTGGGATTCGATCAGCGACAGCGATATTCCAGAGAAACATGGAAAGTTTACTGAAGTCGGTCCCGCGCACCGTGGTCTTCTAGGACGACATCTTGGTTACAGGTCGGGACACCGTCGAGCTTCTGCAGAACCTGGAGGAGATTCTTATTCGGCTCAATTGCATGGGGCTTAGGTTAAAACGCAATCAAAGTGCGTTTCCCTGGCGCCTGAAGTGGAGTTCCTGGGGAGAAGAATCGCAGCGGACGGCATCAGGCCCACCGATTCAAAGACAGAGACAATCGAGAGCGCACTGAGACCACAGAATGTAACGGAGCTGCGGTCGTTACTGGGACTCCTGAACGACTTTGTTAACTTCTTACCGGGTCTTAGCACATTGTTAGAACCACAACATGCTTTACTGCGTAAGGGAGACGAATGGGTCGGGGGTAAAAGCCAAGAAAATGCCTTTGTAAAAGCTAGAAAACTATTATGTTCAAACAAATTGCTTGTGCTGTATGATCCATGTAAGCGTTTGGTACTAGCATGTGATGCACCATCAGACGGCGTCGGGTGTGTATTGCAACAAGCTAACGAATCTGGGAAATTGCAACTGGTTGCTTATGCATCCAGAAGTCTGTCTAAGGCTGAGAGGGACTACAGCATTATAGAAAAAGCAGCGTTAGCGTGTGTTTATGGGGTAAAGAAAATGCACCAATCTCTGTTTGGGCTCAAATTTGAATTGGAAACCGATCATAAGCCACTGATATCCCTTTTTTCTCAAAGTAAGGGGATAAATATGAATGCATCAGCCCGCATCCAGAGATGGGTACTCACGTTGTCTGCATACAACTATGCCATCTGCCACAAGCCAGGCACAGAAAACTGTGCCGATGCTCTCAGTAGGCTGCCATTGCCCACCACAGGGGTGGAGATGGCACAGCACACAGATTTAGTCATGGTAATGGAAGCATTCGAGAGTGAGCCATCACCTGTTACCACCTGACAGATTAGGAGCTGGACGAGCCAGGATCCCTTACTGTCCTTAGTGAAAAACTGTGTGCTCCACGGGAGTTGGACCAGTGTCCCGTTAGAAATGCAGGAAGAAATAAAGCTGTACCAGTGGCGCAGAGATGAAATGTCTATACAGGCAGACGGCCTTCTGTGGGCTAATCGGGTAGTCGTACCCAAAAAGGGCAGGAACACTTTCATTAGTGACCTCCACAGTACCCACCCAGGCACTGTAATGATGAAAACGATAGCCAGATCCCACGTGTGGTGGCCCAGTATCGATGCAGACTTCGAGTCCTGCATGCACAAATGTAATGCATGTTCACAGTTAAGCAAGGCACCCAGGGAGGCGCCACTAAGTTTATGGTATTGGCCCTCCACACCGTGGTCGAGGGTCCATGTCAACTATGCAGGCCCGTTCTTGGGAAAAATGTTCCTAGTGGTTGTAGATGCGTACTCCAAATGGATTGAATGTGAGATAATATCGGCAAGCACGTCCGCTGCCACCACTGAAAGCCTGCGGGCCATGTTTGCCACGCACGGCTTGCCTGATGTCCTTGTGAGTGACAATGGGCTGTGCTTCACCAGTGTCGAGATCAAAGAGTTCATGATCCATAATGGGATCAAACATGTCACATCTGCCCCGTTTAAACCAGCATCCAATGGTCAGGCAGAGAGAACAGTGCAAACAATCAAGCAGAGCTTGAAGAGGGTAACTGAAGGCTCACTGCAGACTCGCCTATCCCGAGTCTTGCTTAGTTACTGGACAAGACCCCACTCGCTCACTGGGATTCCCCCCGCTCATGAAAAGGGCACTTAAGACAAGGCTCTCGTTAGTCCACCCAGATCTACACGAACAGGTAGAGAGCAGGCGGCTTCAACAAAGTATATATCATGATTGCGCAAATGTGTCACGCGTGTCATGTATCTTACATTATTATATGTAACTGTATCCTAACATGTTATACATGACTGTAATAAGATATGACCTGTAACCACCAGCACACCTTACCACCAGGGGTGCACTTGCAAGAGACAGGTATATAAGGACAGGTCTCAGGCAAGTGCAGCATTCCAGAGCTGTGAAATAAAGGTGCAGGTCCAGAGTGGCCTTGACTTCACTACATGCCTCGTGTGAATCTGTACTGAGGGGACAGGACTTTACAGTGGCGACGAGTTACGGGATTACAGAATCCACAGAATGGCGAACAACGGATCAGATGAAAAGTACAATGCGGGAGACAATTGGGAGGACTTTATAGAAAGGCTCCAGCAAAGCTTTGTAACCAAAGACTGGTTAGGTGACGATAAGGCAGACAAGAGAAGAGCCCATCTCTTGACCAGCTGTGGCTCTAAAACATATGCTTCAATGAAGGATCTGTTGGCACCCGAGAAACCAGCAAGCAAGTAATTTGAAGAATTGAGCACACTGGTAAGAGACCACCTGAAGCCAGCGAGCAGCCTACACATGGCCAGACACAGGTTCTACAACTACAGACGCTGCGTGGACCAGAGCATACCCGACTTCGTGGCGGAACTTCGGAGGTTGGCTAGTTTATGTGAGTTCTCCGATGAACTGAGGAGAGAAATGCTGAGAGACTTTTTTATTGAAGGAATAGGCCACGCAGGCATATTCCGAAAGCTCATAGAGACAAAGAACCTAACCTTAGAGGCAGCAGCACCGGTTGCACAGACATTCTTGGTAGGGGAAGAAGAAACGAGGTTGATTTACAATGCAGGTACAACAACTAATGAAATATCAGAAGAAGAAGTTCACAGCACTAAACAAGCTGCTACCCCCACACACAGACAAAACCGGGAGAACAGGCTATTGACAGCAGGCAGAAGCCATCAAGGGCCACAGGATCGGCCGTTCATACCTCATCAACCCACAATGCGAGCAATCAACTACAAACTGAGAGAAGCTCAAGAGAGATCAGCCAGACACAGCTCATTATTTGGGAACACTTTGAACAATGGAACAGGTCTGTGCTGGAGGTGTGGGGGTGGGCACTCGTCAAGGGAATGTCGATTTCAGCAGGCTGTTTGCAGAAATTGTGAATATACAGGGCATTTGGCCCGCATGTGCAAAAAAATGGCAGCTCAGCTGGTATACGAATCGGATGGGTCGGAAAGCGGACGAGAAGATGGTGGGGACAGTACCCGGGACGTCGGTGTACAGCGGGTCAACACGATCAATGGCCACCGCTCCTACAACAGGACGCCTCCTATAATGAGAGGGTCCTACTCAATGGGATATCTGTCAACATGGAGCTGGATACGGGAGCGAGTCAATCTCTCACGGGCGCTCAACAATTTGAACAACTGTGGCCGCATAAAAGAGACAGACCAAAAATCACAAGGGTCGACACCAAACTAAGGACCTATACCAAAGAAATCGTACCAGTCCTCGGTAGCGCCATGCTCTCTGTCACACACAAAGGGACAGTGAACCGACTTCCCCTGTGAATTGTCCCCGGAGACCCCCCAGCACTGCTGGGGAGAAGCTGGCTGGAAAAACTAAACTGGAAATGGGATGATGTTCATGCCATGTCATTAGAGGAACGGACTTCCTGCTCAACAGTTATAAAGCGATTTGAACATCTCTTTCAGCCAGGTGTGGGCACTTTCAAAGGGGCCAAAGTCAAAATCTACATCACACAGGATGCTAGACCGGTCCATCACAAGGCTAGAGCTGTACCCTATGTGATGAGGGAAAAGATTGAACACGAACGAGACAGGCTTCTGCGGGAAGGCATTATATCACCTGTGGAATTTAGCGACTGGGCAAGTCCCATCGTCCCAGTCATGAAGCCTGATGGATCCGTACGAATCTGTGGGGACTACAAATCTACCATAAACAGAATCTCCCTACAGGACCAGTACCCGCTGCCCAGAGCGGTGGACTTATTTGCCACATTGGCTGGAGGTAAACTTTTCTCAAAATTAGACCTCACATCTGCGTATATGACACAAGAATTGACCGAGGAATCCAAGATACTCACCACCATCAACACACATCGAGGCCTTTTCATGCACAATCAATGCCCATTCGGCATCAGATCAGCAGCTGCCATATTCCAGCGCAACATGGAGAGTCTGCTCAAGTCCATCCCGGGGACGGTTGTATTTCAAGACGACATACTTATCACGGGCAGGGACACCGACTCCCATCTCCATAATTTGGAGGAAGAACTAAAGCGGTTGGATCAGGTAGGCATACGAGTCAAGAAATCCAAGTGCCTGTTTCTCGCACCCGAGGTTGAATATTTGGGCAGAAGGATTGCCGCTGATGGAATCCGCCCAACAGAGTCCAAAACAGAAGCAATTCGCCTGGCACCCAGGTCCCGGAATGTCTCAGAACTGCGCGCCTTTCTCGGGCTACTCAATTACTTTGGGAACTTTATGCAGAACTTAAGCATGCTGCTGGAGCCTCTCCACGTGCTACTCAGGAAGGGGTGCGATTGGTTTTGGGGGGAAGCCCAGGAATGCGCCTTCAATAAGGCACACAATCTTCTGCGTTCCAACAGTGTTGATCCAGGTAAAAAACTAGTTCTCACATGCGATGCGTCAGCGTATGGGATCGGGTGCGTTTTGCAACATGTCAATAGTGCGGGAAAATTACAACCCATAGCTTATGCCTCCGGGTCACTTTTGCGGGCGGAGCGCGGGTACGGAATGGTAGAGAAGGAGGCGCTCGCGTGCGTGTACGGTGTCAAAAAGATGCACCAATACCTTTTCGGGGCCAAGTTCACGTTAGAAACCGACCACAAGCCCCTCACGTCCTTACTATCCGAGAGCAAGGCAATAAATGCCAACGCCTCAGCGCGAATTCAACGGTGGGCACTCATGCTGGAGTCCTACGACTATACTATAAGGCACAGACCAGGCACAGACAATTGTGCCGACGTGCTCAGCAGGCTACCCCTGGCGACCATGGAAGGGTCTGACGAACAGGGCTCTGAGATAGTCATGGCAATCAATGCCTTTGAGTCCACAGGTTTGCCCATGACGGCTCGCCAAATCAGAGCCTGTACGGCCAGCCACCCCATGTTATCCTTAGTAAAAAGATGTGTCCTAACCGATGACTGGACAGAGGCTCGCGATGCCTGCCCGAGGAACTAAAACCCTTTCACAGGCACATGCATGAGCTGTCCCTACAAGCAGACTGCCTGATGTGGGGCAGCCGAGTAGTCATGCCTCTGCTAGGCAGAGAGACATTTGTCCGGGAGCTCCACCGCGAGCACCCGGGGATCATTCTCATGAAGGCCATAGCCAGATCCCACGTCTGGTGGCCTGGTATTGACGCAGACTTGGAGCTCTGCGTCCGAAGGTGCACCATTTTTGCCCAACTCAGCAATGCCCCCAGAGAGGCTCCACTGAGCCCCTGGCCTACCAAACAGTGGTCGCAGGTGCACGTAGACTATGCGGGCCCATTCATGGGCAAAATGTTCCTCGTAGTTGTAGATGCATTTTCAAAGTGGATCGAATGCACCATTTTAAACTCGAGCACAACCTCCACCACTGTGGAGAGCCTCGCAACCATGTTTGCAACGCACGGAATCCCTGACATATTGGTCAGTGACAATGGTCCGTGCTTCACCAGCACACAATTCCAAGACTTTATAATTGACCACGGCATAAATCACGTCAAGACGGCACCGTTCAAGCCGGCCTCCAACGGCTAGGCGGAGAGAGCAGTGCAAATCATTAAACAAGGCATGCTTAAAATCCAAGGTCCCACGCTGCAGGGTCGCCTGTCACGACTGCTGCTGGCATACAGATCTCGTCCACACTCACTGACTGGGATCCCCCCCCGCGCAACTGTTGATGAAAAGGACTTTAAAAACAAGGCTCTCATATAATCCTCCCAGACATGCACAAAATCGTTGAGGCAAAGCGCCGTAAGCTGACTGAGTACCATGACAGAAATTCGAGGGGGAGATGGAATGAGATAGGGGACAAAGTGTTTGTACTAAACTATGGCAGGGGTCCCAAATGGCTTGCAGGGACAGTAACGGGCAAGGAAGGAAACAGGCTATTGGTAGTACAAATGGACAATGGCAAAACCTGCCGGAGGCATGTCGACCAAGTCAAAAGCAGATTTGCCAACAACACTGCGGAACCAGAGGCAGACTACAATGTGGAACTCGCACCACATCTGGTGGACAGACAGAGGGAACAACCTGAGGAAAGGGCAATTCCAACAGACAGCCCAGGTGAGTCAACAACAATCACACCAATCGAAACAGACAGCCCAGGCGAGATACCAGCAACCACACCCAAAGAAAAACAGACACCACGCAAACAACTGAACCACAACTCAGACGCTCCACGCGAGTGTGCAGACCACCTGAGAGACTGAACCTATAAAGACAATAAGACCTTGGGGGAGGGTGATGTCATGTATCTTACATTATTATATATAACTGTATCCTAACATGCGATACATGACTGTATTAAGATATGACCTGTAACCACCAGCATACCTTAATACCAGGGGTGCACTTGCAAGAGACAGGTATATAAGAGCAGGTCTCAGGCAAGTGCAGCTTTTCAGAGCTGTGAAATAAAGGTGCAGGTCCAGAGTGACCTTGACTTCACTACATGCCTCGTGTGAATCTGTACTGAGGGGACAGGAATTTACAACGCGAAATTGAGATTAATGATCCTGTATTTGTGTTGAACTATGGAAAAGGTCCCAAGTGGCTTCCCGGCACTGGGCACTGTCATGGCCAAAGAGGGGAGTAGGGTGTTTCTGGTCAAACTTTCGAATGGACTCACCTACAGGAAATACTTGGACCAAACCAAACTCAGATTCATGGACTATCCAGAGCAACCCACAATAGACTCTACATTATTTGGCCCTCCGACCCAGCGGTTGACCACGAAGCAGAACCCATCATCCACAGCAGCCCAGCAGGACTCACCACGCCAGGCAGCCCAGCAAGGCCAGCTGCACAGCAGCCCAGCAAGGGCCCAACAAACGATTCACCAAAACCAGCATTTGCCCCAGATCGACCCACATTGTAAATAGTTACACTATTGACTTTGGGGGGCTGAGGACGGGGAGGGGAGGAGAAGTGTTGTTATATCTTTAAGCCTGTAAATATCTTGTTTAACCACCAGAGGGCTCATCCCCCTGGAGTACCAAGGGATCCCACAATCCCTTGGGAGCACCTGTACATAAGGAGACCTCACAGGCTGGAGAGGCACTCTGGAGACCTGTAATAAAGGACAATGGTCACACTTTACTTTGAGCTCACAGTATCTGGCCAGGCTCTTTATTCAATACATAACAGTTTAGGAGTCTCAAAACACTACGTCAGGTATATCAGGACTGTAAAGACATTTGGCCCCCTCAGTCAACTCAATCATCGTAAAGAAGCCTTATGTAATAGCAATTTCAGAAAAGTATTCCTTGATGAAATCTCTTAAATAAAGACAACCTAATACTTAATATGAAAACAAATAGGTGAAGATTATGCAATATTATCTCACCTCCTGACTCATACAGCAATTAGCTGCTTCCTTCCATCTCGCTACAGCTTGGGCTCCATTAATAACTGCAGCACCCAGTGTTAGCACAGCATGCAAAACATCACCACATGCAGATCATAAAGCAGTTGCATATCATCACATTCTCCCACCTGGCCCATTTAATGAAGTAAGGCAAATGGTTGAGCAGATTGAATGTGTAAAAGGAATATCGGGTAATCTCTGTCACTGCCCACGTGACCAGGAAAAGAACGACGCTCTCCTCATTCTGTATCTGGAGATTGTTTCATGAAAAAAAGTACAAGTTCAGCAAAAAAGTTTCAAGTACTAGATTCAGAAGTACATTTGATTCTTCCTTCCTACAGTGTATACTATGTTCAGTAGAAATACCCAAACACATATATTTTGCAATTTGACAAATTACAATAACATTTAATATCAATTATGCTCATGACCGTTTTCATGAATACTACAACAACAAACGTGTTGTTATCTAGCGCCTTTAACGTAGTAAAACATCCCAAGGCGCTTCACAGGAGTATTATGAGACAAAAGATTTGAAAACAAGGATGCGAATTTTGAAATCGAGGCATTACTTAGCTGGGAGCCAATGTAGGTCAGCGAACACAGGAGTGATGGGTGAGCGGGACTTGGTGCGAGTTAGGACACGGGCGGCCGAGTTTTGGATCACCTCAGTTTATATAGGTTAGAGTATGGGAGGCCAGCCAGGACTGTGTTGAAATAGTCAAGTCTAGCGGTAACAAAGGCATGAATGAGGGTTTCAGCAGCGGATGAGCTAAGGCAAGGGCGGAGGCAGCGATGTTACGGAGGTCTTAGTTATAAGAACATAAGAAATAGGAGCAGGAGTAGGCCTTTGGCCCCTCGAGCCTGCTCTGTCATTCGATAAGATCATGCCTGATCTGATCATGGACTCGGCTCCACTACCTTGCCCGCTCCCCTTATCGCTCAAAAATCTGTCTATCTCCACCTTAAATATATTCAATGACCCATTCAATAGCTCTCTGGGGCAGAGAATTCCATAGATTTATAACCCTCAGCGAAGAAATTCCTCTTCATCTCAGTTTTAAATGGGCGACCCCTTATTCTGAGACTGTGTACCCTAGTTTTAGTTTCCCCTATGAGTGGAAATATCCTCTCTGCATCCACCTTGTTGAGTCCCCTCATGATCTTATATGTTTCAATAAGATCACCTCTCATTCTTCTGAACTCCAATGTGAATAGGCCCAATCTACTCAACCTATCTTCATAAGTCAAACTCAACTCCGGAATCAACCTAGTGAACCTTCAATGAATAGCCTCCAATGCAAGTATATTCTTCCTTAAATACGGAGACCAAAACTGTACGCAGTACTCGCATTTCAGGGTCAAATATGACACCCAGGCTTTGAACAGTGTGGTTTAGCCTCAGACAGATGTTGGAGAGGGATGGAGTCAGTGGCTAGGGATTGAGTTTGTGGCAGGAACCGACCAAAAACAATAGCCTTGATCTTGCCAATATTTAATTGGAGAAAATTTCTGCTCATCCAGAACTGACTGTTGGAGAAGCAGTCAGACAATTTAGAGACCGTGGAGGGGTCGAGAAAAGTGGTATTGAGGTAGAGCTGGGCGTCATCAGCATACATGTGGAAATTGATGCTGTGTTTTCGGATGATGTCGCCAAGGGGCAACATGTAGATGAGAGGGGGCCAAGGATAGATCTTTGGGGGACACCAGAGGTAACGATGCGGGGGCGGGAAGAGAAGTTGTTATAGGTGATTCTTTGGCTACGATTAGATAGATAAGAGTAGAACCAGGCGAGTGCAGTCCTACCCAGCTGGGCAATGGTGGAGAGGCGTTGAAGGATGGAGTGGTCAAATGTGTTAAAGGCTGCAGACAATTCAAGAAGGACGAGGAGGGATAGTTTGCCTTTATCACAGTCACAAACTATGTCATTTGTGACTTTGTTGAGAGCCATTTCGGTACTGTGGCAGGGGTGGAAACCTGATTGGAGGGATTCAAACATGGAGTTGCGGGAAAGATGGGCACGGATTTGGGAGGCGACGACACATTCAAGGACTGTCAAGTATTGATCCATGGAAGTATCAAGGGCTGTTGAATCAGTTATAGGCAAAATCAACAAATTTGTATGGCAGAATTCAGGTTTATTATAAGCTAAAAATACAAAAGCCAATTGGTAAAATGAGTGGATATTTTTGCAAGTTGTTACACATATGTGTGCCAATCTCAACTGCTGCAATAAGCCTTACTGGAAGCTACGTCCAGTGTATATGCACAGGTTCCAATACTTTGTACATGTAGGTCTTGTATCTGTGCTTTTAAACTGGACAAGTGTGGCATGCAAGTAATGCTTATAGTTTACCTATATTGGGCTCAATTTTCCCCAATCCCTTTTTTCAGCACACTCACCCAAGAAGCGCTGGCTTTGTGCACTGGAAACGTCGGCGAAAAAATGTGCCCCCATCCTGGCCGCTTTGTCGAGTGTCCCAGGTCCTGGTGCAGCGTATATAGTGGCATGGGGGGCAGAGCTAAGCCATTGTTGGCAGCTGTCCGCATGCGTAGTGGAGTCTGCTCCTCAACCTCCCAGCGCGTCCTGCAGGCTGTGAGTAGGACCCGACGCTCGCTGCCCCTATCCCTGGTCGAATGGTCTCCCGCACCGGCCTGGGCGGGCCCGCTGTGAATCTCTCTCTACCCCGCCCCTCCTTCACCAATGCCACTGTGAATCTCTCTCTCTCCCCCCCCCGCCCCTTTCAGCAATGCCATGTTCAGCCTCTCCCTCCCTCCCTTCTCCATTCATAGATACCACGTTCAGCCTAGCCTCCCGGTGTGCGTCTTGCCTCCCCTATCCCAGGTCGAATGGCCTCCCGCTGCTGAGTTTAGTTGAAGGTGGGATTTACTTCAGTTATTTATTTGTTAATTGAATTATTTACTTCAGTTCTTTATTGTTTATTGTATGCTTATTACTTTTTGTGCTGTGTTTAGTGCTTTGTAAGTCTTGGTGCTTTAAATGTACTAACCTGCGTTGATTTTTTCACTGCCCGCAAGGTTTTTCAGAACTGGCCACATTGCTGACCTAAGTCGATTTGGAGTAAGTTTTAGATGGCCAAAGTGGCATAAATGGCCAAAACTGGCATAAGTGGCTGGGAACGCCCCCTTTTGAAAAAAAAAACTCAACAAAAAAAATCGTACCTAACTGAGTTACTCTGGAGCAAGTTTATTGGGGAAAGTGTCGTTTTTTTAAAACTTACGCCAGAAAAACCAACTTACTCCAAAAAACATTGGAGCAAGTCATGGTCAAAATTGAGCCCATTGAGGTTCATTGCAGATTCTGAAAAGGTTACAAAATCCTGCTGTGCATCATCAGGCCAGCCATTTGTTGAATGCATGTTGAAATATAGTGACAGTAATTGTCTTTCTATAAAGTGATGTAATGCTCAGTTCCCTGGAATAAATTCTTAATTCCTAACTGCAAATTTACAAGCTGCAGAAATATTTTAATAGATGATTTCTGGCACTGCTGTTTGATTGTTACATTAATCACTCAATGCCACATCTCATCCTTTTATCGATTCAGGCAGGAAACTGGTTCACAAGCTTCTGTGTTATGCAAGAGCAGAGCAAGCTCATACTCTCGCCAAGCACCCACTGTTGAAATCTCTATGCAGCTGAGATCAGGAACTCAACACACTCATTTACAGGGGGCTTGTGTTCGAACATTTCACTGAACAATATATCACTAATCCAACATACTCCACATTTGCAATTAATTCAGTCAGATTTAATCAGAATTTACTTCAACCCTTTGCTTTCATTTTTCTATTTTCTCCAAAAGGAAACATAAATTTTCTTTGCAAAATTCAAGGAATGGTCAAAAACGATAGTACTCAGCTTACTAGTGATAGTGAAATAACACAAAAGTAGTGAAAGAAATAGCACCAAAGCTTATTCATCACATTTTTTATGTGAATCAAGTCATCTTCTATATTACTAACATGCATTAAACTCCTATTTTATTAAAGTACAGGTCAGCTTGCTCAATTGGTAAAACTATTACCACCGATTTAAAACTGACATTTCAATGCAGAAAATAAAGAAATACTGCATTGTCGCATGTGCCTCCTTTCAGATGGCAGGTTGAACCATGGCCCTATCTGTGTGTTTAGGTGGATATAAACGATCCCATGAACTATTCAAAGAGGAGCAGGGGAAATCCTCCGGTGTCCAAGCCAAGCTCTCTCCTTCAATCAACACCATTAAAAAAATTAATTAATTTGGCATTCTGGGCTTGTTTTATGAACACTTATTGCAACATTCTTTCAAAAATATATTCCTGTGAGGGGGGGCATCACTGGCAAGGCCAGCATTTATTGCCCATCCCTAATTGCCCTGGAGAAGGTGGTGGTGAGCCGCCTTCTTGAACCGCTACAGTCCATGTGGTGAAGATACTCCCACAGTACTGTTAGAGAGGGAGTTCCAGGATATTGATCCAGCGAAGATGAAGGAACGGCGATATATTTCCAAGTCAGCATGGTGTGCGACTTGGAGGGTTACTTGGAGTTGATGGCATTCCCACGCACCTGCTTCCCTTGTCCTTTTAGGTGGTAGAGGTCGCGGGTTTGGGAGGTGGTGCTGAAGAAACCTTGGCAAGTTGCTGCAGTGCATCTTGTAGATGGTACAGACTGTAGCCATGGTGTGCCAGTGGTGGAGGGAGTGAATGTTTAAGGTGATGGATGGGGTGCCAATCAAGCAGGCTGCTTTGCCTGGATGGTATCGAGCTTCTTGAGTGTTATTAAATTAATCCAGGCAAATAATAACAGTAAGTTCACTTCAAAAGTAATCCATTAGCTGTAATGCATTTGGGATGTCCTGAGGACGCAATGAAAAGGCACGTTCTTTCTTTTATAACTGACCATTAAAGCCCAAGATCAGATCAGATCAGCCATGATCTTATTAAATGGCGGAGCAGGCTCAAGGGGCCAACTGGCCTACTCTTGTTCCTATTTCTTATGTTATAGTGTGTATGATGTTATGGGCAAGCTCATCTAAAATGATTCTGTTCAGCACCTCAATGAAATTTTAATTGGCAGAAACATTTGAAGTCATGCATAAATGTCTGAAACCTGCATTATTTGCCAAATATACATGAATGTACAGAGTCGATATGCCCATGCATTCCACAGTAACCTGAGGATTTGAATCACACTCAAAGTATTATTTTAACATTGAGAGTGCATTTAGTAAACGGAAAGTTGGCAACTTCCAATCACCATTTTTTATTTATTTTTTAATAAAACATTCAGGTCTCTTAACTCTCATCACTATTTGTAAGCTTAAGCAGCAGGTAATGCAAATTGTACAGATAGTGGCAATCAGCAGCAGTGTTACCACCAGGGATACTATGATTAACCTGGTAGCTGCAATAAGAGCATGTTGACCAATGTTACAATTTGCACTCTCGCTCTCTGTCAGCAGAAGTAGGTTTATATTGCCAGGGACTGGGATTGGGAAGGGGACTGCAGGCTGGTCTGAAAAGGAAATTTGTACAAATATTATTAATCAGGCGTACAGTTTTTTTCTCTGATGAACATAAGAACACAAGAAATAGGAGCAGGATTGGGCCATTTGGTGCTTCAAGCCTGCTCCGTCATTCAATAAGATCATGGCTGATCTGATCTTGGCCTCAACTCCACTTCCCTGCCCGCTCCCCACAACAATATACAATAGCAATATTATCAGTAGCAGAGGCAAGACCAATGGGAGGCTTCAGTATTCAACAAAAAGTGGAGTTAAACCTACCGGTCTTATACTGTGGACAACAAACCACACCATGAAAATTCTGGACATGACTTGGACCCCAGTCACGAGCACCGAAGTTCGTACTATCCCTGGAAAAAAAGAACGTTACGTTGCGATTCATAAAAAATTCTATATTTAACACCTTCATCAAATCAACCAATTACTCACCAGCAGCACAGTGGATAATCTGTGGAGTATTAAAAGAAAGGAAAAATGAGATGACCATTGTAAACATAGTTAAAATTTGTATTGCATATTATATATCCAGCAATTTGCACAAACAATACTGTAATAATAACTTTTACCTCTAGCAATGCAAATGTCTGGAAAAATTTTAGTGTCTTTTGTATGTTCCTGTACAGTCCCTTGTGCGTTCTTTTCTGGTAAGAAAATCGGATCATAGCCACAGCCAGTACCAGCCACCTTGAGACAGAAAGAAGTTAAGGTAAATATAAAATATAGAGGCAAAGTGAAAATAAAAATAAAATAAATTGCAGTAATTTTATAATAAAAAAAGTTAAGTGAAAGGTGATGCACTCTGAAAAAAGTATATACCACATTGCAAACACCATAATTTTGTTGTTTTATCTTGTAATAATTTGAGTAATAAGTCACAAAATAAAAACAGAAAATGTTGAAAACATACAGCACGTTCATGGTTGATGTCAAGAAGCACTGCTTCACACGAAGAGTAGTGGAAATCTGGAACTCTCCCCATCCCCCCCAAAAAAGCTGTTGAAAATTTCAAAACTGAAATTGATAAGATTTTTGTTAGGTAAGTGTATTAAGGGATATGGAACCAAGGCGGGTAAATATAATTAAGGTACAGACCAGTCATGATCTAATTGAATGGCACGAGGAGCAGAATGGCCGACTCCTGTTCTTATTTACTTCAAAGAATTGCATAGGAAATCACTATGTGGCCATGAAAAAAAAAACAGCTCTCTATTCTTAATTATAACTGTTGTCGTTGCTCAGAATAACTGACTGCTTTTCAGAAAGCCCTATTGTAAATAGCTACTTGGCCAAAATACTTCTATTAAAGCAGCAAGCTGTTTAATGTTAACTTATACAACAACACAATCAATACAATTAGCTTCCTCTCCTCAAACAGAAAGAACTGTTAAACATTTCTTGCAGTTTATTATTAATTTAGCAATTATTCACAAGTACTGATGTCCAATATGCTATCAGATTAGTGTGATATTTAAACTGGCACCGTGAGGTGTGTTCATGCAACGGTTTCAAAGTCACCTCCTCATAACAAACTTTAATAGGAGCAAGATGATCTTTATAAATACAGACTATTTGTGTACTCACAATATTTGAAATAACACTTAAGAAATGTTTTAATTGATAAGAATACAAAAGTAACAATGGAAGTGCATCATCATAATTAAATTGAAAGTACGCTGAAAGATTGCAGGCTAAGCCATACATATTTCAAAATCTTGAAGTCTATCCTCAATCTGTCACAAATTCTGTCATTATGTACTTTTTAAAAAGTAATTTTACGCATTTTCCAATGTGCAGTGGTTTAACATAACTCTTCCCCTACCTAGTTAAATTTATAATGAAATTGAGAAACCTAATTGAAGCCACATTGTCCCCACTACACAAGATGAATATAGAAATATGTCAGGTTTAAGGTTCTATGAAACATTTTAAAATGAAAAAATATTCTTTATTTTATAAACAGGATATATTTGCTGCACAAGGGACATGTGCTGATATAATTTACACAATACAATTTAAATTTTCAGAAGAATTTACTCCGAAGAACCATTTGATGTTAAACACCATCCTTTCACCTCTGGGACCTGGGTTGAAAGCCTTCGTTTTCTCTTCCTGTTGGCTGCATGGTGTCTGTATGAAAGAATTTTGAGGACTCTTAGCCCAGTTGAAAATAAGCACAAACAGGTTTATATAAAAATAAAAGTCAGCAGAAGCTGCCAATCTCACTCAGAGAAAATAAAATTTTGGGCTCAATTTTCCCCAATGCTGTTTTTTGGCCAATTGCCAGAGTTATGCACGATTTTGCTGGCCCCAACTACTCCAAAAAAATAAGTAGACGCCATGCAGCCTGACCTGTAGCTTCGGGGAGTGGAGCCTAATGTCTGCGCCGAAAAATCGATACCCCTCCTTTCTGCTCATGCACGGAAAAAAAAAAAAGAGACATTTTTGACATGATTGCATTGGACGTGCATGCCCAGTACAGTTCCCAGTCTGCATTCGGCCATTTTTGAAGAGCCAGTTGTGTGGGAGAGCTTTAGTTCTCATTGGAAAAATCGGAGCTGCAATACAAGATGCAACGCGGCTCAAGGACCAAGAATTTCTTACAGGATAAGTGGACGCACTGGTTACTGTAATTGAGGCCAGATGGCATGAGCTGGACACCAGCAGAGATCTCATAAAAGTTTCACCAAAAGAAATGAAGAAATGCTGGAACCAACTTGCAGAAGATTACCGTGCAATGGTGACCACCCCGAGGTCTGGAGACCAGTGCAAAAAGAAACGGCAGGACCTTGGTCAAGTAGTAAGTGTAAGTAATATTTTGATTTATTCAATGCAATTGCAATTGTAAATATGACCAGCTGATATGTCCCACCCAGCAGAAAGATGCCCTCTATAAAAAGTTATATTTTCATCTTTGCAGAGGAAGGTAGCACACAACAAACAGGAAAAAACTCGAACACGAGGAAGCCCGGTAAATCTGCACCCACTGACACACTTGGAAGACAGGGTCGCTGCTTTGATGGGTCCTGCCTGGAGAAAAGCAACCACCACTGCACAAGCTGGGCCCACACTCGAGGGAGAGGGCAAGTCATGCAAATTCCACAGTCTGGCTTTGCTAAATGTTAAGTACTTTGCGGGCTAGCCATGCTTCAGTTCATGGGAATGTCTCCGTCAGCTACACTTTGATTGATACGATGTGCTATCATTCATCATGGTCCTTCAAATCAGCCTGTGCTGCCTGCGCTGTGTGAGCCTACTCATGACACCCACCCTGCCCCCTCCTCTGCTGCTAATCATTTGTTTCTCTGTTATATTTTGCAGAACTTGAAGTCAACCCTGACGATGCAGAAGATTATTGACACCCAGGTCTGAGCATGCACCATGGGCTTGCTTACATTGGCAAACACCTTTTCTTAATTCAGTGAGTTGTTTAAAAAAAGAAAATATTTATTCTACAATGGCTGACAGCAAACTGGATCAATCACCTGTGGATTATATTTTGTGCACACTCGAGCAATTATACAGAATACGAAGTTCAGGACAAACTGTCCCACATTGAATTTTAAAAAAATATGACCAATCACATTCAGCCACTCCT
This sequence comes from Pristiophorus japonicus, assembly GCF_044704955.1. Classification (NCBI taxonomy): domain Eukaryota; kingdom Metazoa; phylum Chordata; class Chondrichthyes; family Pristiophoridae; genus Pristiophorus; species Pristiophorus japonicus. Next base: position 228,492,076 of record NC_091981.1, read on the forward strand.
CTTTACTAATTAGTATCTGGCTTTAAATTGTATTGGTAAAGGACTGTGAAAAGTTACCTGCCTGCACTCTTAGCTAGGCTTGGTGTCTGGTTTCAAAAAGTGTCACAAGTAGTACTTAATTTTAATTTCAGAAAATGTCAATATTTTATCCTTAAATAATTGATGATGTTTTCCAGACAGAAAGTTTTTGATGCTCAAAGTAGATAGAACTGAACATATGGGAAACAATTATAAAAGTAAAATATGACATTATGTTTTGATCATTTTTTAAATATTTTAGTAAAGCCAATGAAATAAGCTGCATTTATCATAAACAGCCAAGTAAACCATGCAAATAAATTATAAATAAAGTAACAGCAAGTTGAAACATAATATCTTTATTTAAATAGAAATGTTAATATATTTACATTTATTAAGGAAGGCGTGGATATTGTTTTGGAAGACAGAGGATGTGGCTTTTAATCCAAACTGTTTTTTTACATTAAAAGACAATTTCTGAATATTTGGACAATCATCAGAATATCTCATTATAAAACCCTTTTGGAGGAATTCAAATCTCCTAGACAAATATATCCAGGTACAGGTTGAACCGCCCTTATCCGGAACCACCTCTTGTCCGGAACCATTCCCGGCCACCGGGTGGCGCATGCGCAGAACTTCGATATGAACAAATTGAAGTCCTTCCTCGCTGCCGACTTCCGCAATTGATGGCCTGTCTCCGCGATCCTCCGCCCTCCACACCACCCCCCCCCCCCCACCATGATCTCTCTGCCGCACTCCCAGTCCCAAGCCAGCCAGCCCCGATATCCCCTTGCTCAGTACCTGTAACATCCAATTTAACGTGACCACCCCTCGTCCGGAAAAATCCCTTATCCGGAACAGGCCAGGTCCCGAGGGTTCCGGATAAGGGAGGTTCAACCTGTATTTCTTTCGTCCTTCAGTCAACAAAACCTTAAGTATTTTTGATGCCCCATTTTTGCACAAGTATTAAATCCCCTTTACTTCAGATGCCACTGTTAAGAAAGAGGCCAAATGCTTTGTTCCCATACTTCTGCCAATGTTTCTGCCCAGCTCAAAGAGGTGCCCAGTAGGATATTCTATTTTAATTTTCCTTACCTTCAGTATGAAATGAGTATTATTACCCTCCTACACAGAGGTGGCACAGCTCAGAGTGGGCAAAAAGTAGAGTGGTGGATTAAGCACGCATCCTTGTACTTCACTGTCATTAGAACTCTACGCGAGACTTTCACATAATCCAATTTTAAAACTAATTTCAAACTTTATCTATTTGCAGCAACAGGAGTTGCTGTTCAGCCTCATTCAACCAAGGACTCTTTCACAATTCCACAGCTCTTCATCCAGTTGCAGCAAGATAAAGTAATTGCTGTTAAAAAGATAACATTGGAAGGAATTTTAACTCACCCTCTCCCCTTTGAGTGGGGGGAGGGAAGGAGTTAAAAATTGATAAATGTGTGAAATCAGACCCCAACCTACCACAAACACGTCTATTTCCATTTTAACCATGGCGGGTTTGGGCGCACCTGAGTCACCTGCTCTGGAGAGACGCGCCAATAATAATGGGCCCAAGTTTCCACATGATTTGCGCCTGGTTTTTAGGAGCAACTGGTGGAGAACGGACTATCTTAGAAATCGCAATTCTCCACATTTTTTTTCTGCAGTTCTAGTCAGGTAGAACAGTTCTACTTTGGAACAGTATTTTTTCTTCAAAAGGGGGCGTGTCCGGCCACTGACGCCTGATTTCAAAGTTTCCACAGTGAAAACGTACTCCAAACTAAAGTAGAATGGAGCAAGAGAAGATTTTTGTAGAACTGAAAAAAGCTGTTCTACACATTAAAAAATCAGGCGCAGGTTACAAATTAGGTGCCCAGAACGAGGTGGGGGGGGGGGGGGGGGGGGAGGGAACTCATTAAATTCTACAATAAATCCTTATTTATACTTCTACAAATATTATACAAATAAATCCAACCTGAATAAACATGAGAGAGGGAGGGGGGGGGAGAGAGAGAGGGAGGGGGGGGGGAGAGAGAGAGAGGGAGGGGGGGGAGAGAGAGAGAGGGAGGGGGGGGAGAGAGAGGGAGGGGGGAGAGAGAGGGGGGGAAGAGAGAGGGGGAGGGAGAGAGAGGGGGGGGGAGGGAGAGAGAGGGGGGGGGAGGGAGAGAGAGAGGGGGGGGGGGAGGGAGAGAGAGGGAGAGAGGGGAGGTCAGGTCGGGAGGGGGAGGTCAGGTCGGATCAGATCCAGTCCGGGAGCGGGAGTCGGGTCCAGTGGCGGGCGGGAGCGCGGGTCGGGTCGGGTTGGGTCCAGTCGGGGGGGAGCGGGAACAGGAGCGCGGGTCGGGTCAGCCGGGGGTGGGGGGGGGAAGCGGGTGTCGGGTCGGGTCTGGTCGGCGGGTGTCGGGTCTGGTCTGGTCCGGAGGCAGGGGGGGGGAGCGGGTGTCGGGTCTGGTCCGGAGGCAGGGGGGAGCGGGTGTCGGGTCTGGTCGGAGGCGACAGACGGGGGGGGGGGGGGGGGGCGAGGCGACAGACGGGGGGGGAGCGACAGAGGGGGTGGGCGAGAAATGCAGCAACATAAAAGCAAGAGAGGCACCATCTTCTATAATTGACTGTGTGCCAGGCCACGGGAGACCAATTTCCACAAGTCTTGCATATGGCACACACTGAGTATACATGTTAACCTTACTTCCTGTGTTACATTTTTATAATGGAAACTTGTATGTTTGGTATTTTGTCAAACACCATGTCACAATAGAAAAAAAATCTATGTAAACATTGAGAAAACCCTAAATCAACATTTCATTTGGTCATTTTATCTAACAAAATGAGACTGAGTTGCAGGAGAAATTAAAACAGGGGACCAAAGCTTGGAAAAGAGGTAGGAGCAGCTTAAAGGAGGTAGAGAAGCAGAGAGGTTTAGGAAGTGAATTCCAGAGCTGAACAGCTGAAGGCATGGCCGCCGATGGTGGAGAGATGAAAATTAGGAACGCGCAAGAGACCAGAATTGGTGGAGCGCAGCCCTCGCAGGGTTGTAGGGCTATAGGAGGTTAGAGATAGGGAGGGGCAAGACCATGGAGGGATTTGAAAATAGGGATGAGAATTTAAAAATCGAAGCACTGCTGGACTGAGAGCCAATGTAGGTCAGTGAGCACAGAGGTGATGGGTGAACAGGATTGGTGAGAGTTAGGATATGGGCAGCAGAGTTTTGGATGAGCTTAAGTTTGCAGAGCATGCAAGGTGGAAGGCCAGCCAGGAGAGCATTGGACTAATCGAGTCTCGGGGGAGTAAAGGCACAGGTGAGGATCTTAGCAGCAGATGAGCTGAGGTAGAACAGAGATGGCTAATGTTACAGAGGTGGAAGTAGGCAGCATTGGCGATGGAGAGGGTACATGGTCAGAAACTCGGCTCTGGGTCAAATAGAACACCAAGGTTACCAACAGTTTGGTTCAGCCTTAGACAGACAGTGGCCAAGAGAGGGATGGAGTTGGTGGCTAGGGAACGGAGTTTGTGATGGAGACCAAATGGCTTCAGTCTTCCCAATATTTAATTGGACGAAATTTCTGCTCATCCAAAACGATGTTGGATAAGTAGTGCAACAAATCAGAGGCAGTGGAGGAATCAGGAGAGGTGGTGGTGAGGCAGATTTTGGTGTCATCAGAATATACGTGGAACTTGATGTTGTGTTTTCTGATGATCTTGCTCAGGGGCAGCACGTAGATCTGAAATAGAAGGAAGCCAATGATAGGTCCTTAGGGTCTCCAGGAGATATTGGTGCGGGAGTGGGAAAAGAATCATTTCCAGGTGATTCTTGGACTACAACTGGAGAGACAGGAATGGAACCAGGCGAGGGCAGTTCCACCCAGCTGGACAACGAAGGAGAAGCGTTGGAGGAGGATGGTGTGGTCAACCATGTTGCAGGCTGCAGACAGGATGAGGAGGGATAGTGTGTAGTCATGAAGCTCCATTTTATATTTGCACCACATCAGTAACAAAACCTGACAAGTCTGTGGCTGCCAATGTTGGTATAATTCAGCCCCAACTTGAAATCTAGCCACATATTTAACACTCTCTTCAATGTGTAAAATCTGATCCCTTTTTCCGATCTCTCTGCCAACTTTAGAACAGACCCTAGACAGTGACTTCAGACTGATGGATTCTCTTACTCTTAACAACAGATTGATCATTAGTTCATTGGACTGACGATCTCGTTTCCACATGTTTCTCTCTCTTTACAATATGGTTTTCTTTTCAGTAATTTAAAATGATTTTAAAGTGAGACAACACATTCGCTCCCCCATTCTAAAAGTCAAATACAGTAGAGGTATTTCTGATTTGGGAGACTGAATTTGATAACTTTACATAAATGACTTTGAAAATAAACCTGCAACATTTAAATAAAGTACCAGTGCAACAATTGTAAAATTGACTTTGGAAAATCAGCACCTGATAATCTCAAGATAAGTACAGATGAGCAAATCCATTCAGCACAAGGTAGCCAATCTATCCAGAATATATCTACCGTCTTTTCATCAACCTTCTTATAGTATCCAGCTGCATCCATAGAAATACAGAAATTTACAGTGAAGAAGGAGGCCATTTCGGCCCATCGTGTCCGCACCGGTCGACAAAGAGCCACACGGTCCTTGGTCAACAGCCCTAAAGGTTACATATAAACCTATGGACAATGGCAGAAAGGTAAAGAGCATCCAGCCCAACCAGTCCGCCTCACACAACTGCGACACCCCTTGCACTGAAACGTTCTACACTCCACCCCAACCGGAGCCATGTGATCTCCTGGGAGAGGCAAAAACCAGATAAAAACCCGGGCCAATTGGGGGAAAAAAAATCTGGGAAAATTCCTCTTCGACCCATCCAGGCGATCACCCTGGCCTTATTCGATTCCCTGCAGTACTTACCATCGTATCTGCGCCAGCCAACAAGAGATTATCCAGTCTAATCCCACTTACCAGCCCTAGGTCTGTAACCCTGCAAGTTACGGCACTTTAAGTGCCCATCCAAGCACCTTTTAAATGTGGTGAGGGTTTCTGCATCCACCACCCTTTCAGGCAATGAGTTCCAGACCCCCACAAACTTCTGCATGAAGAAGCCCCCCCCCCCAAATCCCTTCTGAACCTTCCACCAACCACCTTAAAACTATGCCCTCTCGTAATAGACCCCTCCACCAATGGAAATAGGCTCTTGCTATCCACGATATCCAGGCCCCTCAACATTTTGTATACCTCAATGAGGTCTCTTCTCAACCTCCTCTGTTCCAATGAGAACAAACCCAGCCTATCCAATCTGTCTTCGTAGCTAACATTCTCCATTCCAGGCAGCATCCTCGTAAATCTCCTCTGCAATCATATCCTTCCTATAATACAGCAAACAGAACTGCATGCAGTACTCCAGCTGTGGCTCAACTAGAGTATTATACAATTTAAGTATAATCTCCCTACTATTGTACAGGTGCAGCAACCAAAATCCGGAGTTCCAGAATCCAGGATAATTCATGGCAGAGTCGTCCGGAATCTGTAAAATGTTCCGGAATCCAGACCAGACGACCCTGCCGACATAGAAACATAGAAAATAGGTGCAGGAGTAGGCCATTCAGCCATTCTAGTCTGCACCGCCATTCAATGAGTTCATGGCTGAACATGCAACTTCAGTACCCCCTTCCTGCTTTCTCGCCATACCATTTGATCCCCCGAGTAGTAAGGACTTCATCTACCTCCCTTTTGAATATATTTAGTGAATTGGCCTCAACTACTTTCTGTGGTAGAGAATTCCACAGGTTCACCACTCTCTGGGTGAAGAAGTTTCTCCTCATCTTGGTCCTAAATGGCTTACCCCTTATCCTTAGACTGTGACCCCTGGTTCTGGACTTCCCCAACATTGGGAACATTCTTCCTGCATCTAACCTGTCTAAACCCGTCAGAATTTTATACGTTTCTATGAGGTCCCCTCTCATTCTTCTGAACTCCAGTGAATACAAGCCCAGTTGATCCAGTCTTTCTTGATAGGTCAGTCCCACCATCCCGGGAATCAGTCTGGTGAATCTTCGCTGCACTCCCTCAATAGCAAGAATGTCCTTCCTCAGGTTAGGAGACCAAAACTGTACACAATACCTCGGGACTTCGCCACTGCTTGCCTCACCGCCATTACCTCGGGGCCTCCTTGCCGGCCCACCCAAACACCTCCTTGGCTGGACCCCGCCTCCCCCCCCCCCCCCCCACAACAAGCTCCTCGGCGGGGCCCTGTCTGACACAAACCTCCTCAGCGGGGTCCTGCCCGACAGCACCACGGCGGAGGGACCCCGCCCACCTGACAACCTCGGTGAGGCCCCGCTCGAACACCACCTCCTCGGCGGTGGGGTCCCATCCAAACACCACCTCCTCGGCGGCAGGGCCCCGCCCAAACACTTCCTGGACGGGGCCAGCGACCCGAACAGCTACTCGGAGAGCAACCGCCCCCCCCCACTTCTGACATTCCGTATTCTGGAAATACCCGAACCTGGGCTCTGGTGTTTCCAGATTTCGCACATCAGAAACATATTCCGAAGTCTGTTAAGACACGAAAACCAGCTCGGCCTCTGTCCAGAGGTTGCTGGATTCGGGATGCTCAAACTGTATTCTATGCCTCGGCCAATAAAGGCAAGTATTCTGTATGCCTTCTTAAACACCTGGCCTGCTACTTTCAGGGATCTGGGGACAAGCACTCCAAGGTTCATTTGTTCATCTACACTATTAAGTGGCCTACCGCTTAATGTGTATACCTTTCCTTATTAGCCCTCCCAAAGTGCATTGCTCACACTTCTCCGAATTAAATTCCATTTGCCATTGCTCTGCCCACCTGACCAGAAGATTGATATCCTCCTGCAGCCCATGACTTTCCTCTTCATTATCAACTACACAGCCAATTTTAGTGTCATGTGCAAACTTCTTAATCATACTCCCTATATTCAAATCTAAATCATTGATGTATACCACAAAAAGCAAGGGACCCAGTACTGAGCCCTGCCGAACCTCACTGGAAACATCCTTCCAGTAACAAAAACCTCCATCAACCATTACCCTTTGCTTTCTACCTCTAAGCCAATTTTGGATCCAACTAGCCACTTGCCCTGGATCCCATGAGCTTTAACCTTCATGACCAATCTACCATATGGGACTTTATCAAAAGCTTTGCTAAAGTCCATATACATTACATCGTATGCACTACCCTCATCAACTCTCTTGGTTACCTCCTCAAAAAATTCAATCGGCCATGATCTTATTGAATGGTGGTGCAGGCTCGAAGGGCCGAATGGCCTACTTCTGCACCTATTTTCTATGTTTCAATGTTTCAAACACAATCTTCCCTTAACAAATCCATGCTGACTGTCCCTAATTAATCCTTGCCTTTCCAAATGCAGATTTATCCTGTGTTTCAGGAGTTTTTCCAATAATTTTCCCACCACTGAGGTTAGGCTGACAGGCCTGTAATAACTTGGCCTATCCCTTTCTCCCTTCTTAAACAAGGGTACTACATTAGCAGTCATCCAGTCCTCTGACACCATGCCCAAATCCAAAGTGGACTGGAAAATGATGGTCAAAGCCTCTGCTATTTCCTCTTTTACTTCACTCAACAGCTTGGGATGAATTTCATTCAGGCCTGGGGACTTATCTACTTTCAAAGCTGCCAGACCCCTTAATATCTCTTCTCTCACTCTGTTTATTTCATGCAGAATTTCACTCCTCCTCGATAGCAGTATCTGCATTGCCCTTTTCCTTTGTGAACACAGATGCAAAGTATTCATTAAGAACCATAACAACACCGTCCGCCTCCACACAAAGATTATTTTCAGTCTCTAATAAGCCCCATCCTTTCTTTATAGTTACCCTCTTGCTCTTAATATATTTATAGAACATCTTAGGGTTTTCCTTAATTTTACGAGCCAAGAATTTTTCATGCTCTCTCTTAGCACTCCTAATATCCTTTTTAATTTTACCTCTTAACTTTCTATAGTAACTTCAAAGTTAACTTCAAAGATTCTATAGTATTTATCTGGTCGGTATATGATATAAGCTTCCCTTGTTTTCTTTATCCTCCCCTGCAAGTCCCTAGACATCTAGGAGGCTCTAGAATTGTTATTCCCACTCTTTTTCTTTAAGGGCACACGTTTGACCTGAGCCTTCCGGATCTCCTCCTTCAATGCCTCCCACTGTTCCGACACTGATTTACCCACAAGTAGCTGTTTCCAGTCCATTGTGGCCAAATCACTCCTCAACTTAGCAAAGTTAGCTTTCCCCAATTTGAGACTTTTATTCCAGGCCTATCCTTGCCTTTATCCATAACCAACTTGAATCTGTCTGAATTATTGTCACTGGCACCCAAGTATCCAACTTATTTATTTTCCACATGCAAACAGTTTTTGCAGATAAAGTTTTCTTTAAGAAAGGAAAATACAGGCATATATTTTTCAAAGTCACTACAGTTTTGTCACACAGTACATACAGGAGAATATATTGTCACATTTAGGATTATTGAATGTTTGCCCACCCACATTTTGAAACTATACATTGTTTAGGGGTCAGGGGGATTTGATAAGTCAGGTTAATGTCAAGGATCCTGCCTGCTGAAAAGGGTAAGGTCACTGCCCTTTGTAGAGCCTTAAACAAGACGACAGGTTTTATTAGCTTGTGAAGCCTGTTCTGCTCTTCCTGGCTTCCATAATGATTTAATGGAGGGCGAGGAGAGGGGGGAGGGTGGAGGATGTGACCATATCATGTGTAGTAATGTCCTCTGTCCTCATAATGGGGAAGAACCAATATGAATTCCAGGCTGACAATGCTGTTATTGTAGTGTATTTCTGGACACTAATTGTTTTTTATTGGGAGGTTTATGAAGGGCAGGCTGCGGAGTGGAGCTGGCTGAAAGACCCTGGTCCCCAACCGTAGTCATTGGTTTTGGGCCGTGCCATATTCCAAGACATGGTTCATTGAAACTGGCCTATCCAGTTCTAATGCCTGAGGTTGGAAAGGTGGTGCCCTCCATCATGTTTGGGGAGCTAAAAGTGTATTTAATGTTTCTTGTCTGCCGACAAGAACTTGGCAATGTAACTGTTGAGGTCTCCAAATTGTTAGCCTAAGACCCTGACTTGTAGAATCTGAAAGAGGTAAATGTAGCAGGGAACTACATTCATGGTTATGGTTTGCTTTCCCAAGTAGTGATATGAACAGGATATTCCATTTGTGTTTGTCTGCTTGTATGCTGGCCAAGATTATTTTGTACAGGTTAGCAAATTTGAGCTACAGTTATTGTAAGTATTGGAAGCCTGACTATGACCATGCAAAGGGTTTGGACTCATGGGTATGTGTGGGGTGTTCTCTCCCACTGTTAGGGTAACCTGAGAAGTGGATGTACTCCTTGATCCTGTGGAAGACGTTCTGCAGCCATGTTAGTTATGTAGCTGGAGGGCTGGATTCGTATAGCAGAGAATATTTTTCTTTTTTTTTTAAATCAAGCAAGGGAGGCCTTCTACCAGACCCCACTGTGGATGTATGTGCATTCCCTGCTGTAGGGAAATAGATTGCCCAATTCCAGACTGTCCTGCTGCATGTAAATGACAGGAGAGAAGTGAAACCCAGATTAAATTTCCTGCTCCACCGCAACCCCAGGAATCAGCAACAGAAGAGTGGTGATGGATGAGAATTCTGGAGGAGGAGGGCCTAATAATGGACTTCTCCCATACCTCTCATCAGCTGATGGAGAGCTAGTATTGGAATACTAATCATCTGGGGGCTCTTCGGCTCCTTTAATCCATTTCATGAATGTCATACCAAAGGCTATGTGTACGAGCACAGTGGGAAAGAATTCTTACTTGATCATGCCTTCACTATATCCAAGAAGAGTACTCGGGCAGAGGTGTTAGTGCTGTAACAAATGGAATAGTCGTCATCTGTTGCGTCCTGCGTAATAACCACAAACGAACCCTGCTTGGCAAGTATACTTGCTAGGATCCACGCAAGAATATTATCGGCCGTGTTCAGCAGGGACATAGGTCCATAAGCAGAGGGCAGAGGGCAGAGCCTGTTATTTTTGCATATCAATGAGATTGCAGCTGTCCTGAATGTTTCCAGGAAGATACCACGTTCTTGAAATTATTGAAAGAGTTTTAGTTTGGAGAGTAAGGCTTTGTCATATTTTGCTGGGTAACCTCTGGAACCAGACACCTTCCAGAAGCTCTGTATTTCTCTGGATCTTCTTAGCCATGATTAGAGAGCATGTTGTGAGGAGGATGCAAAGAGGCTTCTGGATATACAGACAGGCTAAATGAATGGCCAAGAACATGGCAAATGGAATACAGGGCTCAATTTTCCTCAAGCCTGTTTTCTGGTGTATTGCCAGAGTTGCGCCGCTTAATGAGGTAAATAAATGCACCAGCAAAAAATCTCCGAAGTTTCCCCGATGTTTAGGCTGTAATCTGCAGCCGCACATGTGGCCAGTCACTTTGGGGGGGTGGAGCCTGTGGTCTGTGCTGGAAAAAGGAGTCGGGGGTTTCTGCGCATGGAAAAAAAAGCGACGTTCTTGATGTCGCTGAAATGGCCGCGCATGCGCAGTAGAGCTCAGAGAAAGGCGAATGGCAGACAGTGTTGGCTTGTGAATGGCAGCCATGAGAGGTGGCAACAGGGAATGGACAGTCAGCATCAGGCCACAGGACTCACTTTAGGTCCTCCAAGGCTTCTCAGCGGTAAGTATCACCACCTAGTTTGGAGACCGGGTTTAAAGGACTCAAGTCAGGATGTAGCTAAAATGAATAGGGAGCGTAATTATGACAAAAAGCAGGCATGACAAGAATTTCAATCACAGGAAAGCAGTACAGGAAATAAGTCTGATAGTTTTGTGGAAGAGAGAGGGAGAATATGAGATAGAATAGAACAAATTTGAGAGGAATGGCATCACGATTACAATACCAGGCAACTGATGCATCTCTCAAGAGACTGAACTCCTAACTACCACCCAATACCATCAAAGATCAGTGATGCAAACCTAACACAGCAATTGAAGTATTTCCTTGTAATCTAAAGAGTTTCACTGCAAATGGAAGCAACAGTGATGTCCTACTATGCAAGAACAATTCTACTGTCTGTAAACTCTCCATTTTACTAGGTTGTACTTCAAGCTTGCTCCCTCCCCCGCCGAGCCTCTCTGGTAGTGAGTGAGTGCCGGTCCAGGTCCGCTCCGCTTCCCGCCCCTAGCCCAGGCCGAATGGCCTCCGATGCACTTACCTGCACCGATTTCTTTAACTCTCCGCAAGGGTTTTCTCGAGAGGCCACATGCGCTGGCCTAAGTAGAAATGGAGTAACTATCAGCTGGCCAAAGTTGCCTAAATGGCGAGAATAGGCATAGGTGGCTTATTACGCTCCCTTTTGAGGAAAAATAAACTTACTTAAAAAAATGTAACTAAATGAGTTACACTGGTGCAAATTGATCGGGGAAACTGCCAGAAAAAGCAGCCTACTCCAAAAAAAAATAGCGCAAATACTGGGGAAAATTGAGCCCCCAATGTGGAGCAATGAAGACTTCGTTTCATGACCACTGGATGTCCCAAAGCGCTTTATAGCCAGTGAAGTACTTTTGGAGTGTAGTCACTGTTGCAATGTAGGAAATGCAGCAGCCAATTTGCATACAAGCAAGCTTCCACAAACAGCAATGAGATTGTTATGTCTGTAACGCACTTATGAATGACTCCACGAGGCAATGTATACTCAAACTGCAGTGACCTTGGTCCTTTATTTGTAACTCCAGAGTGAGGCACAAGCATGGTGAGTAGCCTTTTATACTGGGCCCTGCACACCTATGCAGGTGACCCTCAGGTCTCCCACCGCAGTGCCCTCTGGTGGACGGTCTCTGCCACAGGGGCAGGAAACCCCAGTCTCCACCAGTTGCACCCTCTAGTGCTGCCAACATAGTATATACCTTATTGATAATCCATCGGGTAACAAGTCTCCATCTTATGCAACTATATAGTGACTACACAGAGAGTATATCTATAGTCTGCATAAATAACAGAGATAATGACCAGTTAATCTATTTTAGTGATGTTGATTGAGGGATAAATATTGGCCAGGACACCAGGGATGACTCCCCTGCTCTTCTTCGAAATAGTGCTATGGAATCTTTTACATCCACTGTGAATGTGAAGTTATCCACTTTTGTAGGAAAAATAGAAAAGCAGAGTATTTTTTAAATGGAGAGATTGGGAAGTGTTGGTGTTCAGGGGCACCTAGGTGTTCTTGTACATGAATCACTGAGTTAATATGCAGGTACGCAAGCAATTAAGTAAATGGTATGTTGGCCTTTATTACAAGAGGATTTGAGTACAAGAGTAAAGACATCTTATTGAAATTATGTAGGGCCCTGGTGAGACCGCACCTGGAGTATTGTATACGGTTTTGGTCTCCTTACCCAAGGAAGGATATACTTGCCATAGAGGGAGTGCAACGAAGGTTCACCAGACTGATTCCTGGGATGGGGGGATTGTCCTATGGGAAGAGATTGAGTAGACTGGACCTATATTCTCTAGAGCTTAGAAGAATGAGAAGTGATCTCATTGAAACATACAGAATTCTTACAGGGCTTGACAGGATAGATGCAGGGAGAATGTTTCCTTTGGCTAGGGAGTCGAGAACCAGGAGTCACAGTCTCAGAATAAAGGGGTCGGTCATTTTGGATTGAGATGAGGAGAAACTTCTTCACTCAGAGGGTGGTGAATCTTTGGAATTCTCTACCCCAGAGGTTCTGTTGTTAAGTACATTCAAGACAGAGACTGATGGATTTTTGGATGTTATGGGAATCAAGGGATATGGGGATAGTGCAGGCAAGTGGAGTTGAGGTAGATGATCAGCCATGATCTTATTGAATGGTGGCGCAGGCTGGAGGGACTGAATGGCCTACTCCTGCTCCTATTTCTTATGTTCTTATAATCCTTTGATTGTGCTGGCTTGCCAAAGATGCATTCTTGGTAAACTCCACAGGTGACTGCAGGCAAAGGAAGAGATGCCAGTTGTTGTATTCTTGGATGCTCTAATAATGACTCCACGAGGCAATGTGTTGTACTTGAACTGTAGAGATCTTAGTCCTTTATTTGTTAACTCCAGAGTGAGGATCACACCTGGTGGCCTGCCTTTTATACTAGGCCAGGTACACCTGTACAGATAACCTACAAGTCTCCCACTGCTGTACACTCTGGTGGCCCACCTTGTGATAGTACCAACATGTAGGATACATGACATCACTCTCCCCTGAGCCTTTAGTGCAAATCGCCTTTGCATTGACTGTGTTCTGGGCTTAGCTCTATCTGGTTGACCCTTGGCAGATCGTTTCAATCTTAGGTGAGTGATTGGTGCAGTAGAGTGCTGGTGGTTGCTGTTTGTGTGTCCCTGGCCACTCCATTCTCCCCTCCCCGCGCCCCATATATAGATTATGCCGAAGGCTCATTGCATTCATATACATTCAAGTTCAGGAAAATAGGTTTGCACTACATTTGTGGTTCCGTTGTGAGACAAGTACATTAGACTGGTGAGATGCATTATCGATGCGATGACCGGTGCGTAAGGACAAACTAGTTCCAGAACTGCTGGGTGGTGTCCCTACAGTCTGGTGGCAGCGCTGTGCCCAGTTGGCTCAAGTTGACTGCTCTTGGGGATGGTGCCATGGTTCTTAGCATCGGGCAGGTTCACAGATGCCGGTGACCTCCCTGTCCTTTCTTTGCGCCCTGGGTCGCTGCTGCTCCCTGAGGAGCTGTCATCTAGCAGTGCACAGGGAACTGCTGACTCACGAGCCTGGGTGTTGTTTGGTTTGGGATCCTGGCTGGTCCTGGTCCCCTTTGGGAGGACTGCAGCGGGTGACTCTTTGTTTCCGGGTATGGCCTTGGTGGCGATGGGATCTGGGGGCTGTGCCTTAGCACAGTTTGCTCTTTCAGGCTCATGGCGGTTGGTGCCATCGGGTGCCTGAGGTGGAGCCGATCAGGGGCAGGCTATCGATACCAGTGCCATTGCCCTCCCGAGATCACTTGCTCAGCAGCTCTTGTGTGTTGGCTGCTTGTGGCCACACACCACAGTATATACCTCTGGTCCCAGGGACGCAGGCTACAGCATTGGGTAGCTCACTGGACCGGTGTGCTCCCAATGGGTGTCTGCCCGCTGTATTGGTTGCGTGCAGTTGAAATCCTACAACTTTTCATTACTTATTGTGGATATTCTGTAGCTCTGATTGCAATCGCACAGCTTTTCCTCGCTGGTTGCAGAATTCTGATCATCAATTACACATTTTACATGATCGTACAACTTTTCCCTTGCTTATTGCATGTACACAACTCTGATCATCAGTTACACATTTTATCTCTAACGTACAGTTGCTAGTACATTGCTTGAGTGTGTGATACTGTCCCTTTAATCGTAGTGGGGTGCAGGCCTCCTTTAAAAGAGCCTTGCTTTCTTTACTCCAATCCTCTTCTCCGTTTGGTGCCACGTGTTGCTCCATCAGCGCTGCACCTCATGGTCTGGCCGCAGCCATCTTTCCTCCCTCCATGATGTCGATTACGGTGATCCTTTTCTCCCCGGGTTCTGCCACTGAAGCTGGGAAGTCGCCTTTGGATCTGATTTTCTTCCTCCGCAGTCCTGCTACTGGAGCCTGGAAGGTGCGTTCGGGTTGTCTCAGCTGGATCATCTCCACGCAGTCATGCTGAATGGTCTGTGCCTCGGGTGCTGTGCTGGTCTGCTCTCTGGTGCCAGGTCCACCGTCAAGTGAGGGCTTGCTGTGCCTCCAAACGCAGAGGATGTCGATTGCTGGAGGGGTGAAGTCTTCCCACTTCCAATGGATCTTCTCCATCCACCTTCTGCCGAGCAGCATTAATCCATCACCTGCAACAACCCAGAGAGGTAACTTGTGCACCGCGCCATCATGGAGTACCTTTACATTCGCACTACCAACGACTGGGATAAGTTCATCAGTGTAGGTGCGCAGCTTTGCCTGAACCGGGACCAAATTGGGTCGTTCAGCTTGATTGAGAGGCTATGGGACAAAGGCTTCTTGACTCATCACTGACTAGCTCGCCCCCATGAAGACTGGAACGCCATCTATCTCGACTTCCATCCTCAATGGGAAACACTCGGTAGTGCAGGTAAACATGCTATATACCTCATCGTGGGGCTGAGCTGCCTCTCTGCCTATTGTTTCATAATCTGCGCTGGATTCATGGCCATCTGCAGACTCTTCATCAACACAGTGAGTCATATTTCTCTTACACATTCGCTGCAGGTGGCCCTTTGTGCTGCAGCCCTTGCATATATAGTTTTAGAGCCCTATGAGTCCCTCATCAACGCCAGCATGGAGCTACTCTAATAGCCCCCCTCGGCAGACACTGAGTTAAGGGACTCGGGGGCCTATTCTCTCTCCCCCAAGAGGGTTTGCGTTCTACAGTCCAGCCTCTAAAAGGCGCCACTCGGTGCACAGTACCTGCCGGGTTTGAATCCTGAGGGTGAGTCATCTGCCTAGAGCCGCAGGTCGAGATCGTGAATGCCTGGCTCACAGAGATGGCCTTCTGCAGTGTGACTGTGATATCCACCGACAGTAGCTTATGAAGAAGGCCCTCATGGCCGATTCCAATGACAAAAATGTCCCGCAGCGCTTCGTTCAGGTGGTTGGCGAAATCACACGATGCCACCAGCCTCCCGAGGTCGGTGACATATTTCGCGATTTCCCGACCTTTGGGCTGTCGATGGGTGTAGAACTGGCTGTGAGGATGCTCTCCTTGGGCTTGAGTTGCTCATGGATCAGGGTTACGAGCTCCTCGTACTTCTTGGTCATTGTCTTCACTGATGCCAGCAAGTCCTGGACGAGGCCATAGACGGTGGGCCCACAACTGGTTTGCAGGATAGCTCTGTGCTCATCAGCCAGTGTGGCCGAGTCGTCTCCTGCCAGGTCGTTTGCTGTGAAGAAATGGTCGATCCTCTCCACAAAGGCATCCCAATCATCACCATCAGCGAACTGCTGCAATGTACCAAGGGTAGCCATTTTCATGTGAAAGTTCGTAATCTCGTCGCCAATTGTTGTATTCTTGGATGGTCTAATAATGACTCCATGAGGCAATGTGTTGTACTTGAACTGTAGTGACCTTAGTCCTTTATTAGTTAACTCCAGAGTGATGATCACACCTGGTGGCCTGCCTTTTATACTAGGTCAGGCACACCTGTACAGATAACTACAAGTCTCCCACTGCTGTACCCTCTGGTGGCACACCTTGTGATAGCACCAACAGTAGCCATGTAGGATACATGACACCAGTGCTGAAGATGTGCATACTGTGATTATATAGGTAGGAATGGAAGGGAAGTCTCAGAGCTGGCAGAAGTGGGAGAGATGTTGGAGGAGGATGGCATAATCAAACATATTGAATGCTGAAATTAGGTCCAGCAGGATAAGATAGGAAAAAACACGCATAATCGTAGTCATGAAGGATGTCACTCAGGTTATAGGCAAGGGACACTTCAATGCTGAATGAGAAGCAGAATCCAGATGAGAGGTTGTCAAACAAGGAATTCCAGAATAGATGGGCATGGAGCTGAAAGTTGGCACTGTGTTAATGCATCTTGAAGAGGAGGGGATGTTTTAGCTGGGGCAGTAAATGGTGATGACAGGTAGGTCAAGTGCTTTTTTGAGGATTGGGATGATGAAAGCAATTTTGAAAAAGAGAAAAGGACAATATTTGATTAAAAAAAAATCAGTAAGCATGAAAAAGAGAATGTGAGTGGATCAAGGGAGTAAGAGGCAGGTCTCGTGAATGAGAAGTTTGGAGAGGATAAGAAGGATAGGGGAGAAAATGCAAAAACACATCAGTGCAGGAGTGCAGTGGATTGCTGCAGCCACGTTTATTAAAGATTTTTTAAGAAGGAGACATTGAGAAATGGAACCACAGATTCCTCATTTGTTGGTTGTTCATGACTATTAATGGTAGGTTTTCCTAACTCGAATACTTAAGGAATTCAGCATGATTAACCAAAAACTTACTAGTTACTTATATCAACTGAAAACATTTAATGTATATACATGTTTGGTGCTAAGTATGTTTTATGCTATAATTATAAAAAGCATATTTTTCTGAAAATCAAAATTAACAGTTGTTACAATTTGGAAATCTCTTCACTCACTCGTCAATTAACAATTTTTTTCCAAAGAATTGCAGCCCCAACAACACTAGGACAGGAATAAATATTTTAAAAATTTAAGTTACAGGAAATGACAGGGCTCAATAGGTAAATACATCAAAATAGGCAACTGCACTATTCTGACCAAGTAGGTTTTTTCAAGTTTAATATCATTTCTATGCAGTTAACTCATCTTAAACATAGAAACATAGAAACATAGAAAATAGGTGCAGGAGTAGGCCATTCAGCCCTTTGAGCCTGCACCACCATTCAATATGATCATGGCTGATCATGCAACTTCAGTACCCCATTCCTGCTTTCTCTCCATACCCCTTGATCCCTTTAGCCGTAGGGCCACATCTAACTCCTATTTGAATATATCTAATGAACTGGCCTCAACAACTTTCTGTGGTAGAGAATTCCACAGGTTCACAATTCTCTGAGTGAAGAAGTTTCTCCTTATCTCTGTCTTAAATGGCTTACCACTTATCCTTAGACTGTGACCCCTGGTTCTAGACTTCCCCAACATCGGGAATCTTCTTCCTGCATCTAACCTGTCCAATTTTCTATGCTTCTTTGAGATCCCCTCTCATTCTTCTAAATTCCAGTGAATATAAGCCTAGTCGATCCAGTCTTTCTTCATAGGTCAGTCCTGCTATCCCTGGAATCAGCCTGGTGAACCTTCGCTGCACTCCCTCAATAGCAAGAATGTCCTTCCTCAGATTAGGAGACCAAAACTGTACACAATATTCAAGGTGTGGCCTCACCAAGGCCCTGTACAACTGCAGTAAGATCTCCCTGCTATTACATCTTTAATAATTGATTCCAACATTTTCCCCACTACCGATGTCAGGCTAATTGGTCGAGAATTCCCTGTTTTCTTTCTCCCTCCTTTTTTTAAAAAAGTGGGGTTACATTATAGCTACCCTCCAATCCATAGGAACTGATCTAGAGTCTATAGAATGTTGGAAAATGACCAATGCATCCACTATTTCTAGGGCCACTTCCTTAAGTACTCTGGGATGCAGACTATAGGCCCTGGCTATTTATCGGCCTTCAATCCCATCAATTTCCCTAACATAATTTCCTGACTAATAAGGATTTCCTTCAGTTCCTCTTTCTCGCTAGACCCTCGGTCCCTTAGTATTTCCGGAAGGTTATTTGTGTCTTCCCTCGTGAGGACAGAATCAATTGGTCTGCCATTTCTTTGTTCCCCATTATAAATTCACCTGAATCTGACTGCAAGGGACCTTCGTTTGTCTTCACAAATCTTTTTCTCTTCACATATCTATGGAAGCTTTTGCAGTCAGTTTTTATGTTCCCTGCAAGCTTACTCTCATACACTATTTTCCCCCTCCTAATTAAACCCTCTGCTGATTTCTAAATTTCTCCCAGTCCTCAGGTTTGCTGCTTTTTCTGGCCAATTTATATGCCTCCTCCTTGGTTTTAACACGATCCCTAATTTAACCAGGATGTCGCTGGGAAAATGACAAT
Organism: Pristiophorus japonicus; assembly: GCF_044704955.1. NCBI lineage: Eukaryota > Metazoa > Chordata > Chondrichthyes > Pristiophoridae > Pristiophorus > Pristiophorus japonicus. The sequence goes on from NC_091981.1 coordinate 228,510,768, forward strand.
AACCAGCACATCTATGGGCTAAAGAGATAAAATGCCAAAAATTCAGGAGCAACCATTTTTGGACCAATTTCGACATTACTTTTCTGATCCTGATGAGATTATAATATTAATGCGCAGTTTACATATAATGTTTCCATTTTTAACGTTCATATTCAAAATAATACAAGAGAGTTCATTGCATCTAAATCCATGTGCACCAATATGTTCAATGTTTTGTAGTTTTAAAATATGATGCCTCCACATATATCAAGATAATATACACATCAATGTTTCTCTTTCCATAAAGGTCTTGACCTCTTGATGGGATACAGTCCATCACAACTGGGCCACATTGTATCATCACCCAACATTCACACAAGCTCATTTCCAACAAGGATTGCAATTAGGAGCAGAACATCTGATGGAGTCTGTGCTCCCTAACCCAAAAGAACTACGGTCGACCAGATCATCTCACTCAACACTGAACCCTTCACAGTTCTGGTCTATATGCTTCAGCTATTGATTGAGCCATCAGGAAAAATGGGAAATGCACATTCACTGAAATATTCTGCTTCGCAGCATGTAATGACTTCCACTGCAGAGTTTCCTGTGCTGATGTGGATTAAGGCCCAATCCAAGTGAGACTTCATCCATGCCTATGTCACCTCTGCTGCCCGTAATCCTATTCCACACCAAGTCCCACTCACCCCATCACCACGGTCTTTGCTGACCTATGTTGACTACCAACACCCCAATGCCTTAAATTTAGAATCCTTAACCTTGCACTTAATTTCTTCCCTTCCCCGAAAACCTCTCCTAACCCTACAATCACCCCCTTGGCTGTACCTTCAGTTTCCAAGGGCCCATTTTGAAATTTCTTCCCTAAACCCATACACCTTTCCACCCCCTTAATACCCACCTCTTTAACCATGCTTTACATTACCTCTCCCAACACAGGATATTTCCTCCTTTGATTTGACATCCAATTTTTCCTTACACCTCGGAATCACTTTGGAAGCGTTGTTCTCCTCAAGGTTTAAGGCATTGTATAAATGCAAAAAGTTGTTAACTCCAAGTAAATTCACCACATAGCTAAATGCAATTTGCAATGCTACTTGCGTTAATTAGATAAGCCCACCCATAACTGGCTAAATGTTTTCTGGTCCACCAGCGCCAAAGGTTTACTGCTTATAAAAAAACCTGTGTCAAAATATGTAACCTAGTGTATAAACACTGTGTACATCTAGATAGCCATTATCTACATACTGATATTACCAGCAGTTTGAAAACTCACCCTTGAAACTCATATTCGGTGTGAAAAGCTTTGAATGTAATATTTGTTCTATTGATATTATACTATCTCTCTCTCTCTCTTACAAACATTGCCAAGAAATGTTTTCATGTCTGAAGCCAAAATACACACTAGGTTAATTGTGCGAACCTCAAACAGACTGCTATGGTCTTCAAATGAAATCAATCTGTATGAAATAAAGCAATGCAGTTTAAAACATTTAAACAGTTCAGAAAGGACCATATGACCTCATTCCAAAATAAAATAGAATTATAATTTCAGAATAGCTGTTGACTAAAATTTATAATTCGAAGGTACTTTATTCACTTTTATTACATTTTTTTCTATTGTACGTTAAGACAAAATAGTTTTTTCTTTTTTTTTAATAGTTTGGTTTATGTACCCATTTCCAAGTAGTGCATCCCTGTAATCTGGAATATCTATTGAAATAAATAGCCCTGTGCAGCACACCATAACCATTCGACGAATGGTAAATAGATTCGTATTTAGTACCCTTTTTTAGATCTTGTGTACAAATTAATATCGTGCTCCCTAGAGAAGTGTACTCTAAACAACTCGGGGAAATCTGCCTAGGAAAGCAGAACAACCTCCCTTATGGCATTCCTCTCTCGATAGTGTCATTCTATACTTAACAGTTGCGAAGAAAGATGACGCAGCTTCTGTAATCAGCCTAATAAGGAAATGCAATACTAACCATGCACTCCTCCATTCAAGACACACCAACAGTATGTCACATGAAATTATTTTTGTTAAAACTGAATGAAAAAGGAATCGCTGAAATAAAACACGCTAATCACGTATTTGGAAGAAAGTTTGCACAAATTGTTACTTTTAATCGGCGCGTTGGCTGAATTTGTTCAGAAAGAAGGTTGCTGCAGAAGAGCAGAGCTAAGCTTTGCAATAGGAAGCCGCGCAGACCGATTTCACACCGTGCAGAAGTGAACAGACTCCTACCCAGCTGTCATGGTAATGTTGTAGAATGTGAGCCAAGCGGTAGCGAGCGGACTCAGAGTCTTTTTCTTGTTTTCTTTCTCTTCCACCGAGCCATCCTCTTCACTGGGCGCCATGGTACCGGATGACTAAATTAAGAAAGTTTAGACAGGCTGGAGAGGAGCGAACAGCTGAAGCGGGCGGCGGCCGCGCGCCTCACTCTCGCGGGATCGAGCGGCCGCGCTCCAAACTTTTACAAACTTTAATAACCACACGATTCCCATTATTAATCGGCAAACAACAGCTGATGCCGCTCTTCTTGCAGTCGCTGAGATATTTATATATATTTATTTGCAAATTATATATAACTACACTATTATATAAATAAATATATTTGCCAAATATATATTTGGTGATAGTGATTAATAATTTCATTAATAACTGAGTCTGCTCGACCCAGAAAGGACACGATGCCCATATGGGGGGAGGCGAGACACGCTGCAAAAACAATAGGGCAATAAAAGTAGGGGATTTCAACTACCCTAATACAAACTTGTATAGAATTTATCGTAAAAGATATGGAAGGTGCAGAATTCTTAAAATGCATTCAGGAGAATTTTTTTAACCAGTACATAGCAAGGAATCGGCAGCAGCACAGGGTAACGGGCACAAGGCCCGGGTCAGCAGCAGACACAAATCCGCCAAATTCCAAAAGAACAGCGAAAGCAAGGAGTGACATCACAGGACTGCAGGTAGGTGATTGGTGGGTTAGCATTAGTGTTTTATTTTCTCGAATGTAACTAGATAAACAAATTCATATAACTATAAATAATCATTTGAATAAAGACTTTAAGAGAGCGAGAGAAGCGGCTGGAGATAAAGCCCGACTTTTAAGACACTTCAGGGGAGAAATTGGGCTACTTTGCGATCGGGTGTGGTGAAAACCGTGCCTCCTGCTAAATTCGGCGGGAATTTTACAGTGGTCGTAACACATTGCACCCCACTCTGCTGCGCCCGACGATGCTGATATCCTCACCGAGCACAGCACCCCAGAACAAAAATTAGCCCTTGCACCCTGATTAAACGTCTGACGCTGACAACTACAGCTTCAGATCTCGGCTGGAGGAATGTTATTTAAAGGCGCCAGCATCTGGTGATGTTTTATTTGGCCAATAATGTTTCCTTCTTAGTTTCACATAGGCAGACAGGCATTTTTACCAATTTGAGCGATTTGCAGTTTAAGGAGTGTTCTGGCTCTTGAAGAATGCTGAGTTTCATTGAGGGCAGATTTGAATCGCCAACATTGATATAGTTTGCTGGGGGCTGTGCTGGCATTGGACCTCGTGCTCCAGCGACACCATCGGAGCCAACTGAGGCACAGAGAAACACTGTCAAATGTGGCCAGAGGTAGGATGGCCAACAGGGCTCTCAACAGGAGGTAGAAATTCTCCCAGAGTATTCCGGCATTAGTTCTCCGACATCAATTTCACTGAGGAACAGTTTGTTCAAAAGCTGTGCTTCAGCAAGGATGTGGTTACAGAGCTCTGCTGTAGAATTTACCAATATCTCGCAAAGATTCCAGGTACCTTTCCCCTGCAGAGGAGAAGAATCCCTTTCTGGACTTTTAAAATGGAAGGAAAACTTTGGGACACAAATGAATTTTAAAGGGGCAGATGAGGCCTGCAGGGGATAAAAGGGGATGCATTCAAGGAGACCTCACCCCCCGCCAGTGTTTGGACTCATAGAAAAGGGAATTTAATTTGGAACTATCTACCAGAAAGTTTGAAATCCTAAAGTGCACATGGAAGAAACTACGAACTTTAATCGAATTTGGGATTTTTAAAAGGTGTATGTTGGGTCTGCAAGAAAAGGGGTGGGGTCAATATCTAAAGGGCCAGTTTGGACATTGGAACTAATCAAATTGTCTGGGAACTGTATACCCTCGAAACTTGCCCCTTGAAAACATTAGCATTTAAACAATCAACGATGGAAGAAATGTTTATCCACTGCACCCAGAAGACCCAAATGCCACATACATATTCCAACACCTTTTCAACAGGCATAGAAATATCTGGCTCAGGCCAGACTAGCACAATGGAGAGCTCATCAACTTCGAAAAGCCTATTAACGCCAGATTAAAACCACTTAATCAAGTTTCAGTTAGCTGGGCTAGATTTGGTGGGAGATAGAGAAGCCTGTTTTAGTATAATTGAAGTCTGTTCTGGCAGTTAGGTGTGCTTCAAGAGACACTATTAAGTTAGCAGTCTCGTTGCATAAATTCTACACCAGCCTCGAAAAGTGGGATCCCGAAACATCGGTGAAAGGAATCTCTAAAACCCAGAAGGACAGCACCACAACAGCAAACAGGCTGTCAAAACGACTATTGGAAAGTTGCGGGCCATCGCGACCAACCCAACAGTCAACCAGAATCAACCCAACAAAACCAAAGATTTTTCCATTCTACAAGCTGGTCCTACGCTACCAAGGGGTACAGACTACAGAACGTGGACAACTAAGGCGAACCCCAGGGACAACTAAGGCGAACCCTGGAGTTGGAACTGTCAAAAAGGGGATTGGTGAGCATAGCCCCTGAAACCCCCAGAGCTATAACTTCGTTAGTTAGGGGAATTGGGAGGAGGGAGGCTGGGATAACTTGTGCAAATGTATCTGCATTCTCCTTTTTACCCCATTTAGAGTTTAAGCTGTATTCTTTTCCCCACAGACTGTAATTGGACAATTTATTCAATGTGTTGTACCCCTCAGTGTGTATTGGTCTGTGTGTGTTATTAAAGGTGTGCCTTTTTACTTCTTTTTTAACACAATAAAGCCATACCTGCTTCCTACCTTGAAACCGATTGTCTGTCCAAGTCTGTCACAGTCCCTTCATAATTCCAGTGTCTAGAACCAAGGGTGTGGGAGCGATTCGGAACCGCTCATATAAGGTCAGAAGGGAAAGCTGACCCCCTGCAAACCACCCCTTACACATGGCGACCCAGATGGGACACTGATGCAAGGGACGTGATAAGAGAGAGTCTGGTTTCAGGAAACAAAGCAAAATGGAAGAGGGGATTTCCTCGTATGTGTTTAAGAAGGTAAATGTGGCTAAGGAGTGGGTACTCGATCTATTGTATGCTGAGCGTCCAGAAGATGCTGCAGCTCAATGGACCGAGAGCAATGACCATAAAAGGTCGATAGAGAAGGTCATTTGGCTAATTTGCCTTCAGCAACAGATCCGGTTTCTAGATGAGGAGAATGAGAAATTAAAGGGAGTATTGAGACAGGCAGAAGAGAGGTCCAGCACAAGGGCCACAGTCGGGGAAAGTCTGTGGACAGAGGTGGGACAGTTAAAGGAAAGTAGAGAGCTCACTAAAGAAAGGCACAAAATCCAACTGGACCGTTTACAGTGTCAGATTATTGAAGCTAAGAATAGCGAACGGGCGTTGCGGGAAGAGAATTCCTGCCTCGCCAAGTAAGTTAAAGAGTACGGGGAGAGGGTGAGAGACATTCAGGTAGTCAGTGCCAGGGAATTTGAGGCAGGAGACCACGGCCCCTGCCAGCAGCAGATCCAAAGCTTGAACCTTGCTCTATCCCGGGCTAAAGGCATGGTGTGCCTGATAAACCCGGGTTTAGCCCAGGAACACCTGGTTGGGCAAGGAGAAACGCCTCAGTCACCGCCTGCAGCTCCCAGGAATGACCCGGGGCAGCAGGGGTGTCAACCAGAGTGCGGGGCAGGCAAGGATTGCAAACTACCAACACCGGCAGCCCCGAGTTTTAACGCGGCTTGGCAGCAGTGGGAAGCGGGCAAACCAATACAAGGAGGGCCGGAACCAGGGCCAATGCACCCGGTCCGGCAGCAGAAGTTTGGCCCGCCTGATGCCAATGGGGCAACAGGACCCCTAGAAAGCAACTTCGTAGTCCCCCACGACACCCAAAAACTGAGGGCTATGATAGGCCACCTAAGTAAGCTCACCCAGCAGGGGGATCCCTCGGTACACTTCCTGGAAGTGGAACACACAGGGTATATTAACGGGTGCGATGATTCAGAGCAGGCTAAGCTGTTGCTCTTCTCGCTAGACACCAAGCTGTGCTATTCCCTCTCTGCAGACAGCAGAAAGGGGCGAAACACGTACGCTACCATTAAGGACGAGGTTCTAGAGGCCATGGGTATGAACGACGGGAGTCTTTTTTCCCGAGTGGAGAAGACAGTGCAGCTCGATGGGGAGACTCCACAGGCTTTCGCCGACAGGTTGTGGCCAGTCTACGAAAGGGCCTGTAGTGGGGTTCTTGACCGGGCCCACCTGAACCCGAATGAGCTGGCTCACTGGCTCCGCAACCTGGTGGCAAACAGCCTACCTGGAGTAAAGGCAAAAGCCGAGGTCTGGTTCGATCCAAGAGATCCCAGAACCACCGAGGAGACAGTGGTCAGGCAGTTGACCCTGGCTTACCAGAACAGTAGAGGGACAGAGGAGCCCTCCTCTAAAGGGAGGGTCCATGAGATTAAACCCAGCCAAGGCAAGAGAGAGTGGCATCAGGAAGGTGGGAACCCTCCCCACAAAGGGGGCGAGTGTTTTGGGTGTGGGAAAAGTGGGCACTGGAGGAAGGATTGTAGGAACCCCTGGAAAGAGACTAAGGGAAAGGCCACTCCAGCCCCAGCCCGTGAGGCCGGGGCAGGAACACCCGACACATATGAGACACTCGTAGCCGCCCTACAGACACTCATAAACAGACAGGGAGCAGTAGCTATCGCAACCGATCCAGTAGCCGGTACGGTAAAACCCTCTGCTCCAACCCACCCAGATGCATGACTATAGCCAGCGCAGCCTGTGTACCTGTGTTCCCTAGAGTACGATGCCTGGAAGAGACCGTGCATTACGATGGAGGTGGAGAAAGTGAAAGGGACCTACCTGCTAGATACCGGTGCTTCCAGCACCCTTGTATATGCAGATAATCCAGCTACCTCACCTCTATCGAACGGGGTCCCGTACAGTCTAGTGGGGTTCACAGGCAATGAGCAAACTGGTTCATTTTCCATCCCGCTCACCATTCAGTTAGGGACACTCAAAACCAAATGGAAGTGTGTCCTGATGAAATGGGAGCAGAAGGGAAAAGGGATTCTGGGAGCTGATTTTATCATTGGCCATCAGATCCTACTGGATCTCAGGAACCACTATCTATGGGGAGCCATAATGACTGACAGGGAAGGTGAGGTGGTGGTGATCCCAGAAAAAGGGGCCAAGGGAACATTGTGTACCGTGAAGCCAAAGGAGGGTTATGACTTGGAATTACTGGTCAGTAACACCCCAGTGGAGTACCAGGCATATGTACGGGCACATCTTGCAGCATTTGCCACCCACAAACATGACTGTGGTAGGGTAAGGGGGTGGAAGTTAGTATAGTAGGGGACCACATGACCCGACCACAAAAGCAATATAACTTCCCCAGGGAGGCAGAGGCAGACCTGACAACGGCGCTGGGATCACTGGTAGAGCAAGGGGTGTTAAGACCGATAGCAACCCATGTGAACTCTCCACTGTGGCAGGTTAAGAAACCGGACAACTCATGGAGGGCCACCGTGGACTATCGAGTACTAAATAAGAATATCCCTGCCTGTGCACCCACTGTAGCAGCCGTAGCAGATCTCATAGGGAGTATTCCAGCATCCACGACCACTTTCACGGTGCTGGATATTTCAAATGGGTTCTGGTCCATTCCTTTAAAACAGGAGGACCAGTACAAGTTCGCCTTTACCTTTAAGGGCCAACAATAAACGTGGAACTGTCTTCCCCAAGGCTTCCTCAATTGTCCCAGCATTTTTCACCAATGCATGGCGAACTGTTTAAAGGGCTTTAGCAGACCCCAGCAGTTGGTGCAGTATGTGGATGACCTGCTTCTGTTTACCGATCAGGGGGAGGAGCATGGCCCACTGCTGGCTGAGCTGCTGGAGCTGCTAAAAGAAGAAGGGTTTAAAGTAAACCCCAAGAAGGCACAGATCGGTCAGAAGGAAGTCAAATTCCTGGGGCTGACTGTGCGCGCTGGGGAAAGGGCCATAGACAAGGCTAGAAGGGAGGCAGTACAGGAGTTACCAGCCCCCAACACAGTGACAGGGATAAGGTCCTTTCTAGGACTCACCGGGTACTGCAAAGACTTCATTGAGGATTATGCAGCCACCGCAGCCCCTCTGCTCAGGCTCCGACATAAGGGTGTAGAGTGGGACTGGGATGAGGGTTGCGAGGCAGCATTTAATCAGCTCAAGAAGGACTTGCAGACCGCGCCAGCCTTAGGAGCGATAGATGTAGGAAAGGAGTTTTTCCTGGAGGTGGCAGCCAGCGGGAACAGTTTGAGCTCAGTGCTGCTTCAAGAGCGGCACGGCCAGCTGAGACCGGTGGTTTACTCCTCCAGGATCCTCACAAATGTGGAGAAGGGGTACTCCAACTGTGAGAGACACCTCCTAGCCACACATTGGGCAGTGAAAAGATCCTTGATCTTCACGGGAGGGTCTCCTCTAACACTCCTAACCCACCACACACCTACTCAGATGCTCCTAGATGGAAGGATTAAGGACGGGACGGTGAGCAGTGCCCGCATTGCTCGTTGGACCCTGCTTCTCTCCCAGATGGACCTCAGAGTAGAAGGCCCCCGCGAGCCAAGGCTCGCAGCCAACCTAATCTATCCAGGGAAAGCCCACAGGTGCTCCATAGAAGGGGTATGGGAGGTAAACATTGGCCTTTGGGTGGGGTTACACCCTACAGGCCGGGACATCTACGTGGACGGGTCCAGCACGGTATCTGCTGGCGAACGACTCACTGTGTGCGGAGTCTATGACCCAAGGGCAGGTATTGCCCTGGCAATCAAGCTCCCCAGCACCATGAGCGCCCAGCATGCTGAACTGTCCGCCGTAATGTACGTGGTGACCCACCCCGAGGAATTCCCTACACCGTAGACGATATGTTCACCTGCAATTCATGTACGGAGTACCTGGCTATCTGGTCCCGTCGCGGATACACGTCCGCTGACGGGAGACCCCTGGCAATCAAGCTCCTGCTGGAGAAAATCATGACAGCGGTGGGGGAAGAAGGAAAGGTCTACATACATAAGGTGAAGGCCCATTCAAAAACCGAACCCCGTGCAGAGGGAAACCAACAGGCTGACAAACTGGCCAAAGAAGGTGCCCGCATGGGAAAGTTCTGGGACCCCTATGACACCGGCCGCATAGCAGCGGTCAAGAATAAGAACAGGGCAGCAGAGAGTACAGGGATAGCTTTGGCCCCGGACTTAAAAACAGTTCAGGCACAGGACCCAGACCTGAAAGCTGTCCTGAATGCGCTAGCTAGAGGAGAGAGAGTAGAAGGTCCGTACGGCACAGCAGCCATTACCGTTAAGGAAGGCATGCTGTTTAAAGAGGGACAATGGGTCGTGCTGCAGCAGCACCAGAGGGAATTCCTAAAACTGGCCCATGAGGGTCCAGGGGTGGGACACCCCGGGCCTGAGACCACCTGGCAACGGGTGGAACAGGCAGGATGTGGCCGGGATTCAGGGAGGACGTCCGCGAGTTCTGTGCGAACTGCCTGGTGTGTGCTGCGAACAACCCTGACACCCAGAAAAGGAAGGTGTCCCTAGGACACGTCAGGAGGGTAGAGGGACCATGGCAGTCAATCCAAATTGACTACATCGGGCCCCTACCCACTGCCCGGGGAGGCTACAAATACTGCCTAGTCCTGGTGGACGTGTTCTCAAAATGGGTTGAAGCCTTCCCCTGCCAAACAGCCACCGCACTAGGGACAGCTAAGATTCTAGTGAGGGAAGTGTTCTCCCGGTGGGGACTCCCACAGTATGTGGAGTCGGACCAGGGGAGCCATTTCACCGGGCAGGTAATGCAGGCAACCCTTAAGGTGCTCGGCATTGAGGGGAAATGGCACGTTGCCCACAATCCACAGTCATCTGGTATTGTGGAGCGTTTAAACCGCACCATTAAAGAAAGGCTGCGGAAGGAAACGGGAGACTCACCCCAAAAGTGGGTGGAGGTCTTACCGTTGGTCCTAATGGGGATCCGAGCCAGCCAGTCAAAGAGCAGACTGGCCGGATCATGCGGACCCCCACCCATGTCCTAGCCCCGGTGCTCACAGAAGGTCAGCTCAGAGAGGTGAACCGGGACCAGTTTGTCAGGAACCTGTTTGAACACCTCAAACAGATTCACTGGCAGGCTGCTAGTAACATGGGCAGACAGCATCAGGGGAACCGATTGCTGCTAGAACCCAGCAAACACCACGAATGGGAGATAGGGGACCAGGTCATGGTGAGGAACTATGCTCGGGTCGGGGTTTTTGAAGCATTATATATGGGACCATACAGCATTGTGGACAAGGCAAGCCCGATGGTCCATGCCATAACGCTGTCCCGCCGTACTAAGTGGTTCCACATCAACCAGTGCAAGCTATACAACCCAGGGCCAGCCAAGCACAGAGGGCAGCCGGGAGGGGTGAACCGTCCTCAGGACAGGGACCCTCCGTTGGCCGCCCCTGACAGTGGAGGGCCCACAGGGAATGTGGCAGGCTCAGAAACCGTGCCTATAGGGGCGGTGAATTGCAGTACTGGAGGGGCTATCCCACCCATCGTTTGGGATTCGGATGCACCCCCAGTAACCCAAGCCCTGAGAAGGACCCTCCGTACACCACGGCCAAAGATACAGTGGTCACCGGCATCTGAACCTCAGCGATTCTACCCTAGGAGAAGGGCAGCCTGACAGGAAAGGCCGAAGGTCAGAAGTACAGAGGCCGCTCAGAGTAGGGACCACCAGCCAGCCGCCTCCAGCGGTGAGGGACTCACAGGAGCAGTAGCCACGAGCTGTCCCAGAGACAAGGATCTCCAGCTCACCAGCTGCGGGGAAACCCTAGCATCCAGGCGGCTATCAGGCCGCACAAGGCATGGGCCTGACAGGGACTAACCAGGCCACCCGGAGACGGGTGGTGGTTGTACATAGCTCTAATTTTAGTTTAAGGCAGCTGACTGCACCATTTTACATTTTAAGGTTTTAGTTTAGAATTGAGGTTAATGTTGCAGTAATGTTTAGGTGATTATTTTGAGTTTGTCTGGTGTGTCAGCCAGCCTGAAAGCAGTTCTCAAGGGCAGGATCTAGACATTACCGGGTGATGGACAAACCTCAGGAGATCAATTGATGTTGTTTAGTTTTAATCTATGTTTTTTTCCTTCTGTAATGTGGTTGTACGTTACCTATATGCTGGTGAATATAATATAACTGAAATGAAATGTAACTGTGCTGAAATGCAATTGTAGTGATTGTACCCCCTCCAAGCTGGGAGGGTATGTAAAACGTTTGTACCTGTAAAGGGAAAAGTGTGCATCTATGGTGATGTTGCATAAGTGTAATGCATTTTGGGTATTAGTTTAGCTAATTTACGGGGAAGGTTATCTCTTGGGAGTCAGGAATTTTGCTCACCTCGAAGAATGATACCATAAGTGATATGGTATCAGAGGGGAATGTAGAATTTACCAATATCTCGCAAAGATTCCAGGTACCTTTCCCCTGCAGAGGAGAAGAATCCCTTTCTAGACCTTTAAAATGGAAGGAAAACTTTGGGACACAAATGAATTTTAAAGGGGCAGACGAGGCCTGCAGGGGATAAAAGGGGATGCATTCATGGAGACCCCCCGCCAGTGTTTGGACTCATAGAAAAGGGAATTTAATTTGGAACTATCTACCAGAAAGTTTGAAATCCTAAAGTGCACATGGAAGAAACTACGAACTTTAATCGAATTTGGGATTTTTAAAAGGTGTATGTTGGGTCTGCAAGAAAAGGGGTGAGGTCAATATCTAAAGGGCCAGTTTGGACATTGGAACTAATCAAATTGTCTGGGAACTGTATACCCTCGAAACTTGCCCCTTGAAAACATTAGCATTTAAACAATCAACGATGGAAGAAATGTTTATCCACCGCACCCAGAAGACCCAAATGCCACATACATATTCCAACACCTTTTCAACAGGCATAGAAATATCTGGCTCAGGCCAGACTAGCACAATGGAGAGCTCATCAACTTTGAAAAGCATATTAACGCCAGATTAAAACCACTTAATCAAGTTTCAGTTAGCTGGGCTAGATTTGGTGGGAGATAAGGAAGCCTTTTGTGGGTATATCTATTCCCAGTTTTACCAAGGAACAGAATACAGAAAGCAGGACACAGACTCGAACAGCAGAACACAGACTCAAACACAGACAGACACAAGCAGACGGAGGTGGGGAGTGAAGAAATGGAGTAGTGAAGGAAACTACAAGAAATCATCAAGGACCGACCGAGCACGAGGCCCACGAAATGGAAGGTTGTCAGCTACCAAATTGACAACCCCGGCCACCACAACCAGCGAAACAACCAACCAAAACCAACTCAGCAAAAACCGAAGAATCGACATTTATTTCCACTCTACAATCTACTTCGGAACGACCAACGGGTGAGAAATTACCAAAAGGGACTAACTAAAACTATTCCTAACCAAAGAAAGTGGGTACTTACCCCATACATCCAAAACGCAACTTACCGCATCAACGGACGCACCCCAACCGAAGACTACGCAGTCCGAAGTCCTCTCCTCCGACCGGGGTACGGCTCGCCTCGAAGGCCAAGTGCAGCGAACCCCGAAACCGCGATTCACCGGCAACTGTCAAAAAGGGGATTGGTGAGCATGGCCCCTGAACCCACAGAGCTATAACTTAGTTAGTGGGGGGAGGGAGGCTGGGATAACTTGTGTAAATGTATCTGCATTCTCCTCTTTACCCCATTTAGAGTCTAAGCTGTATTCTTTTCCCCACAGGCTGCAATTTGACATTTTATTCAATGTGTTGTACCCCTCCGTGTGTATTCATCTGTGTGTGTTATTAAAGGTGTGCCTTTTACTTCTTTCTAAACACAATAAAGCCATATCTGCTTCCTACCTTGAAACCGATTGTCTGTCCAAGTCTGTCACAGTCCCTTCATAATTCCAATGTCTAGAACCAAGGGTGTGGGAGCGATTCGGAACCGCTCATATAAGGTCAGAAGGGAAAGCTGACCCCCTGAAAACCACCCCTTACACTGCCACCTCCTGCAACCAGACCTCGAGCCTCAGACCAGGGTGAGGACGGCTCTCTCAGTGGCAATCAAGGTCACCAACACACTGAATTTCTATGCCAGCGGATCCTTCCAGTGTGCAACATGTCTAACATATCGCAGTTCGCCGTCCATTGCTGCATTCGCGAGGTCATAGATACTCTCTACAGAAGGTGAAGGGACTACATTTTCTTCCCCATGACCAGAGAGAAGCAGCACGAGTGTACATGTGGTTTGCCAGGATAGTGGGCTTCCCCATGGTCCAGGGCGCTATTGACTGCACCCACATCGCTTTGCGGGCACCACATAACAAACTTGAGGTATTCTGTAACTGCAAAGGCTACCACTCACTGAATCTGCAGTTGGTGTGAGACCACACAAAGTGAATCCTCACAGTCAATGCCCGCTATCCTGGCAGCAGCGATTATGCATTCATCCTGAGCCAGACCGGTGTGCCGGCTCTCTTCCAGCCACCACATCAAGCTCGTGGCTGGCTGCTCAGAGACAAGGACTATCCACTCTCCACCTGACTCATGACTCCTCTCCGCAACTCCAACTCTCCTGCCCAGCACTCATACAATGAGAGCCATGCAGCCACCAGGAACATCATTGAGCAGACCATCAGAGTACTCAAGCAACGGTTCCATTGCCTTGACAGTTCAGGAGGAGTCCTGCACTACTCGGTTGAGCGAGTGTCCCTTTTTGTCGATGTCTGCTGCATGCTGCACAACTTGGTCATCATGAGGGTGCAGCCATTGCCACCAGGCATAGCTCCACCTCAGGAGGAGGAGCAAGAGCAGGAAGGCAAGGAGGAACAGAAGCAGCAGCCACATTGCCGGAGGACGTAGGGATTCAATTGGCCTTCTGCAAGGGCAGTCCGCGAGCGCCTCATCAGCCTTTGGTTCTAATGAATTCCAGGCCAATTCCCAGTCTCCATGTCCCCATCATTATATCAATTTCCCATTCCATAGCAGAACCCCAAAACTGAAATGAGAGCACCAAATATCATCAAACAGTAATCACATATATTTCTAGGAGAGTTTAAAAGTTTTTCCAAATTGTTTAAAAAAGTTACTCAGGTTGATTAAAAGTTTAAAAAAAAAAGATTAAAAGTCGATTAAAAGTCGATAAGATGTAAGACAGTGGTAGTTTACTCCCCTGGCACTGCTCCATGGGCACCGCCAGCCCTCTGTTGTCTTGGACCGGCACGGAGTCCCTTCGGCCGGTTCAACATCGGCCCTGGAGTACCTTCGGCTGGTTGAGCGCCGGCCCCGGAGTCCCTTCGGCCGGTTCGACATCGGACTGGAGTCCCATCGGCTGTTTGAGCGCCGGCCCCGGAGTCCCTTCGGCCGGTTGAGCGCAGGCCCCGGAGTCCCATCGGCTGATGAGCGCCGGCCCTGGAGTCCCTTCGGCCGGTTGAGCACCAGCCCCAGAGTCCCTTCGGCCGGTTGAGCGCAGGCCCCGGAGTCCCTTCGGCCGGTTGAGCACCGGCCCCGGAGTCCCTTCGGCCGGTTGAGCACCAGCCCCAGAGTCCCTTCGGCCGGTTGAGCACAGGCCCTGGAGTCCCTTCGGCCGGTTGAGCGCAGGCCCTGGAGTCCCTTCGGCCGGTTGAGCACCAGCCCCAGAGTCCCTTCGGCCGGTTGAGCGCAGGCCCTGGAGTCCCTTCGGCCGGTTGAGCACCAGCCCCAGAGTCCCTTCGGCCGGTTGAGCGCAGGCCCTGGAGTCCCTTCGGCCGGTTGAGCACCAGCCCCAGAGTCCCTTCTGCCGGTTCGACATTGGACTGGAGTCCCATCGGCCGGTTGAGCACCGGCCCCAGAGTCCCTTCGGTCGGTTGAGCGCTGGCCCCGGAGTCCCTTCGGCCGGTTGAGTGCCGGCCCCAGAGTCCCTTCGGCCGGTTGAGCGCCGGCCCCGGAGTCCCTTCGGCCGGTTGAGCGCAGGCCCTGGAGTCCCTTCGGCCGGTTGAGCACCGGCCCCAGAGTCCCTTCGGTCGGTTGAGCGCTGGCCCCGGAGTCCCTTCGGCCTGTTGAGTGCCGGCCCCAGAGTCCCTTCGGCCGGTTGAGCGCCGGCCCCGGAGTCCCTTCGGCCGGTTGAGTGCCGGCCCCAGAGTCCCTTCGGTTGGTTCAGCGCCGGCCACGGTGAGTCGGGAGTCAGAAGGTCTACGACAATTAAAAAGGGAATGGGAAATGCTCTGTTTAAACATCTCGGATACCTTTGGAGAAACTTTTAAAATCTTTGGAAGCTATGTTAGAAATTCTTTAAAACATCCCTCGGAACTCCAGCAGACAGCTGAGTTTCCTAATGCTTGTCCCCCAACCAAGCTTCGGGCCACCTACCATTAATGGCGCTACTTAGCACCGAGCTTGCAGCCAACATCTCGCCGTAGGCATTTAGGCTTATACAGCAGTGCCTGATCTCCAGTCATCTTCGACCCCCTTGCTACTTTGCTCAGCTAAGCCCATGTGGTTGCCAGTGTGCAGCGGCCACCCCATGTTAAAAGAGCTCATGCACAGGCATCTTCCACTTCCTTAATATGAAGTTCGGGACCTGGAATGTCAGGACCTCCATGGACAATTCCAACAGCAACAGGCCAGAACGCCGCACCTCCATAGTTGCCCGGGAACTTAGACGTTTTAATATCGACATCGCCGCCCTAAGCGAGACCCAGCGAGCAGGGGAAGGCCAGCTCAAGGAACAAGGTCGAGGTTATACCTTTGTCTGGAAGGGAAAACCAGAGGAAGAATGCCGCCTTCATGGAGTCGGCTTCGCCGACAAAAATGAGCTGGTCGACCGCCTCAAAGACTCCCCCTGCGGGGTTAACGAACGCCTTATGACTCTTTGTCTTACCCTGTCCCAGAACTAAAGTGGCACAGTCATCAGTGCGTATGCCCCAACACTCGATGCAATGGATGAGACTAAAGAGGGTTTTTATTCCAAACTCAAGACATCCTTGTCTCGCGTCCCCATGGGCGACAAACTAATCCTCCGAGGTGATTTAATGTGAGGTCGGCAAAGACACAACCCTCTGGGAAGGCGTGATTGGCAGAGAAGGGGTAGGGAAAGCCAACTCCAGCGGTACCCTACTCCTGACAAAATGTCAAGAACATGAACTCTTCATCACCAACACCCTGTTCCGCCAGAGGGACAAATACAAGGCATCGTGGCAACACCCTCGCTCCAAACACTGGCACCTGCTTGACTATGTTATCATCCGAGCCAGGGATAGCAAGGATGTGCGCATCACCTGTGCCTTGACAGAAGCTGACGACTGCTGGATAGACCACCGCCTATTCCGATCCATCATCGACATTAACATAGAGCGGGCAGCAGAAGCAGTGCTGCAAAAAAGTCAATGCCGGGGCACTTAAAGACCCAGCTAAGAAAGCCCAATACAGCCAGTGCCTCACAGCTAGTCTGGCATGCCTTGATGACCCTAAGATGCTGAATGCTCACAGGGCTTGGTCTGCCCTCCAAGCCTCTACAACCAGTGCCTGTGAAAAGACACTTGGTCACTCAACCAGAAAACACCAGGACTGGTTTGATGAAAATGATCAGGAGATCCAAGAACTAATAGATTGCAAGCGCAGAGCATTTCTGAGCCTCAAGCAACAACCCAATTCGGGAGCAGCAAAGCAAAGTTACAGACAATTCAAAGCTGAGGAACAACAAAAAACCCAGGACCTAAAGAACAGGTGGTGGATGGAGAAAGCACAGATGATACAACAACTGGCTGACAGCCAGATATGCGAGGATTCTTCATTGCAGTCAAGACCACTTACGGTCCAAACTCCCAAGGCCCCACCCCACTCCTGGCCAAGAATGGGGAAACATTCATCGAGGCTGTCGGGGTCCACTGGAAGGAGCACTTTGAAGATCTCCTCAAGTGTTCTCGACTCCATCCGGCCCCTCACTACCTCAGTGAAACCCCAACGTGCATGAGGTAGACAAAGCCATAAAACAGCTCAAGAATAACAAGGCTACGGGTGCGGATGGAATCCCTGCTGAGGCACTAACGTATGGCGGAGAGGCGCTGTTGGCGCGGATACATGATCTAATCTCTGTTATGTCTTCAGATGCTCTGATAATGACTCCACGAGGCAATGTATTGTATTTGAACTGTAGTGACCATAGTCCATTTAATGTAACTCCAGAGTGAGGATCACAAAGGGTGGTCTGCCTTTTATACTAGGCCTGGCCCACCTGTACAGGTAACCTACAATGCAGTGCCCCCTGGTGGCACACCTTCGTGACCATACAGCTGGTGTACAAGTTTCCCATAGTAGTGCCCTCTGGTGGCACATCACAGAAACATAGAAACATAGAAAATAGGTGCAGGAGTAGGCCATTCGGCCCTTCGAGCCTGCATCACCATTCAATAAGATCATGGCTGATCCTTCACCTCAGTACCCCTTTCCTGCTTTCTCTCCATACCCCTTGATCCCTTTAGCGGTAAGGGCCATAGCTAACTCCATCTTGAATATATCCAATGAACTGGCATCAACAATTCTCTGTGGTAGGGAATTCCACAGGTTAACAACTCTCTGATTGAACATGTTTCTCCTTATCTCAGTCCTCAATGGCTTACCCCTTATCCTTAGACTGTGTCCCCAACATCGGAAACATTCTTTCTGCATCTAACCTGTCCAGTCATGTCAGAATTTTATGTTTCTATGAGATCCCCTCTCATCCTTCTAAACTCCAGTGAATACAGGTCCAGTCGATCCAGTCTCACCTCATATGTCAGTCCAACCATCCCGGGAATCAGTCTGGTGAACCTTCGCTGCACTCCCTCAATAGCAAGAACGTCCTTCCTCAGATTAGGAGACCAAAACTGAACACAATATTGCAGGTGAGGCCTCACCAAGACCCTGTACAACTGCAGCAAGACCTCCCTGCTCCTATATTCAAATCCCCTAGCTATGAAGGCCAACATACCATTTGCCTTCTTCATTGCCTGCTGTACCTGCATGCCAACTTTCAATGACTGATGTACCATGACACCCAGGTCTCATTGCACCTCCCCTTTTCCTAATCTGCCACCATTCAGATAATATTCTGCTTTTGTGTTTTTTCCCCCAAAGTGGATGACCTCACATTTATCCACATTATACTGCATCTGCCATGCATTTGCCCACTTACCTAACATGTCCAAGTCACCATGCAGCCTCTTAGCATCCTCCTCACAGCTCACACCACCACCCAGTTTAATGTCATCTGCAAACATGGAGATATTACACTCAATTCCTTCATCTAAATCATTGATGTATATTGTAAAGAGCTGGGATCCCAGCACTGAGCCCTGTGGCACTCCACTAGTCACTGCCTGCCATTCTGAAAAGGACCCATTTATCCCGCCTCTCTGCTTCCTGTCTGCCAACCAGTTCTCTATCCGCATCAGTACATTACCCCCAATACCATGTGCTTTAATTTTGCACACCAATCTCTTGTGTGGGACATTGTCAAAAGCCTTTTGAAAGTCCAAATACACCGCAACCACTGGTTCTCCCTTGTCCACTCTACTAATTACATCCTCAAAAAATTCCAGAAGATTTGTCAAGCATGATTTCCCTTTTATAAATCCATGCTGATTTGGACCGATCCTGTCACTGCTTTCCCGATGCACTGTTACTTCATCTTTAATAATTGATTCCAACATTTTCCCCGCTACTGATGTCAGGCTAACCGGTTTACAATTACCTGTTTTCTCAATCCCTCCTTTTTAAAAAAATGGTGTTACATTAGCTACCCTCCAGTCCATAGGGACTGATCCAGAGTCGATAAATTGTTGGAAAATGATCACCACTATTTCTAGGGCCACTTCCTTAAGTATTCTGGGATGCAGACTATCAGGCTCTGGGGATTTATTGGCCTTCAATCCCATTAATTTCCTGAACACAATTTCCCGCCTAATAAGGATATCCTTCAGTTCCACCTTCTCACTAGACCCTCGGTCCCCTAGTACATCCAGAAAGTTATTTGTGTCTTCCTTCGTGAAGACAGAACCAAAGTATTTTTCAATTGGTCTGCCATTTCTTTGTTCCCCATTATAAATTCACCTGAATCTTACTGCAAGGGACCTACGTTTGTCTTCACGAATCTTTTTCTCTTCACATATCTATAGAAGCTTTTGCAGTCAGTTTTTATGTTCCTGGCAAGCTTCCTCTCATACTCTATTTTTCTCCCTCCTAATTAAACCCTTTTCCTCCTCTGCTGAATTCTAAATTTCTCCCAGCCCTCAGGTTTGCTGCTTTTTCTGGCCAATTTATAAGCCTCGACCTTAGATTTAACACTATCCGTAATTTCCCTTGTTAGCCACGGTTGAGCCACCTTCCCCGTTTTAGTTTTACTCCAAACAGGGATGTACAATTGTTGAAGTTCATCCATGTGATCTTTAAATGTTTGCCATTGCCTATCCACCGTCAACCCTCTAAGTATCATTTGCCAGTCTATTCTAGCCAATTCACCTCTCATACCATCGAAGTTACCTTTCCTTAAGTTCAGGACCCTAGTCTCTGAATTAACTGTGTCACTCTCCATCTTAATAAAGAATTCTACCATATTATGGTCACTCTTCCCCAAGGGGCCTCGCACAACAAGATTGCTAATTAGTCCTTGCTCATTACACATCACCCAGTCTAGGATGGCCAGCCCTCTAGTTGGTTCCTCGACATATTGGTCGAGAAAACCATCCCTAATACACTCCAGGAAATCCTCCTCCACCGTATTGCTACCAGTTTGGTTAGCCCAATTTATATGTAGATTAAAGTCACCCATGATAACTGCTGTATCTTTATTGCACGCCTCCCTAATTTCTTGTTTGATTCTGTCCCCAACCTCACTACTACTGTTTGGTGGTCTGTACACAACTCCCACCAGCGTTTTCTGCCCCTTGGTATTCCGCAGCTCCACCATACAGATTCCACATCATCCAAGCTAATGTTCTTCCTTACTATTGCGTTAATTTCCTCTTTAACCAGCAACGCTACCCCACCTCCTTTTCGTTCCTTTCTATCCTTCCTGAATGTTGAATACCCCTGAATGTTGAGTTCCAAGCCTTGGTCACCCTGGAGCCACGTCTCCGTGATGCCAATTGTATCATATTCATTAATTGCTGCTTGTGCAGTTAATTCGTCCACCTTATTAAGAATACTCCTCGCATTGAGGCGCAGAGCCTTCAGGCTTGTCTTTTTAACACACTTTGCCCTTTTAGAGTTTTGCTGTAATGTGGCCCTTTTTGATTTTTGCCTTTGGTTTCTCTGCCCTCCACTTTTACCTTTCTTCTTTCTATCTTTTGCTTCTGCCCACATTTTACTTTCTTCTGTCTCCCTGCATAGGTTCCCATCCCCCTGTTATATTAGTTTAACCCCTCCCCAACAGCGCTAACAAACACTCCCTCTTGGTCATTGGTTCTGGTCCTGCCCAGGTGCAGACCGTCCGGTTTGTACTGGTCCCACATCCCCAGAACCGGTTCCAATGTCCCAGGAATTTGAATCCCTCCCTTCTGCACCACTCCTCAAGCCACGTATTCATCTGCGCTATCCTGCGATTCCTACTCTGACTAGCACTTGGCACTGGTAGCAATCCTGAGATTACTACTTTTGAGGTCCTACTTTTTAATTTAACTCCTAGCTCCCTAAATTCAGCTTGTTGGACCTCATCCCGTTTTTTACCTATATTATTGGTACCTATATGCACCATGACAACTGGCTGTTCACCCTCCACCTTCAAAGTGCCCTGCAGCCGCTCCGAGACATCCTTGACCTTTGCACCAGGGAGGCAACATACCACCCTGGAGTCTCAATTGCGGCTGCAGAAACACCTATCTATTCCAATTACAATCGAATTCGCGACCACTATAGCTCTCCCACTCTTTTTCCTGCCCTCCTGTGCAGCAGGACCACCCACGGTGCCATGAACTTGGCTGCTGCTGCTCTCCCATGATGAGTGATCCCCCTCAACAGTACCCAAAGCAGTGTATCTGTTTTGCAGGGGGATGACCACAGCACTACCTTCCTTCCACTGCTCTTCCTGTGTAATAGTACAGGCAGTAACATATCTAGATACATGACATCACTCTCCCCCAAGTCCTTAGTGCAAATCGCCTTCATGCATTGACTGTGCTCTGGGCTTAGCTCTGTCTGGTTGACCCTTGGGCGGCCGTTTACATCTTGGGTGAGTAGGTGGTGTTTCCTTGGCAGTTGAGTTGCTGCTGGTTTCTGTTTGTGAGTCCATGACCACTCCATTCTCTCCCCCTCACATATAGATTATGCCGGTGGCTAGTTACATTCATTTACATTTGTGGTACAGTTGTGAGGCAAATACATTTGACTGGTGAGGTGCATTCTTGATACATTGTTGGACTCAGTGCTGGTGTCAGCACCGGTGCGTGAGGACAAACTAGTTCCAGAACTGCTGGATGGTGTCCAGGTAGTCTGGTGGCGGTGCAGTGCCCTGTGCTGGCAGTGGGAACCCGGTTGGCTCAAGTTGCCTGCTCTCGGGGCCTTTGCCATTGCTTCTAGCGTCGGGCAGGTTCACAGCTGCCTGTGACCTCCCTGTCCTTTCCTTGCATCCTGGGTCGCTCCCTTGGGGGCAGTCATCTGGCAGTGCACAGGGAACTGTTGACTTGCTTGCCTGGGCATTCTTTGGGTTGGGACCCTGGCTGGTCCCGGTCCCATTTGGGAGGACCATTGCGGGTGACCCTTCATTCCCAGGTGTAGCCTTCGGGGTGATAGGGTCTGGAAGCTGCGGCTTAGCGCGGTTTGCTCTTTCAGGCTCGTGGCGGTTCGTGCCATCGGGTGCCTGAGAGGTGGAGCAGATCAGGGGCAGGGTATCAATACTGGTGCCGTTGCCCTCCTGAGATCGCTTGCTCTGCAGTTTGTCATTTTAGCTGCTTGTGGCCACACTCCATGGTGCATCACTCTGGTCCCAGGGATGCAGGCTACAGCATCGGGTAGCCCGCTGGACCTGTGTGCTCCCGATGGGTGTTTGCCTGCTACATGATCAGAATACAGTTGAAATCCTCCATCACAACTTTTCTTTGCTTATTACGTATATAAAACTCTGATCATCACAGTTGCTATTATATTGATTGAGAATGTGGAACTTTCCCTTTAAGTGTGGTGGGTTGCTGGCCTCCTTTAAGAGAGCCTTGCTATCTTTACCCCAACCATCTTCTTCGCTTGATAACATGTGTTGCTCCATCAGTGCTGCACCTCGTGGTCTGGCCGCCACCATCTTTATCTTCAGCGCTTCACCGAGGTTTGGGCGCCATCTTTCTTCCATCCACGAAGTCGACTGCTGTGATCCTCTTCTCCCCGGGTTCTGCTGGGAAGTCACCTTTGGATCTGATTTTCTTCCTCCGGAGTCCTGCCATTGAAGCCTGGAAGGTGCTTTCGGATCGTCTCAGCTGGATCATCTCCACACAGTCGTGCTGAGCGGTCTGTGCCTTGGGTGCTGTGCTGGTTTGCTCTCTGGTGCCGGATCCAACCTCATCACCAACACCCTGTTCCGCCAGAGAGACAAATACAAGGCATCGTGACAACACCCTCACTCCAAACACTGGCACCTGCTTGACTGTGTCATCGTCCGAGCCAGGGATCGCAAGGATGCGCGCATCACCCACGCCATGACAGGAGCTGATGACTAATCCGATACATCATCAACATTAACATTGCCCTAAAGGAGAGGGTACAGCAGAAGCAGCTCCACAAAAAAGTTCATGCCGGGCACTTAGAGACCCAGCTAAGAGAGCCCTATTCAGCCAGCGCCTCACAGTCAATCTGGCGTGTTTTGATGATCCTGAGATGCGGAATGCCCACAGCTCTTGGTCTGCCCTCCAGGCCTCTATAACCAGTGCCTGTGAAGAGACACTTGGTCACTCAACCAGAAAACATCAGGACTGGTTTGATGAAAATGATCAGGAGATCGAAGAACTAATAGATCACAAGCGCAAAGCATTTCTGAGCCTCAAGCAACAACCCAATTTGGGAGCTGCAAAACAACATTACAGACGGCTCAAGGCTCAGGTCCAACAAAAAATCCGGGACCTAAAGAACAGGTGGTGGATGGACAAAGCACAGAAGATACAACAACTGGCCGACAGCCACGATATGCAAGAATTCTTCACTGCAGTCAAGGCCACCGACGGCCCAAGGCCCCACCTCACTCCTGGCCAAGAACGGGGAAACACTCATCAAGGACACCGAGGCTGTCAGGGCCTGCTGGAAGGAGCAATTTGAAAATCTCCTCAATCGAGACTCTGCCTTTGACTCGAGTGTTCTCGACTGCATCGCGCAGCATGCGACCCGCCACCAAATTAGTGAAAGTCCAACATTGCACGAGGTAGGCAAAGCCATAAACCAGCTGAAGAATAATAAGGCTACGGGTGCAGATGGAATCCCTGCTGAGGCGCTAAAGTATGATGGAGAGGCACTGTTGCCACGGATACATGACCTCATCTCTCTCATCTGGAGGGAGGAGAACTTGCCGGGAGATCTCAGAGATGCAGTGATTGTGACCATTTTTTAAAAAGGGGACAAGTCTGACTGCGGCAACTACAGGGGAATCTCCCTGCTATCAGCCATGGGAAAGTTGTCGCTAGAGTTCTCCTCAATCGACTTCTCCCTGTGGCCGAGGAGCTCCTCTCAGAATCACAATGTGGATTTCGTCCTCTACAGGGCACAATAGACATGATCTTTGCAGTGTGACAGTTGCAAGAAAAATGCAGGGAGCAGCGCCAGCCCTTATAAATGGCCTTTTTCGAACTTACAAAGGCCTTTGACACTGTCAACCGTGAGGGTCTATGGAGCGTCCTCCTCTGTTTCGGATGCCCCTAAAAGTTTGTCAACATTCTTCGCCTGCTTCACGATGACAAGCAGGCCATGATCCTTACCAACAGATCCATTACAGACCCAATTTAAATCCGGACCGGGGTCAAACAGGGCTGCGTCATCGCTCCAACCCTCTTCTCAATCTTCCTCGCCGCCATGCTCCACCTCACAATCAACAAGCTCTCCGCTGGAGTGGAACTAAACTACGGAACCAGTGGGAAGCTGTTTAACCTACGCCGCCTCCAGGCCAGGTCCAAGATCACCTCAACCTCTGTCGTTGAACTACAGTACGCGGACGATGCCTGCCTCTGTGCACATTCAGAGGCTGAACTCCAGGATATAGTCAATGTATTCACTGAGGCATATGAAAGCATGGGCCCTACGCTTAACATCCGTAAGACAAAGGTCCTCCACCAGTCTGTCACCGCCGCATAGCACTGCCCTCCAATCATCAAGATTCAAGGCGCGGCCCTCGACAACATGGACCATTTCCCATATCTCGGGAGCCTCTTATCAACAAAGGCAGACATTAATGTGGAGATTCAACATCGCCTCCAGTGTGCCAGTGCAGCCTTCGGCCAAAAGAGTGTTTGAAGACCAGGCCCTCAAATCTACCACCAAGCTCATGGTCTACAGGGCTGTAGAAATACCCGCCCTCCTGTATGGATCTGACGCATGGACATGTATAGAAGGCATCTCAAGTCACTGGAGATATATCACTGATGTCTCCACAAGATCCTGCAAATCCCCTGGGAGGACAGGCGGACCAACATCAGTGTCCTCGATCAGGCTAACACCCCCAGTATTGAAGCACTGACCACACTCGATCAGCTTCGCTGGGCAGGCCACATAGTTCGCATGCCAGATACGAGACTCCCTAAGCAAATGCTTTATGCGGAGCTCCTTCATGGTAAACGAGCCAAAGGAGGACAGCGGAAACATTATAAGGACACCCTCAAAGCCTCCCTTGTAAAGTGCGACATCACCACTGACACCTGGGAGACCCTGGCCGAAGACCGCCCGAGGTGGAGAAAGTGCATCCAGGAAGACGTTGAGCTCTTCGAGTCTCAATGCAAAGAGCGTGAAGAGGCCAAACGCAGACAGCGGAAGGAGCGCGTGGCAAACCAGCCCCACCGATCCCTTCCCTCAATGAATGCCTGTCTCACCTGTAACAGGGTCTGTGGCTCTCGTATCAGACTGTTCAGCCATCAAAGAACTCACTTAGGGAGTGGAAGCAAGTCTTCCTCGATTCCGAGGGACTGCCTATGATGATGATGATGTGAAGTAATAGTCAAGCCTCTCCACAAGGCATCCCAATCATCACCATTGGTGAACTGCTGCAACGTGCCAAGGTTAGCCATTTTCGCGTGAAAGTCCGTAATCTCGTCACCAATTGTTATGTCTTTAGATGCTCTGATAATGACTCCACGAGGCAATTTATTGTAATTGAATTGTGGTGACCTTAGTCCATTTAATGTAACTCCAGAGGAGGATCACACATTGTGGCCTACCTTTTATACTAGGCCTGGCCCACCTGTACAGGTAACCTACAAGTCTCCCACTGCAGTGTCCTTTGGTGGCACACCTTAGTGATCATACAGCTGGTGTACAAGGTTCCCTTAGTAATGCCCTCTGGTGGCACATCATATGTAATAGTACAGGCAGTAATATGTCTAAATACATGACAATCTCTCTCATCTGGAAGGAGGAGAGCATGCCGGGAGATCTCAGAGATTCAGTGATCGTGACCATCTTTAAAAAAGGGGACAAGTCTGACTGCAGCAACTACAGGGAAATCTCTGGGAAAGTTGTCGCTAGAGTTCTCCTCAACCGTCTTCTCCCTGTGGCCGAAGAGCTCCTCCCAGAATCACAGTGCGAATTCCATCCCCTACGGGGCACAATGAGCATGATCTTTACTGCAGGAAAAATGCAGGGAGCAGTGCCAGCCCTTATACATGGCCTTTTTCGATCTTACAAAGGCCTTTGACACTGTCAACCGTGAGGGTTTATGGAATGTCCTCCTCCGTTTCGGATGCCCCCAAAAGTTTGTCAACATCCTTTGCCTGCTCCATGATGACATGCAGGCCGTGATCCTTACCAATGGATCCATTACAGACCCAATCCACGTCCGAACCGGGGTCAAGCCGGGATGCGTCATCGCTCCAAACCTCTTTTCAATCTTCCTCGCTGCCATGCTCCACCTCACAGTCAACAAGCTCGCTCTGGAGTGGAACTAAACTACAGAACCAATGGGAAGCTGGTTAAACTATGCCGCCTCCAGGCCTGGTCCAAGATCACCCCTGTCACGTATGTACATTCTGTTTGTAGCCACCAGATGCCGTCATTGTTGGAGGCCACTGAGCAGCATGCCCATGGTGCTGCTCAGGTATAAAAGGCCAGCCATTTTGAGAGTCCAGCACTTTGGGCTGAAATAAAGCAGAGCCAAGGTTGTACCTTGCTTAGTTAAACAGTACACAGTTTGAACCTTTATTACATACATAACATTTGGCGACGAGAATACAAGAACCTTTGTTTGCAAAATGAGCACGATTGGATTTTTAGAGCGACTCGTGGAGGGAGAAGATTGGGCAGACTTTGTGAGCCGTTTGAACCAGTACCTTGCAGCCAACAAAATGAAGGGGGTCGATAATGCAGGTCGGCGTGGGTTGTGTTCCTCATTGTGTGCCGTTCAAAGATCGATGGTCTGATAAAGAATCTACTCATGCCTAGTGATCCAACAGAGAAAATGTACGAGGAGTTGTGTACATTGGTATGGGAGTACCTGAAGCCAGACGACGGCATCATCATCTCGAGATACAGGTTTTATACACACGTTCGATCGGAGGGCCAGAGCACGGTGGAATTCGTTGCCGACCTGAGACGTCTAGCGGGACCGTGAAAGTTTGGGACGGTGTTGGCAGACATGCTGCGGGACTTCTTTGTTATCGGTATCAACCACGAGGTGATCCTGCACAAACTTCTGGCGGTGGAGGAGTTGGATTTAAAAAGGGCCATCCAGATTGCTCAATCATGTATGATGACGGACAGAGTCTAAAGCAAATAGCGGTGAAGAACCGAACCTCGGCAAGTACTGTAAATGCGATTGATTCGGCGTTTGGCAGAGTGATACATGGGAGGGCCTATCCGGCTGCGTTCGCGAAAGCCCTGGCTGCCCAAAGTCCGCCAGCGGGAATGTATCCGACATCTCCGTGTTGGCATTGTGGGGGAAATCATCGGCACCAGCAGTGCCGATTTAAGCAATATAGTTGCAAAGGCTGTCTGAGAATGGGGCATCTCCAGCGCAAGTGTCCATAGATGAGCAAGCGAGCTGTGACACACCACGTGGAGGATGAGAGTCAGACTAGTGCGGATCCAGATACGCAATCCGAGATGCCAGAGGAGGAAGTGTATGGACTGTACTCCTTCATAACCAAGAGTAAACCAATTTTGATTAATGTGAAGTTTAACGAGATACCAGTATCGATGGAACTGGACACGGGGCGACAATCGATCATGAATGAGAGGACATTTAATAAACTGTGGGGTACTAAGACTGTGAGGCCCAGGCTGAGCCCTGTTAACGTCAAGCTGCGCATGTACACCAAAGAATTGATAAAGGTGATTGGCAGTGCACAAATTAATGTGTCATATAACGGTGCAGTTCACGATTTACCGTTGTGAATTGTTCCAGGCAATGGCCCAAGGCTGCTCGGCAGGAGCTGGTTGGAGAAAATCAGATGCGACTGGAATGACATAAAGGCGTTGTCATCGGAGGAAGATACATGTATTGAGCATGTCATGTATGTAACCACAATGTAACACCACTGTATTACTGTATACACTCAACCTAGATGCACACCTTGACCACAAGGGGTGAACTTGTGGAGACACTCCTTACCTGATCTCACAGGTATAAAAAGGGAGGTACCACGCAGGGTCTGTGTCTTTGGAGCCCTGTGAATAAAGAGTTAAGGTCACAGAGTGACCTTGTCCCCAGAATGTGCCTCGTGTGGTTTCATACCATAGAGTAAAGACTTTACATTGGCGACGAGAAACAGGAATTCACGACCCACGAGAATGGCCACCGGTAGCACAGAGGAATGGTACTGTGTTGGGGAAGACTGGGATGATTTTGTCGAGAGGCTTCAGCAAAGCTTCGTTGCGAAAGAATGGCTGGGGGATGCAGCGGCCGACAAGCGAAGGGCTCATCTTTTGACCAGCTGCGGACCAAAGAAGAACTTACGAGCACCCGAAAAGCCGGCAGACAAAACCTTTGAAGAGCTTAGCAAATTGATCGGGGAGCACCTCAAACAGGCGAGTAGCATACATATGGCCCGACACAGATTCTACACCCACCAACGTCGTGAAGGACAGAGCATACCGCACTTCGTAGCGGACCTCCGGTGTTTGGCCAGCCTCTGTAAGTTCACAGACGCCTGCAGGGGGGAGTTGCTAAGGGACTTCTTTATCGAAGGCATCGGTCATGCGGGAATTTTCTGCAAATTAATTGAGACCAAGGATTTGACCTTGGAAGCGGCGGCATTGATAGCTGAAGCTTTCATGGCGGGGGAGGAACAGACGAAAATAATATATGCGCGCAATTCTGCCTCTAACGCGGCGATGGATCAGGGAGTCAACATCATCAATGCGACTCAGAGCCCCGCAGGCAGGCAGGAGCAGTCCGACACTCCCCAGGCAGCAATAGACCCCAGAGTAGGACTTCAACAGAGACAAAGGCAGGCTGAACGGACATTCACGCCATAACAGTGGACAATGTGGCCCGGGATGGGACAATTGACACCCACTAATAGGGTGCTTAAGAGCAATCAAAGGGACAGTCAGTGCGGAATGCCTGGCCATAGTCCCTTTGTTCCCAACAATGGAAACTTTAAATCATGCTGGAGGTGTGGGGGAAAACACCCAGCTAGATCTTGCAGATTTCAACAGTTTGTCTGCAGGAACTGCAATCTCATTGGCATTAGCTCGAATGTGCAGGAAGTCTGCAATCAGACTAATATATGAGGAGGATGGACCAGAAGAGGGTTCTTTGAGGCAGGAAGACTTTTGGGGAAAATCGATGGACGCTGAGGTTCAGCAGGTCCATGTGGCGAATATTCACAGTTCATACACCAAAATGCCACCAATGATGATGAGGGTTTTATTAAACGGTATCCCTGTACGCTTGGAGCTGGACACTGGGGCCAGCCAGTCACTCATGGGCGTTCAGCAATGTAAGAAGCTATGGCCACTTAAAGCCAGCAGACCCAAATTAGCACGTGTTGAGACACAATTACGGACTTACACCAAAGAAATCATTCCGGTGCTAGGCAGTGCAATGTTGGCTGTCACACACAATGGGTTAGTGAATCGGCTGCCGCTCTGGATTGTCCCAGGCAATAGACCCGCATTGTTGGGTAGGAGCTGGTTAGCCGAGATGAACTGGAAATGGGGGGATGTTCATGCAATGTCATCTGTGGAGCGAAGTTTGTGCTCACAAGTCCTACAACAATTCGATTCACTATTCCAACCTGGCGTTGAGACTTTCAAAGGCTCTAAAGTAGTGATACAGATCACCCCGGACACCAGGCCAGTGCACCACAAAGCCAGAGCGGTGCCTTATGTGATGCGAAAAAAGATCGAGAGCGAATTGGACTGGCTGTTGAGAGAGGGCATCAGCTGTGGAATTCAGCGACTGGGCAAGCCCCATCGTTCCCGTCCTAAAAGCGGATGGTTCTGTCAGGATCTGTGGCGACTATAAGGCCACCATCTATCGGGTGTCCCTACAAGATCAATACCCGCTCCCGAGAGCGGAGGACCTCTTCGCCACGCTGGCAGACGGCAAGCTGTTCACAAAGTTGGACCTCACTTCAGCCTATATGACCCAGGAACTGGCCGATGAATCTAAACTACTGACCACCATCACTACGCACAAGTGACTGTCCGTTTATAACAGGTACCCGTTTGGCATTCGATCAGCGGCCACGATTTTTCAACGAAACATGGAAAGCCTGCTTAAATCCATTCCTGGAACGATCGTATTCCAGGACGACATCCTAATTGCGGGTCGAGACATCGAGGAACACCTCCACAACATGGAG
Organism: Pristiophorus japonicus; assembly: GCF_044704955.1. Classification (NCBI taxonomy): domain Eukaryota; kingdom Metazoa; phylum Chordata; class Chondrichthyes; family Pristiophoridae; genus Pristiophorus; species Pristiophorus japonicus. The sequence goes on from NC_091981.1 coordinate 228,541,013, forward strand.
GAGGTGCTACGCCGACTGGACCGGGTAGGCTTGCAACTCAAGAAGTCTAAATGTGTGTTCTTAGCTCCTGAGGTTGAGTTTCTGGGCAGGCGGGTTGCTGCAGATGGGATTCGGCCGACCGAATCCAAAACAGAGGCGATTCGACGAGCACCCAGGCCCTGCAACACATCGGAGTTGCGTTCATTCCTGGGACTGTTGAACTTTTTCGGGAATTTTCTGAAAAACTTGAGCATGTTGTTGGAGCCGCTACACGTAATCCTGCGTAAGGGTTGCGATTGGTTTTGGGGGGACTGCCAGGAACGGGTTTTTGATCGGGCGCGAAACCTACTTTGTTCAAACAAGTTGTTGACCCTGTACGACCCATGTAAAAAATTGGTTCTGACATGTGATGCATCATCCTATGGGGTTGAGCGCGTGTTGCAGCAGGGCAATGCTGAGGGTCAACTACAACCTGTGGCTTATGCCTCCAGGTCGCGTTCTCAAGCAGAACGGGGATATGGGATGGTCGAGAAGGAAGCGCTTGCATGTGTCTATGGTGTAAAAAAAATGCATCAGTACCTCTTTGGTAGGAAGTTTGAATTAGAGACAGACCACAAGCCATTAACATCCCTGTTGTCAGACAGCAAGGCCATCAATGCCAACGCATCAGCTCGCATACACCGATGGGCTCTCACACTGGCTGCTTATGACTACTCCATCCGACACTGGCCCAGCACTGAAAATTGCGCAGACGCGCTCAGCAGGCTTTCACTGGCCACCACTGAGGGGGCAGCAGAGCAAAGCGCTGAGATGGTCATGGCTGTCGATACCTTTGACAGCGCAGGCTCCCCCATCACAGCCCGCCAGATCAAAATGTGGACAAACAGAGATCCCCTCCTATCCCTGATTAAGAAATGTGCCCTGACTGGGGATTGGGCGCCCGCACACGGAGCATGCCCTGAGGAGGTCAGACCGTTCTACAGATGGATAGATGAGCTCTCCATCCAAGCCGACTGCCTACTATGGGGCAGCCGGGTAGTTATGCCCCAGAAGGGCAGGGAGGCATTCATCAGGGAACTCCACAGCGAGCACCCAGGCATTTTGCTGATGAATGCCATTGCCCGATCACAGGTTTGGTGGCCAGGAATTGATTCAGACCTGGAACACTGTGCTCGCAGGTGCACGACATGTGCCCAGCTAGGTAATGCCCCCAGGGAGGCCCCGCTCAGCCCGTGGCCCTGGCCTACCAGGCCATGGACACGCATTCATATTGACTACGTGGGCCCGTTCATGGGAAAGATGTTCTGGTATTGTGGTAGATGCGTACTCAAAATGGATCGAGTGCATCATTCTGAATTCATGCACATCATCCACCACCGTGGAAAACCTACATACGATCTTTACAACCCATGGCCTGCCGGACATCCTGGTTAGTGATAATGGCCCATGTTTCACAAGCTATGAATTCCGAGAGTTTATGTCGGGCAATGGCATCAACCACGTCAGGACTGCGCCGTTCAAGCCGGCCTCCAATGGCCAGGCGGAACATGCGGTCCAAATCATTAAGCAAGGTATGCTCAGGATTCAAGGATCCTCCCTACAATGCCGCCTATCGCGTCTCCTGCTGGCCTATAGATCCTGACCGCACTCGCTCACAGGGGTCCCGCCCGCTGAGCTACTAATGAAACAGACACTCAAAACTCGGTTGTCCCTCATTCACCCAGTCCTGACCGACATAGTTGAGGGCAAGCACAAGTCACAAAACGTGCACCATGACCTTAATTCGAGGGGGAGATGTATAGAAATAAATGATCCTGTATTCGTCCTCAATCACGCCATGGGGCCCAAATGGCTTGAGGGCACTGTAATTGACATAGAGGGGAATAGGGTCATCATGGTAAAACTCAACAATGGTCAGATATGCCGTAAGCATCTGGACCAAGTAAAAAAAAGGTTTAGCATTGACATGGAGGTACCTGAAGAAGACCATGAGATGGAGCTCACAACACCGCCAGTGAACAAGCAACAAGAGCAATCAGAAGAATGCACAGTCCCTGCGGTCAGCCCGGACAGGCCGGAATCACCACAGGTGACAGACACTCACGTCAGTGTCCAACAACCAGAGCCCCAACTGCGGTGCTCCACAAGGGAGCGTAGACCGCCTGAAAGACTAAACCTATGATCCCAATAAGACTTTGCGGGGGGAGGTCATGTCATCTATGTAACCACAATGTAACACCACTATATTACTGTATACACTCAACCTAGATGCACACCTTGACCACAAGGGGTGAACTTGTGGGAGACACTCCTTACCTGATTTCACAGGTATAAAAAGAGAGGTCCCTCGCAGGGTCTGCGTCTTTGGAGTCCTGTGAATAAAGAATTAAGGTCACAGAGTGACCTTGTCCCCAGAATGTGCCTCGTGTGGTTTCATACTGTAGAGTAAGGACATTACAGAGCAAGTTCCCTCCGTTGTTGAAACCGGGTTTCAGCAACTTCACAGGAGCCAAGGCGCAGATCTACGTGGGCTCAGATGCAAGACCCATCCATCATAAAGCTCGGGCAGTGCCGTATATGATGAAGGAGAAGGTCGAAATTGAACTGGACAGACTCCAGCGTGAAGGGATCATATCGCCAGTCGAATTTAATGAATGGGCCAGCCCCATTGTTCCTGTGCTGAAAAGTGATGGCACAGTCGGAATCTGTGGAGACTACAAGGCTACGATCAACTGAGTTTCGAAACAAGATCAGTACCCGTTACCGAAGGCTGCTGACTTGTTTGTAACGCTAGCAGGAGGGAAGTCGTTCACAAAACTGCACTTGACGTCCGCCGAAATGACACAGGAATTGGTCGAGACGTCGAAGAGACTTACGTGCATTAGCACACATAAAGGACGGTTTATTTACCACAGGTGTCCTTTCAGAATTTGCTCGGCTGCAGCAATATTCCAGAGGAATATGGAACGTCTACTGAAGTCCGTTCCCAGAACCGTCGTGTTCCAAGATGACATCCTGATCACTGGTCGTGACTCCAAGAAACATCTGAACAACCTGGAAGAGGTTCTACTGAATTTGGATAGAGTGGGACTCAGACTGAAACGCTTGAAGTGCATCTTCATGGCACTGGAGGTCGAATTCAACGGGAGGAAAATCACCGCTGATGGCATCAGACCTACTGACGTGAAAACCAAGGCCATCAAGAATGCACCCAAGCCGCAGAATGTGACGGAGCTGCGTTCGTTCCTGGGTCTACTCAACTACTTTGGTAACTTCCTACCTAAATTGAGCACCTTACATGCTGTTGAGAAAAGGCGTCAACTGGGTGTGGGGCGCATCGCAAGACAGAGCTTTCAAGAAAACCGCAATCTGCATTGCTCGAACAAGCTGCTGGTACATTGACCCATGTAAACGTTTAGTTTTGGCCTGTGATGCATTGTCATATGAAATTGGTTGCGTACTCGAACAAGCCAATGAGTCGGGGAAACTTCAACCTGTCGCGTATGCATCCAAAACTTTGTCTGAAGCAGAAAGAGTCTACAGCATGGTAGAAAAAGAAGCTTTAGCATATGTGTATGGTGTTAAAAAGATGCATCAATTCCTGTTTGGTCTGAGGTTCGAATTAGAGACTGATCACAAGCCACTTATTTCATTGTTTTCCTAGAGCAAAGGTATCAATACCAACGCTTCATCCAACATCCAAATGTGGGCACTGACATTATCTGCCTATGATTATGTCATCCGTCACAGACCTGGTACAGGGAATTGTGCCGATGCTTTGAGCCAGTTGCCGTTGCCCACATCGGAAGTGGAAACGCCACAACAGGTGGATCTAATGTTAATCATGGATGCTTTTGAGAGTGAAGGAACCCCTGTCATGGCTCAACAAGTTAAGATCTGGACCAGCCAGGACCCAATTTTATCGGTGGTAAAGGGTTCCATCCTCAAAGGGGATTGGTCTGCCATACCTAAGCAAATGTGCGAGAAGGCCAAACCGTACATTCGTCGCAAGGATGAACTGTCTATTCAAGCAGATTGCATATTGTGGGGCAATCGTGTTGTAATGCCCAAGAAAGGGAGAGAGAAGTTTGTGCGTGAGTTACACAGCACACATCCTGGTATAGAGATGATGAAGGCCATTGCCAGGTCCCATGTATGGTGGCCAGGAATTGATTCTGAGTTGGAAGCATGCGTGCATCAGTGCAACACTTGCATGCAGCTCAGCAAAGCACCAGTGGAATCGTCGCTGAGTCTATGGTCATGGCCATCCAAACCTTGGTCCAGGATCCTTGTAGATTTTGCAGGTCACTTCCCGGGCAAGATGTTTTTAGTGGTGGATAGAATGCAAAATCATGTCATCCAGCACGTCTACAGCAACCATAGAGAATCTCAATGTCATGTTCGCGACACATGGTCAGCCTGACATAGTCATGAGCGACAATGGGTCGTGATTCACCAGTCAGGAGTTTCAGGAATTTGTGAAACTCAATGGCATAAAACCTGTAAGGTCAGCACCATTCAAGCCTGCGTCCAATGGGCAAGCTGAACGTGCAGTAAAAATTATCAAGCAAAGCATGAGGAGAGTAACCCAAGGGTCACTGCAGACCCATTTGTTCTGCATACTGCTGAGTTACAGGACAAGACACCACACACTCACAGAGGTCTCACCTGCTGAACTCATGATGAAAAAGGTCTTAAGACCAAGCTATCTCTGGTACACCCAGATTTAAATAATCATGTTGAATACAGAAGACAAAGTCAACAAGGGTACCACGATCGCGCAACTGTGTCATGCGAGATTTCTGTTAATGATCCTGTACATGTGTTGAATTATGGTCAGGGTCCCAAATGGATCGTTGGTACGGTCATGGCCAAGGAGAGGAACAGAGTATTTGTTATTAAGCTCAAGAATGGGAAAACTTGCAGGAAACACACGGCTGAGACAAACCTGAGGCACACAGACGAGGCAGAACAATCAGACGAAGAAACCATCGACGACCAACCAACTTACCAGCAGTCTTTAGAGGACTCAAGGGTCATCAATGAACCTGGAATTTCCATCATGGACCTGTTCAATAAAAATGGACTTGCAATTCCTGACATGGCCACTGCCACCCCCAACAAGTCAGTCATCCAGCCATCAGCCACAACAGACCCGCACACTCACCCAAGGCTGGAATCGAACTGAGACAGTCAACCCGGGAGCGCAAAGCACCGGACCGTCTCAACCTGTGAAAGACTGTGATAAGATCGCAGAGGGGGCATTGTCATGTATGCACATTCTGTTTGCAGCCACCAGATGCCGTCATTGTTGGAGGCCACTGAGCAGCACACACATGGTGCTGCTCAGGTATAAAAGGCCAGCCATTTTGAGAGTCCAGCACTTTGGGCTTGAATAAAGCAGAGTTAAGGTTGTACCTTGCTTAGTTAAACAGTACTCAGCTTGAACCTTTATTGCATACATTACAACCCCAATCTCTGTTGTTGAGCTACAGTATGCGGACGATGCCTGCGTCTGCGCACGTTCTGAGGCTGAACTCCGGGATATAGTCGATGTATTCATCGAGGCATAGGAAAACATGAGCCTTACGCTTAATATCCATAAGAAAAAGGTTCTCCACCAGCCTGTCCTCGCCGCACAGCACTTCCCCCACCAGTCATCAAGATTCACGGCGCGGCCCTTAACAACGTGGACCATTTCCCATACCTCGAGAGCCTCTTGTCAGCAAAAGCAGACATTGATGCGGAGATTCAACACCGCCTCCAGTGCGCCAGTGCAGCCTTTGGCCACCTGAGGAAAAGAGTGTTCGAAGACCAGGCCCTCAAATTTAACACCAAGCTCATGGTCTCCTGTATGGATCAGAGGCATGGGCGATGTACAGAAAACACCTCAAGTCGCTGGAGATATATCACCAACTATGTCTCCACAAGATCCTGCAAATCCCCTGGGAAGACAGTGTCCTCGTCCAGGCTAACATCCCCAACATTGAAGCACTGACCACACTCGATCAGCTTCGCTGAGCAGGCCACATAGTTCGCATGCCAGACACAAGACTCCCCAAGCAAATGCTCTATGCGGAGCTCCTTCACGGCAAACGAGCCAAAGGTGGGCAGCGGAAACGTTACAAGGACACCCTTAAAACCGCCCTGGTAAAGTGCAACATTGTCATGTATTCAACCAGCATTGTAACCCATGTATAACCTGACCTAAGTTGTACACTGTGAAAACACTGACCACAAGGGGGTGAATTTGTGGGAGACACTCCGAACCTGGACCTTCAGGTATAAAAGGGGAAGCTCCACCCACTTGCATCACTTGAGTGCTATGGAATAAAGGACAGGTCAAAGACTGACCTTCTCTCAAGCATGGGCCTCATGCGTATTTATACTGTATAGTAAGGATGTATCAATGGCGACAAGAAACTAGGATTTAAACCAAGCAAGCATGGCCACTAGCAGAACAGACGAGAGGTACTGTGTTAAGGAATGGTTGAGACAGAGATTCAACATTGTTAAAGCAGCACACAGTTTCACAGTTTTCCAGGCAGACAAGGGCAATTGGACATGCCCCAACATGTAGTCGAACCCAGAGGGGGAGTTCGACAGAGAAAATGGCTAGCCGAACGGCAATTCACGCCATTGTAAGGGACAATGCGGCCAGTAATGGGGCCATCAACACCTGTTAATGGCGCACTCAAGGACAGTCACAGGGGCAGTCAGGGATGATCGACTGGCAAGGGACCTTTTGTTTCCAATAACAGCTCATGTTGGAGGCGTGGAGGCACACGCTCAGCCGGAGTTTGCAGAGATGAGCAAAATACCTGCAGAAATTGCAGAAATGAACGCTGGGGGAAATCGCTGGAAGCTGAAGTTCAGCGAGTTCATGTGGAGCACGTATACAGTTCATACACCAGGACGCCACCAATAATGATGAAAGTGCTCCTCAATGGCATCCCAGTATCAATGGAGCTAGACATGGGGACCAGCCAGTCCCTGATGGGTATCAAACAGTTCGAAAAGTTGTGGGTGTCCAAGGCCAGGAGGCCAAAATTATCGCTGATTGATGCACAGCTACGGGCATACACATTCCGGTGCTAGGCAGCGCCATGGTAGTCGTGACCCACAACGATTCGGACAACAGGTTGCCACTCTGGGTTGTCCCGGGGGATGGTCCCGCACTACTGGGGAAGAGTTGGCTTGCTGTCATGAACTGGAAATGGGGAGATGTCAATGCAATTTCTTCTGTGGAGCGAGTATCATGCTCACAGGTCCTGGACAAATTTGACTCATTATTTCAACCCGGCATCAGCACTTTCATGGGGGCCAAGGTAATGATTCACATAAACTCGGACGCCAGGCCAGTACACCACAAGGCCAGAGCGGTGCCGTGCGTGATGCGGGAAAAGATTAAAGTCTGGACAAATAGAGACCTGCTATTGTCTCTAGTCAAGAAATGTGTCCTGAATGGGGACTGGGCAGCCACGTACAGGGCATGCCCTGAGGAATTTAAACCATTTCACAGGTGCAGGGATGAACTCTCGATTCAGGCCGATTGCCTACTGTGGAGAAACCGCGTAAGCATGTCCCAGATGGGCAGAGAGGTGTTCATCAGAGAACTCCACAATGAGCACCTGGGCATTGTCATGATGAAGGCAATTGATGGTCACACATTTGGTGGCCAGGGATAGACGCAGATCTGGAACTTTGTGTTCGCAGGTGTAACACGTGTGCCCAGCTGGGAATGCGCCCAGGGAAGCCTCCCTTAGCCCCTGGCCATGGCCCGCCAAGTCATGGTCACGCATCCATGTGGACTACGCAGGTCTTTTCATGGGAAAAATGTTTTTGGTTGTAGTAGATGCCTACTCCAAATGGATCAAGTGTGACATTTTAAATTCAAGCACATCCTCTGCCACGGTAGAAAGTCTACGGGCAATGTTCGCCGCCCACGGTCTATCGGACATCTTGGTCAGCGGCAATGGCCCGTGCTTCACAAGCACTGAATTCCAGGACTTCATGGCAGGCAATGGAATTAACCATGTCAGAACGGCACCGTTCAAGCCGGCCTCAAAAGGCCAGGCGGAACAAACAGTGCAGATAATCAAACAGGGGATGCTCAGAATCCAAGGGGGTTCCCTACAAAGCCGCTTATCACGCTTCCTGTTGGTGAATTGGACCGCCTGCTGAGGGAAGGCATCATCTCGCCAGTCGAATTCAGTGACTGGGCGAGCCTGATTGTGCCGGTGCTCAAGGCAGATGGGTCGGTCAGGATATGTGGTGATTACAAGGCCACCATCAATCGGGTGTCACTCCAAGACCAGTACCCGCTACCAAGAGCGGAGGACCTCTTTGCGACGCTCTCCGGCGGCAAACTTTTTTCAAAATTGGACCTGACCTCAGCTTACATGACCCAGGAGCTGGCGAGTGAGTCGAAGAAGCTGACCACCATCACGACACACAAGGGGTTGTTTGACTACAACAGATGTCCGTTTTGGATTTGCTCGGCCGCCGCGATCTTCCAACGAAATATGCAAAGCCTCCTCAAGTCGATTCCAGGGACGATGGTTTTTCAGGACGACATCCTCATCACGGGTTACGATACTGAAGAACACCTCCACAACCTGGAGGAGGTGCTACGCAAACTGGACCGGGTAGGTCTGCGACTGAAAAAGGCGAAGATCGTCTTCTTAGCTCCAGAGGTAGAATTCCTGGGGAGGAGGGTAGCAGCAGACGGGATCAGACCCACTGCGTCCAAAACGGAAGCGATCCAGAGAGCACCCAGACCCCGTAACACGATGGAGCTGCGTTCGTTCCTGGGGCTTCTGAACTATTTTGGTAACTTTCTTCCCAAATTGAGCACGCTGCTAGAGCCGCTACACATGCTCCTACGCAAAGGTCACGAATGGGTCTGGGGGGACAGCCAGGAAAGGGCTTTTAATAGAGCACGCAATTTTTTATGTTCCAACAATCTGTTAACGCTATATGACCCATGTAAGAATCTAGTTTTAACGTGTGATGCATCGTCCTAAGGGGTCGGGTGTGTGTTGCAGCATGTCAATGCCAAGGGTCAGTTACAGCCGGCAGCTTATGCCTCCAGAAGTCTGTCCCAGGCAAAAAGGGGCTACGGGATGGTAGAAAAGGAGGCGCTCGCATGTGTATATGTGGTAAAGAAAATGCACCAGTACCTGTTTGGCAGGAAATTTGAGCTGGAGACAGATCACAAACCCCTAACGTCCCTTTTGGCCGACAACAAGGCCATAAATGCAAACGCATCGGCCCGAATACAGATCCCGACCACACTCGCTCACAGGGGTTCCACCCGCAGAGCTGCTAATGAAAAGGACGCTCAAAACCTGGTTATCCCTTATATACCCCACCATGAAAGAAATTGTCGACAGCAGGCGCAGTCACAATATGACTACCATGACAGGAATGCGAGGGCGCGATGTATTGATGTAAATTATCCTGTTTTTGTCCTCAACTACACTGCAGGGCCCAAATGGCTCACAGGCACTGTGATTGCCAAAGAGGGGAATAGGGTTTTGGTAGTTAAACTTACCAATGGACAAATCTGCCGCAAACATGTGGATCAAACTAAAAGGAGGTTCAGCAACCCCATAGAAGAAGCAGAGGAAGAACACGACGTAGAGTTCACTCCACCACGGGTGACTGAACACCAGTACCAAAGGGAGGAGAGGCCAGTCACTGTGGGCAGTCCGGACAGGCCTGAGGCACCGCAAACAGCAGACACTCAGGCCAGCGCCCAGCAACCAGAGCCTCAACTCAGGCGCTCTACAAGGGAGCGTATACCACCAGAGAGACTCAACCTGTGATCCCAATAAGACTTTGTGGGGGAGGTGATGTCATGTATTCAACCAGCATTGTAACCCATGTATAACCTGACCTAAATTGTACACTGTGAGAACACTGACCACAAGGGGGTGAACTTGTCGGAGACACTCCTAACCTGGACCTTCAGGTATAAAAGGGGAAGCTCCACCCACTTGCATCACTTGAGTGCTATGGAATAAAGAACAGGTCATAGACTGACCTTCTCTCAAGCATGGGCCTCGTGTGCATTTATACTGTATAGCAATGACGTATCAGACATCACAACTGACACCTGGAAGATCCTGGCCGAAGACTGCCCAGGAGGGCGTTGAGCTCTTCGAATCTCAATGCCAAGAGCGTGAAGAGGTCAAGCACAGGCAGCAGAAGGAGTGTGCGGAAAACCAGTCCCACCCATCCCTTCCCTCAGCGAATGTCTGTCCCACCTGTGACAGAGTCTGTGGCTTTCGTATTGGACTTATCAGCCACCAAACAACTCACTTCGGGAGTGGAAGGAAGTCTTCCTTGATTCCGAGGGCCTGCCTATGATGATGATGATGATATATGTTAGTACTTGGATGGGAAACCGCCTGGGAATACCAGGTGCAGTAGGCTTAGGAATGGGGTACTGAAGTTGCATGTTCAGCCATGAACTCATTGAATGGCGGTGCAGGCTAGAAGGGCCGAATGGCCTACTCCTGCACCTATTTTCTATGTTTCTATGTCTATATACAACAATTAAATTGACTATTCACCCTCGTGCAAAACCTGATGTCCTCTCTTAACGGTGCCTTTACCTATTCTACTGCTCCTATGTAATGTCTCCCTTGTGGCTACAGCACAGCTAGTGGAAGGCTGCTGAGTGTCAGGGCCGGAGATGACAGATGGCCTTGCAGGACGTCCTCAATCAGCTCTGGGCCTGGAAGACCCGGCTGTAGACTGCAACACCTCAGGCTGGATGGCAGCAGTCTGGGCTGGTTGGATGACAGGCAGCAACAAGTGTATTGGCAGAGTGGCAGTGGTGGGATCAGGAATTCTGTCATCCTGAAACAGGACAGCCGGCTTCAGCTTCTCTAACCCACTGCCACTCCCTCGGGGCAGCACTTCAGGATCCCCGCCAATCTGCTGGAGCACAGATTGGTGGCATGCTGCGACACTGTGAAATCCCCGGTCAACACTGGTGGACCCAGTGATGATGGTAGCAGTCGGAGTCACTTGGCATCTAGCTGAAGCTGCATGAGAGCTGTCTGAGCTTCCATGCTAGCAATCATTCTCTGCATTACAGCACTAAGAGATTACGTTGCTTCTGCCTGTATTGTAATGGAGGCTGTCACATTGCCCATGGCACATGTATGGGTCCCCATGATCTCTCTGGAAGTCGACAATCATTTGCAGACTGAAAAAGATGGGCTACATGGTGTGCGCAGAGCTCTCTGCAATGTTGGAGATGGACTCCTCCATTGCCGAGAGGCTCTCGGGCACCCGTGCTATTGCACCTATCATCTTGGAGTACATGGCCATCACCCTTATTGTGTACACCTCCCTCCCATCGAGGCCTTCATCTGAATCCTGTGCAGCAGACCTCGTGCGCGAACTCTCCCTCTGGGGAGCTGGCCCCTGAGCTACCCTTTTCCATTGGCCTTGCTGCAGCCTCCTTACCCCGGTTCATCATTCAGTGCAGACCCCTCTACTAAGCTAACCTCTAAAGAACAGGTAATGCCAGTCTCTGAGGTAATGCCTGCGGGTGCGAGAGGCAATGACACGTGCTTGGGTCCTTCTCCTCTTCTTCTTCGTCACAGTCATGAGGGGGCTCAGGGACAGTCTGGTCATCTGGTTGCTGATTATTTGAAAGCATAAAGGCACAAGACTCATGTTACGGTGCGGGCAGGGGGGCAGGAATGGAGCAGGGAAAGCAGACAGTATCAGGAGCTGGAAAGTGATAAAACCTCTGGTGTAAGGGAGAAGTGGGATGAGAAAAGGAGAGGGGATAAAGTGATCGTCGTTGCCTCCAACAGGGTCGACATTGCCCACTGCCACGGCTTCAACCACCTGCTGGTCAATAAGCCGCAACCTTGCTCCTTGAGGTCTAACAGCTGCCGGAGCTGAGGTTCACCTCCGCCTGCCTCTGCTGCTCCCTCCTATTGTGTGCCATCTCGGCCTGCAAAGAAAGGAATTTGTGTGAGTCACAGTCCAGCTATGTGTCTGGGAGATATGCCTGCCATCGTTGAATAGCTGTGAATGTAGGCAAGACGCAAGATGTGAGTTTGAGTAGTTGCAGATGTTTGGTGGTGGTGTGGTGATTTGCGCACTGTGCACAGACAGAGGTTCCGATGCTGGTATGTCGGACTTGTTGAAGCATGTACTCACCTTGACCACCCGACTGAGGTTGTTGAACTTCTTACAGCACTGTGTAAGGCTGCGTTCGACAATACGACTGACTGAGACCTCCTCTGCCACTTCCCGCCACAATTCCCTGAAGACGTGGGGCAGTAGCCTCCTTCCACTTCCCTCCTTTGTTCCACTGCCCACACCAATGCCTCCAATGCGGCATCATTAAACCGAAAAGCTCTCTCCCTTCGATCTGCAGCCATAGGGTCTCTCAGTTGATCTCAGGTCGAGTTCAGTTGGAAGAATGGTTAAAATGAGCAGCTACAGCTTGAGAGAACCTCCCATTTAAGAGTTGGAAGGAGCCAGTGTGAAGGATTGAAGAATGATTGCTAAATGCAAGTCACCTGAGATTTGGTGGTAGCGCTCCACTGAGGTCATTCGCACTTGATTTGCCGCTGCCTTCCTTCTTAGCCTCTAAAGCCCAATTTAGAAGAACTTCAGATTCCTTTGTACCTGGCACTACATTTTAAACATTTAAAAAGCGCTTGTGGTGCTACCAAATTTCTCCCCCTTAGTCTTAAGTTTATTTCTGTAAGTTAGTTAATAGCCTGTTAAATAGAGGCATGGCAGGACACCTTAGACCCACGGAATGCACATCCTGTGCCATGTGGGAAATGCAGGACGCTGCCCATGTCCTGGATAACCACGTGTGCAGGAAATGTCATTGGCTGGGAGAGCTCGAGCTCCGGGTTTCAGAGCTTGAGCGACAGCTGGCATCACTGCGATGCATCCGTGAGGCTGAGAGCTACATGGATAGCACATTGCCAGAGGTGGTCATTCCGCAGCTTAAGAGTGTGCAGGCAGAGAGGGAATGGATATTCGCCAGACAGACAAGGAGGACCAGGCACGTAGGGCAGGAGTCCCCTGACTGCATCTCACTCTTCAACCAGTATTCATTACTGAAAAAAGGTGAGAGCAATGGTTCCTCTAGGGAGTGCATCCAGTGCCAAGTCCACAGCACCACGAGAGGAGGCAGATTGGGAAGGCAATCGTGGCAGGGGATTCAATAGATAGGGGAACAGACTGGCATTTCTGCATCTGCTGACCTGACTCCAGAATGGTATGCTGCCTCCCTGGTGCCATGGTCAAGGATGTCACCGAGTGGCTGCAAAACATTCTGAGGGGGGAGGGTGAACAGCCAGAGGTTGTCGCGGTCCATATTGGTAGCAATGACATAGGTAGTAAGATGATTGAGGTCCTACAGGCAGATATTAGGGAGCTAGGAAAGAGCAGGACCTCAAAAGAGTTAATCTCTGGATTAATCCCGGTGCCACACGCGAGTGAATGTAGAAATAGGAGGATAGTGCAGATGAATGCACGGCTTGAGAGATAATGCAGGATGTATCATTAAAAAGGAGAAACAAAGGCCACAAGGATTGAGAGAGATATATAACACTAAACAAATAAAAGTAAAGTATTAGGTGGGTTGAGACTAAGAGAACACAGGATGGTCAAAGGTAGGTTTACAGTGTATGTATGTGAACGCACAAAGCATAGTCAACAAATTTGGTGAGCAGCATGCGCAAATAGCCACATGGGAATATAATGTTGTGGCAATAACGGAGAATTCGCTCAAAAAGGATGCATTTATTTGTATTGCAAAAATGGCCACCATGCTCCACCCTCTGTTTCTGATTTGTGCCCTTGGAGGAAAAGCCACACCCTGAAGTTTCACAGGAATGTGTAACTGGAACCGCCCATCCCAAGGTCTCACTGACAGAACTGCCGCCATCGGGCCCAGGACCGCCGTCATCGGGCACCCCCCCCGTCGCCCCCCCACCGCCATCGGGCCCAGGACCGCTGCCATTGGGCCCCCCCCCCCCCCCCACCGCCATCGGGCCCAGGACCGCTGCCATTGGGCCCCCCCCCCCACCGCCATCGGGCCCAGGACCGCTGCCATCGGGCCTCCCCCCCCCCCCCGCACCGCCATCGGGCCCAGGACTGCTGCCATCAGGCTCCCCCCCCAGCAACATCGGGCCCAGGACCGCCGCCATCGGGCCCAGGACAACCGCCATCAGGCCCAGGACAACCACCATCGGGCCCACACCTGCCGTGGGGGAGAGAGTAAGAGCCTCAGGTCCTGCTTCTTGGCACCACGTGCATGGAATAATTAGGCTGAGGGTGGGGGGGCGTGGGGGTGGAACTTGACAGGGGGCGAGGCTTGTCGCCTGTCCATCAAAAAAGTGCGGTACAGGCGGGAGGGGAGGATGTGGGCGGGGCTGGGCAGACACCCGGCTGTCAACAAATGTGCAGTACAAATAGTTACATCGCTCAAAAAAGTGCAGCATTGGGTATTAAATATTCCTGAATATAAGGTGTTCAGGAAAGACAAGGAAGGAAAGAAAAGATGTGGTATGGCAGTAATTGGTTAAGGGGAATGTTACAGTGCTGGAGAGAGAGGATGTCCTGGAGGGGTCAAGGACAGAATCTATATGGCTAGAGTTAAGAAATAATAACGGTATCATTATACTATAGGACACCAACTAGTGGAAAAAATATGGAGAAGCAAATTTGCAGAGAAATTACAGAAAAATGCAAGTACTATCGAGTAGTGATAATGGGGGACTTCAACTATCCTAATGTCAACTGGGATAGTAATAGTGTAAAGGGCAGAGAAGGGGAAGAATTTCTGAAGTGTGTTCAGGAGAACTTTCTTGATCAGTTTTTTACCCGCGCAACGAGGAAGGGGGCATTGCTGGATCTGGTTCTGGAGAATGAGGTAGGTCAAGTGGAGCAAGTGTCCTAATGTAGGTGAACATTTAGGGACCAGTGACCACAGAGAGCAATCTAGATTAAAAATACTTAATTAGAGGAAGGCCAATTTGGCTAACAAGGGAAATTAAGGATAGTGTTAAATCCAAGGAAGAGGCATACAAATTGGCCAGAGAAACCTGAGGACTGGGAGAATTTTATAATTCAGCAGAGAAGGACAAAGGGTTTGATTAAGAGGGGGGAAATAGAGTATGCGGAGTTGGAGCTGAGGGTGGATTCACTCTGGAGCATCCACGATGCTGAGAATGACGTGAGTATCACGTGTAGCGAGTTGGTCGTACCGCAGGGAAAGGGTCCACAGCCAGATAGGGAATGGAAGACCAACAGGAAGAGCAGTGCAAGGAAGGTAGTGCAGGAGTCCCATGTGGTCATCCCCCTGCAAAACAGATACACTGCTTTGGGTACTGTTGAGGGGGATGACTCATCAGGGGAGGGCAGCAGCAGCCAAGTTCATGGCACCATGGCTGGCTCTGCTGCACAGGAGGGCAGGAAAAAGAGTCGGAGAGCAAAAGTGATTGGGGATTCAATGGTGAGGGGAATAGATAGGCGTTTCTGCGGCCGCAACCGAGACTCCAGGATGGTATGTTGCCTCCCTGGTGCAAGGGTCAAGGATGTCTCGGAGCGGGTGCAGGACATTCTAAAAAGGGAGGGAGAACAGCCAGTTGTCGTGGTGCACATTGGTACCAACGACATAGGTAAAAAAAGGGATGAGGTCCTACGAAACGAATTTAAGGAGCTAGGAGCTAAATTAAAAAGTAGGACCTCAAAAGTAGTAATCTCGGGATTGCTACCAGTGCCACGTGATAGTCAGAGTAGGAATCGCAGGATAGCGCAGATGAATACGTGGCTTGAGCAGTGGTGCAGCAGGGAGGGATTCAAATTCTTGGGGCATTGGAACCGGTTCTGGGGGAGGTGGGACCAGTACAAACGGGACGGTCTGCACCTGGGCAGGACCGGAACCAATGTCCTAGGGGGAGTGTTTGCTAGTGCTGTTGGGGAGGATTTAAACTAATATGGCAGGGGGATGGGAACCAATGCAGGGAGACAGAGGGAAACAAAAAGGAGGCAAAAGCAAAAGACAGAAAGGAGATGAGGAAAAGTGGAGGGCAGAGAAACCCAAGGCAAAGAACAAAAAGGGCCACTGTACAGCAAAATTCTAAAAGGACAAAGGGTGTTAAAAAAACAAACCTGAAGGCTTTGTGTCTTAATGCAAGGAGTATCCGCAATAAGGTGGATGAATTAACTGTGCAAATAGATGTTAACAAATATGATGTGATTGGGATTACGGAGACGTGGCTCCAGGATGATCAGGGCTGGGAACTCAACATCCAGGGGTATTCAACATTCAGGAAAGATAGAATAAAAGGAAAAGGAGGTGGGGTAGCATTGCTGGTTAAGGAGGAAATTAAGGCAATAGTTCGGAAGGACATTAGCTTGGATGATGTGGAATCTATATGGGTAGAGCTGCAGAATACCAAAGGGCAAAAAACATTAGTGGGAGTTGTGTACAGACCTCCAAACAGTAGTAGTGATGTTGGGGAGGGCATCAAACAGGAAATTAGGGGTGCGTGCAATAAAGGTGCAGCAGTTATAATGGGTGACTTTAATATGCACATAGATTGGGTTAACCAAACTGGAAGCAATACGGTGGAGGAGGATTTCCTGGAGTGCATAAGGGATGGTTTTTTAGACCAATATGTCGAGGAACCAACTAGGGGGGAGGCCATCTTAGACTGGGTGTTGTGTAATGAGAGAGAATTAATTAACAATCTCGTTGTGCGAGGCCCCTTGGGGAAGAGTGACCATAATATGGTGGAATTCTGCATTAGGATGGAGAATGATACAGTTAATTCAGAGACCATGGTCCAGAACTTAAAGAAGGGTAACTTTGAAGGTATGAGGCGTGAATTGGCTAGGATAGATTGGCGAATGATACTGGAGGGGTTGACTGTGGATGGGCAATGGCAGACATTTAGAGACCGCATGGATGAACTACAACAATTGTACATTCCTGTCTGGCGTAAAAATAAAAAAGGGAAGGTGGCTCAACCGTGGCTATCAAGGGAAATCAGGGATAGCATTAAAGCCAAGGAAGTGGCCTACAAATTGGCCAGAAATAGCAGCGAACCCGGGGACTGGGAGAAATTTAGAACTCAGCAGAGGAGGACAAAGGGTTTGATTAGCGCAGGGAAAATGGAGTACGAGAAGAAGCTTGCAGGGAATATTAAGACGGATTGCAAAAGTTTCTATAGATATGTAAAGAGAAAAAGGTTAGTAAAGACAAACGTAGGTCCCCTGCAGTCAGAATCAGGGGAAGTCATAACGGAGAACAAAGAAATGGCGGACCAATTGAACAAGTGCTTTGGTTCGGTATTCACTGAGGAGGACACAAACAACCTTCCGGATATAAAAGGGGTCGGAGGGTCTAGTAAGGAGGAGGAACTGAGGGAAATCCTTATTAGTCGGGAAATTGTGTTGGGGAAATTGATGGGATTGAAGGCCGATAAATCCCCAGGGCCTGATGGACTGCATCCCAGGGTACTTAAGGAGGTGGCCTTCGAAATAGTGGATGCATTGACAGTCATTTTCCAACATTCCATTGACTCTGGATCAGTTCCTATGGAGTGGAGGGTAGCCAATGTAACCCCACTTTTTAAAAAAGGAGGGAGAGAGAAAACAGGGAATTATAGACCGGTCAGCCTGACATCGGTAGGGGGTAAAATGATGGAATCAATTATTAAGGATGTCATAGCAGTGCATTTGGAAAGAGGTAATATGATAGGTCCAAATCAGCATGGATTTGTGAAAGGGAAATCATGCTTGACAAATCTTCTGGAATTTTTTGAGGATGTTTCCAGTAGAGTGGACAAGGGAGAACCAGTTGATGTGGTATATTTGGACTTTCAGAAGGCTTTCGACAAGTTCCCACACAAGAGCTTAATGTGCAAAGTTAAAGCACATAGGATTGGGGGTAGTGTGCTGACATGGATTGAGAACTGGTTGTCAGACAGGAAGCAAAGAGTAGGAGTAAATGGGGACTTTTCAGAATGGCAGGCAGTGACTAGTGGGGTACCGCAAGGTTCTGTGCTGGGGCCCCAGCTGTTTACACTGTATATTAATGATTTAGACGAGGGGATTAAATGTAGTATCTCCAAATTTGCGGATGACACTAAGTTGGGTGGCAGTGTGAGCTGCGAGGAGGATGCTATGAGGCTGCAGAGCGACTTGGATAGATTAGGTGAGTGGGCAAATGCATGGCACATGAAGTATAATGTGGATAAATGTGAGGTTATCCACTTTGGTGGTAAAAACAGAGAGACAGACTATTATCTGAATGGTGACAGATTAGGAAAAGGGGAGGTGCAAAGAGACCTGGGTGTCATGGTACATCAGTTATTGAAGGTTGGCATGCAGGTACAGCAGGCGGTTAAGAAAGCAAATGGCATGTTGGCCTTCATAGCGAGGGGATTTGAGTACAGGGGCAGGGAGGTGTTGCTGCAATTGTACAGGGCCTTGGTGAGGCCACACCTGGAGTATTGTGTACAGTTTTGGTCTCCTAACCTGAGGAAGGACATTCTTGCTATTGAGGGCGTGCAGCGAAGGTTCACCAGACTGATTCCCGGGATGGCGGGACTGACCTATCAAGAAAGACTGGATCAACTGGACTTGTATTCACTGGAGTTCAGAAGAATGAGAGGGGACCTCATAGAAACGTTTAAAATTCTGACGGGGTTAGACAGGTTAGATGCAGGAAGAATGTTCCCAATGTTGGGGAAGTCCAGAACCAGGGGACACAGTCTAAGGATAAGGGGGAAGCCATTTAGGACCGAGATGAGGAGGAATTTCTTCACCCAGAGAGTGGTGAACCTGTGGAATTCTCTACCACAGAAAGTTGTTGAGGCCAATTCACTAAATATATTCAAAAAGGAGTTAGATGAAGCCCTTACTACTAGGGGAATCAAGGGGTATGGTGAGAAAGCAGGAATGGGGTACTGAAGTTGCATGTTCAGCCATGAACTCATTGAATGGCGGTGCAGGCTAGAAGGGACGAATGGCCTACTCCTGCAACTATTTTCTATGTTTCTATGTTTCTGTGAGAGGAAGCTTGCTGGGAACAATAGAACTAACTGCAAAAGCTTCTAGAGATATGTGAAGAGAAAAAGATTAGTGAAGACAAACGTAGGACCCTTTCAGGTGAATTTATAATGGGGAACAAGAAATGGAGGACCAGTTGAACAAATAGTTTGGTTCTGTCTTCACAAAGGAAGACACAAATAACCTTCCAGAAATACTAGGGGACCGAGGGTCTAGTGAGAAGGAGGAACTGAAGGAAATACTTATTAGGTGGGAAATTGTGTTAGGGAAATTGATGGGATTGAAGGCCGATAAATCCCCGGGGCCTGATAGTCTGCATCCGAGAGTACTTAAGGAAGTGGCCCTCGAAATAGTGGATGCAATAGTGATCATTTTCCAACAGTCTATTGACTCTGGATCAGTTCCTATGGGCTGGAGAGTAGCTAATGTAACACCACTTTTTAAGAAAGGAGGGAGAGAGAAAACACGTAATTATAGACCGGTTAGCCTGACATCAGTCGTGGGGAAAATGTTGGAATCAATTATTAAAGATGAAATAGCAGCGCATTTGGAAAGCAGTGAGAGGATTGGTCCGAGTCAGCATGGATTTATGAAAGGGAAATCATGCTTGACAAATCTTCTAGAATTTTTTGAGGATGTAACTGGTAGAGTGGACAAGGGAGAACCAGTGGTTGTGGTGTATTTGGACTTTCAAAAGGCTTTTGACAAGGTCCCACAAAGAGATTGGTGTGCAAAATTAAAGCACATGGTATTGGGGGTAATGTACTGACTTGGATAAATAACTGGTTGGCAGACAGGAAGCAGAGAGTCGGGATAAATAGGTCTTTTTCAGAATGGCAGGCAGTGACTAGTGGGGTGCCGCAGGGCTCAGTGCTGGGACCCCAGCTCTTTACAATATACATTAATGCTTTAGATGAAGGAACTGAGTGTAATGTTTCCAAGTTTGCAGATGACACTAAGCTGGGTGGCGGTGTGAGCTGTGAGGTGGACGCTAAGAGGCTACAGGGTGACTTGGACAGGTTAGGCGAGTGGGCAAACGCATGGCAGATGCAGTATATTGTAGATAAATGTGAGGTTATCCACTTTTGGGGCAAAAACACAAAGGCAGAATATTATCTGAATGGCAGCAGATTAGGAAAAGGGGAGGTGTAACGAGACCTGGGTGTTGGTACATCAGTCATTGAAAGTTGCATGCAGGTACAGCAGGCGGTGAAGAAGGCAAATGGTATGTTGGCCTTCATAGCTAGGGGATTTGAGTATAGGAGCAGGGAGGTCTTGATGCAGTTGTCCAGGGCCTTGGTGAGGCCTCACCTGGAATATGGTGTTCAGTTTTGGTCTCCTAATCTGAGGAAGGATGTTCTTGCTTTTGAAGGAGTGCAGCGAAGGTTCACCAGACTGATTTCCGGGATGGCAGGACTGACATATGAGGAGAGACTGGATCGACTGGGCCTGTATTCACTGGAGTTTAGAAGGATGAGAGGGGATCTCATAGAAACATATAAAATTCTGATGGGACTAGACAGCTTAGATGCAGGAAGATGGTTCCCAATGTTGAGGAAGTCCAGAACCAAGGGACATAGTCTAAAGATAAAGGGTAAGCCATTTAGGACTGAGATGAGGGGGAACTTCTTCACTCAGAGAGGTGTTAGCCACCGTGGCTAACAAGGGAAATTAAGGATAGTGTTAAATCCAAGGAAGAGGCATATAAATTGGCCAGAAAAAGCAGCAAACCTGAGGACTGGGAGAAATTTAGATTTCAGCAGAGGAGAATAAAGGGTTTAATTAAAGGGGGAAAATAGAGTACGAGAAGAAGCTTGCCGGGAAAATAAAAACTGACTGCAAAAGCTTCTATAGATATGTGAAGAGAAAAAAATTTGTGAAGACAAATGTAAGTCCCTTGCAGTCGGATTCAAGTGAATTTATAATGGGGAACAAAGAAATGGCAGACCAATTGAACAAATACTTTAGTTCTGTCTTCACAAAGGAAGACACAAATAATCTTCTGGAAGTACTAGGGGACCGAGGGTCTAGTGAGAAGGAGGAACTGAAGGATATCCTTATTAGGTGGGAAATTGTGTTAGGGAAATTGATGGGATTGTAGGCCGATAAATCCCCGGGGCCTGATAGTCTGCATCCCAGAGTACTTAAGGAAATGGCCCTCGAAATAGTGGATGCATTGGTGATCATTTTCCAACAGTCTATCAACTCTGGATCAGTTCCTATGGACTGGAAGGTAGCTAATGTAACACCACTTTTTAAACAGGGAGGGAGAGAGAAAGTGGGTAATTATAGACCGGTTAGCCTGACATCAGTGGTGGGGAAAATATTGGAATCAATTATTAAGGATGAAATAGCAGCGCATTTGGAAAGCAGTGACAGGATCGGTCTAAGTCAGCATGGATTTATGAAGGGGAAATCATGCTTGATAAATCTTCTAGAATTTTTTGAGGATGTAACTCGTAGAGTGGACAAGGGAGAACCAGTGGATGCGGTGTATTTGGACTTTCAAAAGGTTTTTGACAAGGTCCTACACAAGAGATTGGTGTGCAAAATCAAAGCATATGGTATTGGGGGTAATGTAATGATGTGGATAGAGAACTGGTTGGCAGACGGGAAGCAGAAAGTCGGGTAAAACGGGTCCTTTTCAGAATGGCCGGCAGTGACTAGTGGAGTGCTGCAGGGCTCAGTGCTGGGACCCCAGCTCTTTACAATATACATCAATGATTTGGACGAAGGAATTGAGTGTAATATCTCCAAGTTTGCAGATGACACTAAACTGGGTGGTGGTGTGAGCTGTGAGGGGGATGCTAAGAGACTGCAGGGTGACTTGGACAGGTTGGGTGAGTGGGCAAATGCATGGCAGATGCAGTATAATGTGGATAAATGTGAGGTTATCATTTTGGGGACAAAAATGCGAAGACAGAATATTATCTGAATGGTGGCATATTATGAAATGGGGAGGTGCAACGAGACCTGGGTGTCATGGTACATCAGTCATTGAAATTTGGCATGCAGGTACAGCAGGCGGTGAAGAAGGCAAAAGGTATGTTGGCCTTCATAGCTAGGGTTTTGAGTATAGGGCAGGGAGGTCTTACTGCAGTTGTACAGGGCCTTGGTGAGGCCTCACCTGGAATATTGTGTTCAGTTTTGGTTTCCTAATCTGAGGAAGGACATTCTTGCTATTGAGGGAATGCAGTGAAGGTTCACCAGACTGATTCCCGGGATGGCTGGACTGACATTTGAGGAGAGACTGGATCAACTGGGCCTTTGTACATTGGAGTTTAGAAGGATGAAAGGGGATCTCATAGAAACATACAAGATTCTGACAGGACGGGACAGGTTAGATGCGGGTAGATTGTTCCCGATGTTGGGGAAGTCCAGAACCAGGGGACACAGTTTTAGGATAAGGGGTAGGCCATTTAGGACTGAGATGAGGAGAAACTTCTTCACTCAGAGAGTTGTTAACCTGTGGAATTCCCTGCCGCAGAGAGTTGTTGATGCCAGTTGATTGGATATATTCAAGAGGGAGTTAGATGTGGCCCTTACGGCTAAAGGGATCAAGGGGTATGGAGAGAAGGCAGGAAGGTGGTACTGAGGTGAATAATCAGCCATGATCTTATTGAATGTTGGTGCAGGCTCAAAGGGCCGAATGGCCTACTCCTGTACCTATTTTCTATGTTTCTATCTTTCTCGTGGGATCAGAAAGGATCTGGCCCGGGTAAATTGGAAGCAAAGATTGGCAGGCAAATCTGTCGTGGAGCAATGGGCTGCCTTTAAAGAGGAAATAGTTTGGGAACAGTCGAGCTACATTTGCATTAGGAGGTGAGGCAGAGCAACTAAAGTCAGAGCTCCCTGAATGATGAAAGAAATAGAGAATAAGATGAAGCAGAACAAGAGCACTTATTAGAGATGTCAGGTTGAGAATACATCTGAGAATCAGGCTAAATATAGAAAGTTCAGAAGAGAAGTGAAAAATGAAATAAGAGGGGCAAAGAGAGGGTATGAGAATAGAATGGCAGCCAACATAAAAGATAATCCAAAAGTCTTCGGAGGGGTGAGGCCGATAAGGGAAAAAAAGAGAGACGTATGTGTGAAGATATAGGGTGTGGCTGAAGTGCTAAATGAGTACTTTGCATCTATTTTCACCAAGGAAGAAGATGCTGCTGTGGACATAGTAAAGGAGGAGATAGGGATGGGATAAAAATTTATAAAGAAGAGGTACTAGATAGGCTGGCTGTACTTAAATTAGATAGGTCACAGGACCAGATGGGATGCATCCTTAGATACTGAGGGAAGTGAATGATGAGATCGCAGAGGGACTGGCCATAATCTTCCAATCCTCCTTAGAAATGGATTTGGTGCCAGACGACTGGAGAATTGTAAATGTTACACCCTTGTTCAAAAAAGGGTGTAAAGATAAACCCAGCAACTATAGACCAGTCAGTTTAACCTTGATAGTGGGGAAGCTTTTCGAAACAATGATCAGGGACAAAATTAATAGTCACTTGGACAAGTTGTATTAATTAAAGGTAGCATGGATTTGTTAAAGGAAAATCGTGTTTAACTAACTTGATTGAGTTTTTTGATGAGGTAACAGGGAGGGTTGATGAGGGCAATGCAGTTGATGTGGTGTGTATGGATTTCCAAATGGCCTTCGACAGAGTGCCACATAATAGGTTTGCCAGCAAAGTTGAAGGCCATGGAATAAAAGGGACAGTGTCAGCATGGATATGAAATTGGCTTAGTGACAGGAAACAGAGAATAGTGGTGCATGGCTATTTATCAGACTGGAGGAAGGTGTAGAGTGTTGTTACCCAGGGGTCGATTGTAGGACCACTACTTTTCTTGATATATACTAATGACTTGGATGTGGGTGTACAGGAGACAATTTCAAAATTTGCAGATGACACAAACTTGGAAGTATAGTGAACAGTGAGGTGGATAATGATAGACTTCAAGAGGACATAGATAGGCTGGTGGTATGGGCGGACACATGGCAGATAAAATTTAACACAGAAAAATGCAAAGTAATACATTTTGGTAGAAAGAATGAGGAGAGGAAATATAAACTAAAGGAAACAATCCTAAAGGGGGTGCATGAACAGAGACTTAGGGGTATATGTGCACAAATCGTTGAGGATGGCAGGGCAGGTTGAGAAAGCAGTTAAAAAAGCTTACGGGATCCTGGGCTTCATGAATAGAGGTATAGTGTTCAAAAGCATGGAAATTATGATCAACCTGAATAGAACACTGGTTCAGCCTCAACTGGAGTATTGTGTCCAATTCTGGGCACTGCACTTGAGGAAGGATGTGAAGGCCTTAGACAGGATGCAGAGAAGATTTCCAAGAATGATTCCAGGATGAGGGACTTCAGTTATGTAGATAGACTGGAGAAGCTGGGATTGTTCTCTTTGGAACAGTGACGATTGAGAGGAGGTTTGATCGAAGTGTTCAAAATCATGAGGGGTCTGGACAGAGTAGATCGAGAGAAACTGTTCCCATTGGCAGAAGGGTCGAGAACCAGAGGACACAGATTAAAGGTGATTGGCAAAAGAACCAAAAGTAACATGAGGAAAAACTTTTTTATGCAAGGACTGGTTCGAAAGATCTAGAATGCACTGTCTGGAAGGGTGATGGAGGCAGACTCAATTTGGCTTTCAAAAGGGAGTTGGATAAATACCTGAAGGAAAATAATTTGCAGGGCTACGGGGAAAGGGCGGGGGAGCGGGTCTAACTGAAGTGCTCTTGTAGGGAGCCAGCATGGGCTCGACGGGCCAAATGGCCTTCTTCTGTGCTGTAACCATTTATGATTCTATGATTCTATGATTCTATTCTAAGCCTGATAAGAGAGGGGGCAGTTCTGGACTTGAGTTTAGGAAATGAAGCTGAGCAGGTGGAAGGGGTATCAGTGGGAGAGCATTTTGGTGGTAATGATCATAACTCAGTTAGATTTCATAGTTATGGAAAAGGACAAAGATAGACCAGGAGTAAAAGTTCTCAATTGGGGAAAGGCCAATTTTACTAAGTTGAGATCTGATTTAGCATAAATGGACTGGAAACAGCAACTTGAAGTTAAATCAGTGCCAGAGCAGTGGGTGGTATTCAAGGAGAAGATAGTGAAGGTTCAGAGCACATATGTTCCCACAAATAAAAGGGTGGGATTCCCAAATCTCGAGCCCCCTGGATGTCAAGGGGCATACAGTCGGATAAGGCAAAAAAGGAAGCTTATATCAGATACCGAGAGCGAAATACTGCAGAAAGCCTCGAGGAGAATAGAAAGTGCAGAGGTGAAATTAAACAAGAAATTAGGAAAGCAAAAAGAAGGCATGAAAAAATATTGGCAAGTAACATCAAGGAAAACCCAAAGATGTTTTATAAATATATAAAGATCAAGAGGATAACTAAGGAAAAAGTAGGGCCTATTAGAGACCAAAAAGGTAACCTGTATGTGGAGGCTGAAGACTTGGGCATGGTTCTTATGAATACTTTGTGTTTGTCTTCACAGAAGAGAGTGACGATGCAGACACTGTAGTTAAGGAGGAGGAATTTGAAATATTAGATGAGATAAACATAATGAGAGGGGAAATATTAAAGGCTTTAGCATCATTGAAAGTAGATAAATTGCCAGGCCCGGATGAAATGTAAGAGAGGCAAGGGAGGAAAGAGCTAGGCTTTGACCATCATTTTCCAATCCTCTCTAGCTACAGGCATGGTGCCAAAGGACTGGAGGGCTGCTAATGTACTGTTGTATAAAAAGGGAGAAAGGGATAGACCGAGTAATTAAAGGTCAGTCAACCTCTGTGGGTAGGTAACTTATTGGAAAAAATTCTGAGGGGCAGCATTAATGGTCATTTAGAAAGGCACGAATTAATCAAGCATGGATTTATTAAAGGAAGGTCATGTCTGACTAACTTGATTGAATTTTTTGAGGAGGTAACGACGATGGTAGCTCATTTGATGTAGTTTACATGGATTTTAGCAAGGCTTTTGACAAGGTTCCACATAGCAGACTGGTCAGAAAAATAAAAGCCCATGGGATCCAAGGGAAAGTGGTAAGTTGGATTCACAATTGGTTCAGTGGCAGGAAACAATGGGTGATTGTCAACGGGTATTTTTGTAACTGGAAGGCTGGGGTTCCACAATGCTTAGTACTAGGTCCCTTGCTTTTGTGGTATGTATCAATGATTTAGAATTCAATGTAGGAGGCATGATTAAGATGTTTGCAGATGACACAAAAATTGGCGGGCTGGTTGATAATGAGGAAGTAAGCTGTAGACTGCAGGAAGATATCAATGGCTGGTCAGGTGGGCAGAAAAGTGGCAAATGGAATTCGATCCAGAAATGTGTGAGGTAATGCATTTGGTGAAGGCTAACAAGGCAAGGGAATACACAATAAATGGTAGGGTACTGAGAAGTGTAGAGGAACAGAGGGACCTTGGAGTGCATATCCTCGGATCCCTGAAGACAGCAAGACAGGTAATTAAGAAG
Source organism: Pristiophorus japonicus (assembly GCF_044704955.1). Classification (NCBI taxonomy): domain Eukaryota; kingdom Metazoa; phylum Chordata; class Chondrichthyes; family Pristiophoridae; genus Pristiophorus; species Pristiophorus japonicus. The sequence goes on from NC_091981.1 coordinate 228,567,560, forward strand.
GTATGCGGGATACTTCCCTTTATTAGCCAAGGCATAAAATATAAGAGCAGGGAAGTTATGCTTGAACTGTATAAAACACTAGTTAGGCTGCAGCTAGAGTACTGTGTGCAGTTCTGGTCATCACATTACAGGAGAGATGTGATTACACTATGAGAGGGTACTGAGGAGATTTATGAGGACTGAAGAATTTTAGCTATGAGGAAAGATTGGATAGGCTAGGGTTCTTTTCTTTGGAACAGAGGAGGCTGAGAGAGACTTACTTGAGGTATATAAAATTATGAGGGACCTATATAGAATGGATAGGAAGGACCTATTTCCCTCAGCAGAGAGTTCAATAACCAGGGGCCATTGATTTAACGTAATTAGTAGAAGGATTAAGGGGAATTGAGGAGAACCTTTTTCACCCACAGGGTGGTAGGGGTCCTGGAACTCATTGCTTGAAATGGTGGTTGAGGCAAAAACCCCAATCACATTTAAATAGTACTTGCATATGCACTTGAAGTGTTGTAACTTACAGGGCTATGGACCAAGAGCAATGTGGTTGACTCTTAGCTGCCCTTTGAAATGGCCTAGCAAGCCATTTCAGTTGTCAAGAAGGGAGATCACCACCACCTTCTCAAGGGTAATTAGGGATGGGCAATAAATGATAGCTTTGCGATCGATGCCCACAACCTGTGAATTAATTTTTTAAAACATAGGCAGTTTCCATTATAAATTTCAACATTGGAACATTGACAGGACGATCATGCAGATGTAGATTTTTAAAAATATATTATATATAGAGAGATAACTAAAGGAACATATCATTCAGAAGGGAATGAGATAAATATTTGAAAAGGAACAAGTAAATGGATTCTGAGAAAGGACAAGTAAATAGGATTAGATTTACAGCTCTAATTAACTCGTATCCTCTCTACTGGTAATAATCCTAAATATAAGAACATAAGAAGTAGACCATTTGGCCCCTCAAACCTGCTCTGCCATTCAATAAGATCATGGCTGATCTGATCATCACCTCAACTCCACTTCCCCGTCTGCTCTCCATAATCCTTGACTCCCTTATCGTTCAAAAATCTGTCTATTTCCACCTTAAATACATTCAATGATTCAGCCTCCGCAGCTTTCTGGGGCAGAGAATTCCAAAGATTCACAACCCTCTGAGAGATGAAATTTCACCTCATTTCTATTTTAAATGGGCGGCCTCTTATTCTGAAACTATGCCCACTAGTTCTAGATTCTCCCACAAATGGAAACATCCTCTCTGCATCTAACCTGTCAAGCCCCCTCAGAATCTTATACTTTCAATAAGATGACCTCTCATTCTTCTTGTAATGTCCTTACACACTACTATAAATTCACACGAGGCACATTCTGCAGACAAGGTCACTCTGTGACCTGAACCTTTATTCACAGGCCCAAGAAGTGATGACCCTGCATGGGACCTCCCTTTATATACCTGGATGACCAGGTGAGGAGTGTCTCCCACAAGTTCACCCCTGTGGTCAAGGTGTGCATTTCTTAGATGTATACAGTATGCAGTGTTGTTATGAAGGTTACAGTTACATGAAGGTTACATACATGACATCACCTCCCCCCCTCCCCCCCACAATGTCTTATGTGGTCAAAGATTAAGTCTTTCAGGCGGTCGACGCTCTCTCGTGGAGTGCCACAGTTGGGGCTCTGCTTGTTGAGCCTTGGCATGCGTCTCTGTCACCTGTGGTGATTCTGGCTTGTCCAGGCTGGCTGCAGGGACGGTGCATGCTGCTGAATGTTCTTGTTGCTCGTTCACTGGCGGTGGTGTGGGCAACATCTCATGATCTTCCTCAGGTTCCTCAGTGTCCATGCTGAACCTTTTTTTTACTTGGTCCAGGTGCTTGCGGCATATCTGTCCATTGTTAAGTCTGGCCACTGTGAGCCTATTCCCCTCTTTGCCAATTACAGTACCCTCAAGCCACCTGGGCCCCAAAGCGTGATTTAAGAACAAATACAGGGTCATCGATTTCTATACATCTCCCCTTTGAGTTACGGTCATGGCACTCATTTTGGGACTGGCGCTTGCCCTCAACAATGTCTGACAGGACATGATGAATGAGGGACAGCCGAGTTTTAAGTGTACATTTCATGAGTAGTTCCGCGGGCGGGACTCCCATGAGTGAATGCTGTCGGGACCTATAGACCAGCAGGAGATGCGATAGGTGGCATTGAAGGGAGGATCCTTGAATCCGGAGCATGCCCTGTTTTATGATTTGGACCACACGTTCCGCCTGGCAATTGGAAACCGGCTTGAACGGTGCCATCCTGACATGTTTGATGCCATTACCCGACATGAACTCCCAGAATTCATAGCTAGTGAAACACGGGCTGTTGTCGCTAACCAGGATGTCCGGCAAGCCGTGCGTCGCAAAAACTGCACGCAGATTCTCCACAGTGGTGGATGTCGTGCACGAATTCAATATGATGCACTCAATCCATTTCGAGTACCCATCAACAACAATGAGGAACAATTTTCCCATGAACGGGCCCGCGTAGTCTACATGAATACGTGACCATGGCCTGGTGGGTCAGGGCCACGGGCTGAGTGGGGCCCTCCTGGGGGCATTGCCCAGCTGGGTACACGTCGTGCACCTGTGAACACAGTGTTCCAGGTCTGAGTCAATTCCTGGCCACCATACATGTGACCGGGCAATGGCCTTCATTAGCACGATGCCTGGGTGCTCGCTGTGGAGTTCCCTGATGAATGCTTCCCTTCCCTTCTGGGGCATGACTACCTGGCTGCCCCATAGTAGGCAGTCGGCATGGATGGAGAGCTCATCCATCCGTCCGTGAAACGGTCTGACCTCCTCGGGGCATGCTCCGTGTGCGGGCGCCCAATCCCCAGTCAGGACACATTTCTTGATCAAGGATAGGAGGGGATCTCTGTTGATCCAGATTTTGAACTGGCGGACTGTGATGGGGGAGCCTGCGCTGTCAAAGGATTCAATAGCCATGACCATCTCAGCATTTTGCTCCGCTGCCCCCTCAATGGTGGCCAGTGGAAGCCTGCTGAGCGCGTCAGCGCAATTTTCGGTGCCTGGCCGGTGCTGTATGGTGTAGTCATACGCAGCCAGCGTGAGAGCCCATCGCAGTATGCGAGCTGACGCATTGGCATTGACAGCTTTACTCTCTGACAACAGGGATGTTAACAGCTTGTAGTCCATTTCTAACTCGAACCTTCTGCCAAAAAGGTACTGGTGCATCGTTTTCACCCCATATACACATGCGAGTGCTTCCTTTTCAACCATCCCATATCCCCGTTCTGCTTGAGAGAGAGCGACCTGGAGGCATAAGCCACAGGTTGGAGTTGGCCCTCATCATTACTCTGCTGCAACATGCACCCAACCCCATAGGATGATTCATCACGTGTCAAAACCAATTTCTTACAGGGGTTGTACAGAATCAACAGCTTATTAGAACAAAGCAGGTTCCGAGCCTGATTGAAAGCCCGTTCCTGACAGTCCCCCCAAACCAATCACAACCCTTACGCAGGAGCACGTGTAGCAGCTCCAACAATGTGCTTAAGTTCGGCAGAAAGTTCCAGAAATAGTTCAAGAGTCCCAGAAATGAACGCATGTTAACTTTCTGTGTTTCATGTACAAGGACACCCAAATCCCGCTGAACACTAATATTTAATAGTTTCTTAACATTTAAAAATATTCTGTTTTTCTATTCATTCCATCAAAATGAATAACCTCACATTTCCCCACATTATATTCCATCTCACACCTTATTGCTCACTCACTTAACCTGCCTATATCCTTTTCCAGATTCTCTGTGTCATCCTACGTAAGAACATAAGTACATAAGTAATAGGAGCAGGAGTAGGGCATTTGGCCCTTTGAGCCTGCTCCACCATTCAATAAAATCATGGCTGATCTGATCATGGACTCAGCTCCACTTCCCTGCCCGCTCCTCATAACTCTTTACTCCCTTAGCGCTCAAAAATCTGTCTATCTCCGCCTTAAATATAAACATAAGAACATAAGAATTAGGAACAGGAGTAGGCCATTTAGCACCTCGAGCCTGCTCCGCCATTCAAAAAGAGCATGGCTGATCTGGCCGTGGACTCAGCTCCACTTACCCGCCCGCTCCCCATGCCCCTTAATTCCCTTATTGGTTAAAAATCTATCTATCTGTGATTTGAATACATTCAATGAGCTAGCCTCAACTGCTTCCCTGGGCAGAGAATTCCACAGATTCACATCCCTCTGGGAGAAGAAATTCCTTCTCAACTCGGTTTTAAATTGGCTCCCCCATATTTTGAGGCTGTGCCCCCTAGTTCTAGTCTCCCCGACTAGTGGAAACAACCTCTCTGCCTCTATCTTGTCTATCCCTTTCATTATTTTAAATGTTTCTATAAGATCACCCCTCATCCTTCTGAACTCCAACGAGTAAAGACCCAGTCTACTCAATCTATCATCATAAGGTAACCCCCTCATCTCCGGAATCAGCCTAGTGAATCGTCTCTGTACCCTCTCCAAAGCTAGTATATCCTTCCTTAAGTAAGGTGACCAAAACTGCACGCAGCACTCCAGGTGCGGCCTCACCAATACCCTATACAGTTGCAGAAGGACCTCCCTGCTTTTGTACTCCATCCCTCTTGCAATGAAGGCCAACATTCCATTCACCTTCCTGATTACCTGCTGTACCTGCAAACTAACTTTTTGGGATTCATGCACAAGGACCCCCAGGTCCCTCTGCACTGCAGCATGTTGTAATTTCTCCCCATTCAAATAATATTCCCTTTTACTGTTTTTTTTTCCAAGGTGGATGACCTCACATTTTCCTACATTGTATTCCATCTGCCAAACCTTAGCACATTCGCTTACCCTATCTAAATCTCTTTGCACCCTCTCTGTGTCCTCTACACAACCCGCGTCCCCACGAATCTTTGTGTCATCTGCAAATTTTGTTACACTACACTCTGTCCCCTCCTCCAGGTCATCTATGTATATTGTAAACAGTTGTGGTCCCAGCACCGATCCCTGTGGCACACCACTAACCACCGATTTCCAACCTGAAAAGGACCTATTTATCTCAACTCTCTGCTTTCTGTTAGCCAGCCAATTCTCTATCCATGCTAATACATTTCCGCTTACTCCGCGCAACTTTATCTTCTGCAGTAACCTTTTGTGTGGCACCTTATCGAATGCCTTTTGGAAATCTAAATACACCACATCCATCGGTACACCTCTATATATTCAATGACCCAGCCTCCACAGCTCTCTTGGGCAGAGAATTCCATAGATTTACAAACCTCTGAGAGAAGAAATTTCTCCTCATCTCAGTTTTAAACGGGTAGCCCCTTATTCTATGTCCCCTAGTTTTAGTTTCCCCTATGAGTGGAAATATCCTCCCTGCATCCACCTTGTCGAGCCCCCTCATTATCTTGTAAATTTCAATAAGATCACCTCTCATTCTTCTGAACTCCAATGTGTATAGGCTCAACCTATCCTCTTAATTCAACCCCCTCATACCTGGAATCAACCTAGTGAACCTTCTCTGAACAGCCTTCAATGTAAGTATATTCTTCCTTAAATACAGAGACCAAAACTGTATGCAGTACTCCAGGTGTGGTCCCACCAATACCCTGTACAGTTGTAGCAGGACTTTGCTGCTTTTATATTCTCTCCCCCTTGCAATAAAGGCCAACATTCCATTTGCCTTCCTGATTACTTAATGTACCTGCATTCTAACTTTTTGTGTTTCATGCACAAGGACCCCCAGGTCCCTCTGTACTGCAGCACTTTGCAATTTTTCTCCATTTAAATTATAATTTGCTTTTCTATTATTTCTGCCAAAGTGGATAACCTCACATTTTCCAACATTATACTCCATCTGCCAAATGTTTGCCAACTCACTTAGCCTGTCTATATCACTTTGCAGATTTTATTGTGTCCTCCTCATAATTTTCTTTCCTACCCATCTTTGTATCATCAGCAAACTTCACTACGTTACACTCGGTCCCTTCATCCAAGTCATTAATATAGATTGTAAATAGTTGAGGACCCAGCACCGATCCCTGCGGCACCCCATTAGTTACTGTTTGCCAACTGGAAAATGGCCCATTTATCCTGACTCTCTGTTTTCTGTTAATTAGCCAATCATCTATCCATGCTAATATATTACCCCCAATCCCGTGAGCTTTTATCTTATGCAGTAACCTCTTATGTGGCACCTTATCGAATGCCTTCTGGAAATCCAAATACACCACATCCACTGGTTCCCCCTTATTCACCCTGCTCATTACATCCTCAAAGAACTCCAGCAAATTTGTCAAACATGATTTCCCTTTCCTAAAATCATGCTGGCTCGGCTTGATTGAATCATGCTTTTCCAAATGTCCCACTACTGCTTCCTCAATAATGGACTCCAGATTGTCCCAACGACAGATGTTAGGCTAACTGATCTATGGTTTCCTGCTTTTTGTCTGTCTCCTTTTTTAAATAGGGGCATTACATTTGCAGTTTTCCAATCTGTTGGGACCGCCCCAGAATCCAGGGAGTTTTGGTAGATTGCAACTAATGCATCCACTATCTCTGCAGCCACTTCTCTTGAGACCCTAGGATGTAAGCCATCAGGTCCAGGCGATTTGTTTGCCTTTAGTCCCATTATTTTATCGAGTACTACTTCATTAGTGCTAGTGATTGTATTGAGTTCCTCCCTCCCTATAGCCCCTTGATTATCCACTATTGGGATGTTTTTAGTGTCTTCTATAGTGAAGACCGATACAAAATATTTGTTCAACGTCTCTGCCAGTTCCCTGTTCTCCGTTATTAATTCCCCTAGGGGACCAACATTTACTTTAGCCACTCTTTTCCTTTTTATGTACCGGTAGAAACTCTTATTATCTGTTTTTATTGTTTGTGCTGGTTTCCTTTCATAATCTATCTTCCCTCTCTTAATCATTGTTTTAGTCGTTCTCTGCTGGCTTTTAAAAAATTCCCAATCCTCTGGCCTCCCACGAGTCTTGGCCACATTGTATGCCTTTGTTTTCAATTTGATACCCTCCCTTATTTCCTTAGTTAGCCACGGATAGTTATCTCTTCTCTTACAATCTTTCCTTCTCATTGGGATATATTTTTTTGTGAGTTATGAAATATCTCCTTAAATGTCTGCCACTGCTCATCAACCATCCCATACTTTAATCTATTTTCCCAGTCCATTTTAGTCAACTCTGCCCTCATACCTTTGCAGTCTCCTTTATTTAAGCTTAGGACCCTGGTTTCTCACCCTCCAACTGAATTTGAAATTCAACCATATTATGATCACTCATTTCTAGTGGATCTTTTACTATGAGATCATTTATTAATCCTGCCTTATTACACAGTACTAGATCTAAGATAACCTGCTCCCTCGTTGGTTCCACAATGTACTGTTCAAGGAAACTATCCCAGATACACTCTATGAACTCTTCCTCCAGGCTACCCTGGCCAATTTGCTTTGTTCAGTCATTATGAAGGTTAAAATCACCCATGATTATTGCCGTTCCTTTATTACAAGCCTCCATTATTTCTTGATTTATACTCCGTCCAACAATGCAGCTACTGGTCGGGGGCCTATAGATTACGCCCATCGGCGATTTTTTTCCCTTTATTATTCCTTATCTCCACCCAAATTGATTCAACATCTTGATCCTCTGAGCCAATGTCGTTTCTCACTAACGCACTGATCCCATCCTTTATTAACAGTGCTACCCCACCTCCTTTTCCTTTCTGTCTGTCCTTCCGAATTGTCTAATACCCCTGAATATTTAGTTCCCAGTCCAGGTCACCTTGCAACCACGTCTCTGTAATGGCGATCATTAACCAATAAGGGAATTAAGGGTTACGGGGAGCGGGCGGGTCAGTGGAGCTGAGTCCACGGCCAGATCATCCATGATCTTATTGAATGGCGGAGCAGGCTCGAGGGGCTAGATGGCCTACTCCTGTTCCAAATTCTTATGTTCTTATGTTCTTATGTTATCATACCCATTTGTATCTATTTGTGCCATCAACTCATCTATTTTGTTACGAATGCTACGTGCATTTAGACAAAGGGCTTTTAAATTTGTTTTTTTACCCTTTTTTCCTGCTTGTTTCCTCTGTCCTTCAAACTCACTTTCTACATTTTTGCTTTCTAATTCCAGCTTTACTTCCCTCCCTACTGAATCTATCCTCAGGTTCCCATCTTCCTGCCAAGCTAGTTTAAACCCTCCCCAACAGCACTAGCAAACCCCCACGCGAAGATATTGGTCCCTGCTGTGTTGAGGTGCAACCTGACTGGTTTGTACAGGTCCCACCTCCCACAGATGCGATCCCAATGCCTCAGGAATCTAAAATCCTCCTTCCTGCACCATCTTTCCAGTCACGCATTCATCTGCTCTATCCTCCTATTTCTGTACTCACTAGCTCGTGGCACCGGGAGTAATCTGGAGATTACTACCTTTAAGGTCCTGCTTTTTCATCTCTCTCCTAGCTCCCTAAACTCTGCTTGCATGACCCCATCCCTCTTTCTACCTATGTCATTGGTTCTGATATGGACCACGACCTCTGGCTGTTCAGGTCCCATCTCCCCCCAGAATGCCCTGCAGCCGCTCAGTGACATCCTTCACCCTGGCACCAGGGAGGCAACATACCATCCTGGAGTCAAATCTGCAGCCGCAGAAATGCCAGTCTGTTCCCCTCAGTATTGAATCTCCTACCACTATAGCTCTTCCATTCTTCTTCCTCCCCCCCTGTGCAGCTGAGCCACCCGTGGTGCCGTGGACTTGGCTCTGGCTGAACTCCCCAGAGGCACCATTGCCCCCACCGGTACTCAGAACAGAGTACCGGTTGGAGAGCGAGATGGACTCAGGGGACTCCTGCACTACCTGCCTAGACCTCCTCTTCTGTCTGCTGGTCACCCATCCCCTCTCTGCCTGCACATTCTTAAGCTGTGGGGTGACCACCTCTCGAAACGTGCTATCCACGTAACTCTCAGTCTCGCAAATGCACCACAGTGACTCCAGCTGCCGCTCAAGCTCCAAAACGCGGAGCTCGAGTTGGTGCAGCTGGAGACACCTCCTACACACATGGTCATCCAGGCTGCACAAAGTGTCCAGGACTTCCCACATGCCACAGGATGCGCAATCCACAGGACTGAGCTGCCCTGCCATCCCTCTGGTTAGACTCGGAACTATCAAGTAGAACTAAACTCTAAACTTTAGCAAAACACACCCAGCCGCTACTCAGTAAACAGCTGATTTAATTAATTTGTTTTCTTTAGATAATATATATCATTTATCTATTTAATTGCAGCTCCTAATTTACACCAATGCCCAAGGTTTAAAAAAACGAAAATAAAACTCACCAATCAAGCAGCCAGTCACTTACCTGCTTGGCTGTGATGTCATACTTCGATTTCGATTCTTTTCACTTTTTGTCTCTTACTGTTGTCGCTGCTGCAGATAGCTCCTCCCGACCTCTGGCTCCTCCTCATCTGCTGCACACTGTCAGCTCTCGCGATGCTTGCCCTCCGACCTCTAATACTTGTTCAATCAGAAATAATTGAGTTTTTAACAGCATACTAAGTCACAATTACTGCTGAACAACCTCCCTGACCCTGAAGAACTATTTTTACAAGTGTGGAGTCTCATTCTCTCAGAAGAACATTTAAAAATTGCATGATGTTTTAAAATATTTTAAAAGATTTTTTTTTGAAGTTTGTTTATGATATTTCAGCTTCTCCCTTAATCCAATATGTATGTCCCATCCTTTGTATTGTTTACTGTACAATGATTAAAATGTGAATTTGAATCCCTGACTTTTACTTCCTGCTTTGCTGCCTGTGAGAATCCTTCAACCCGATTGGCTAATCATCCTGCCTACTAACTTTCCCGTTGCTGAATGCCACAGATCCCCTATAGATAGTTCCAAATTCAAAGTCGGAATGGAGGAAATCCACGCTCTAGAGCCTGCTAAATCTTTGCGGGCAGCATTTTCAAGATCAGCTGCGAGTGGCAAGCGTCGCCCCTTTGCCGCTGACTGCAAAATTCGGTCCATTATTTTAGTTACAGTGAGATTATCCTTGTACTATTACAGCTAGTGTGTCATCATTCATCAGAAATTATTTTAATCCTTATTGTTAGTTACTCGTAATTCTGCAATTGTTTGAAACTTCTGGGCTGTGAAATTTGGCACGTTAGCGTTGGCTGTTAAGGCCAGTTTCAGCATAAAAATGGCTGTTGCCTGCGCTCCCAAGAAAAAATGTTAATTATGCAGATAGTGACGTCAATCAATGTGCAGCACTGATCGGACGAACGACCTGCCATTTTGGACATTGCCACTCCATTCAATGCCCTCTCTAAAACACGAACAGCTGAACATGCATTCAGCTGCACGAGGGATCCCCCTCCCCCACCACCAGTGCTATTTAAAGGGGTCATCAACAATTTTCAGGCGACTTGCTTTTTGTTTTCTGCTGGCTCTGTGTAAGTTTGTGCAATTGGAGCTTTCTACAGTTACTTAAAGTTGGTGAGGTAACAGGGAGTGTTGCTGCAAGTGGAACAGTAGCATAGTGGTTATGTTACTGGACTAGTAATCCAGAGGCCTGGTCTAATAATCCAAAGACGTGAGTTCAAATCCCTCCATGGCAGCTGGTGAATTTAAATTCAGTGAATTAAATGAATCTGGAATTAAAAAGCTAGAATCAGTAATGGCGGCCATGAAACTACTAATGTCCTTTCGGGAAGGAAGTCTGCTGTCCTTACTGGTCTGGCTCCAGGCCCACAGCAATGTGGTTGACTGCCCTCTGAAATGGCCGAGCAAGCCACTCAGTTGTACCCAACCGTTACAATAAAGTCAGCACTGTGGGAGAACTTTCACCATATGGACTGCAGCGGTTCAAGAAGGTGACTCACCACTATCTTCTCAAGAGCAATTAGGGATGGGCAATAAATGCCAGAGATGCCAGTGGAGAATGCCTTGCTTCTCATTTAAAGGATTCTTCTCAGACCACTTGCTCCAGTCATGGGGGCTCTACTTGCAGTCCCCCTCGCACTCGAGTAGGGCAGGGAGATGGAGCAGAGGCAGCAAAGAAGAGTACAAGCTGCTCACCGAGGGAGGGGCAGGAGGGCTTTCAATAGGAATCCTTACCCACCTAGGGTCATCCAAGAGCATTATTTTCTACCTGCACTTAAGCCGGGAACAGTGTATTCAGAGTCTCTGCACAAGAAGATGGTCACAGAACTCTGCCACCTCCTGAAGCGAGACCTGCAGCCTCAGAGCAGGATGGCGACGGCACTGCCAGTGGCCCTCAAGGTCATGGTTGTCCTGAATTTTTTCAGCACAGGGTCCTTCCCATCTGGAACAGATGACATAGCTAACATCTCCCAGTTCACTGTCCATTGCTGCACCCGGGAGGTCACAGACACTCGGTACTCCAGGAGAAGGGAATTCATTGTCTTCTCTCCAAGCAGAGAGAAGCAGGAGGAGCACGCATGTGGCTTTGCCAGGATATCGGGATTCCCAAAGGTGCAGGGCAACATTAACTGCACACACATGGCTTTGCGGGTGCTGCATATCAATCTTGAAATCTACCACAACCCCGAAGGCTACCACTCGTTTCATGTGCATTTGGTGTGCGACCATGCCCAGCACATCATGATGGTGAGTGTCCAGTGTCGTGGCAGCATTTGGGATGTATTCATCCTGTGCTAGCCCAGTGTGTCAGCAATTGTCCAGCCACCATGTCGAACCCGAGGGTGGCTGCTTGGAGAACCCAAGGGTGGCTATCCAGCCCACTCCTGGCTGATGACTCCCCTCTGCAATCTCTTGACTCATAGCCAGCACTCATATAATGAGTGCCTTGTTGCCATAAAGAAACTCCGTGAGCAGACCATCAGGGTGCTAAAATAACCGTTCTGCTGCCTTGACCACTCAGGAGGAACCCTCCAGTACATGCTGGAACAGGTGTCCCATGACATGCTTCAGTAGATGCAGCATAACTGGCGAAAGGCTGCTGAGTTTTTGTGGGGGATACTGCAGATGGCCTTGCAGGATGACCTTGAGCAGCTCTGGGCCTAGAAGGCCCGGCTGTAGACTGCATCATTTCGGCATGTGCAGCAGCAGTCTGGGCCATCTAGTTGACAGACAGCAGCAAGGGCGATGGTGGAGTGGAAGTGATGGGAGTAGGAACACTGCCATTCTGAGAGAGGACAGCAGATTCTTATTCCACGGAGCCACTGCCACTCCTTCTGGAGCGGCGCCTCAGCATTTCTAGTAATCTGTTGGAGTAGAGATTGCTGGACTGCTGTGAGACTGTGCAAGCTCCTTTCCACACTCGTAAACCCAGCCATGATGGCATTGCATGGCAGCAAGGTGAGATCGCATGAAAGCAGTCTGAGCTTCCACTGCAGCACTCCGACATTGGGTCGCTTCCGCTTGTGCTGCAACGGAAGCTACGACATTGCCCATCACACCCAGCATGATAGTTGGGTCTACAAGTGTCCTAATGGAGTTGCCCATCACTTCCACCCTGGAAATCATGGGCTCCAAGCAATGCACAAAACCCTGTATCCTCCATGCATCTTGACAGTGACAAGAGGCTCTCAGCTAGGCCTGCCAATGCACCAAGCATTTCTGTGTGCATGCCCATCACCCTTCTTCTGAAGGCCGAGCATCAGAGTCATCATCCGAGACCTGTGCAGAACTCAGGGGCGGATTAACCATGGGACGGATGGGGCTGCAGCCCCAGGCCAACCAAAGAATATAGGCCCACCAAATAAATGTAGGAAAAAATATATAAGGCCTCCCAAATAGGCGGAATATAATAGACAATAAAAGAGGAAAAACAAAACCTATATATACACTAATGTACCTATATACAAAACAGAATATGTACTAGCCTGTTTTATTTCACATGTTATTGAGAGAGATTTGCATATATATATAGGAATCTAGTATTGTAATGTTGCCAGAACTAGAATATATACCTACATGATACAGAATATATGCTTTCATTGTTGAATATACTGGTCTATGTTTTCATACTCAGAATCAGAATCATATACGTAACGTAATGAACATGAACAAACAGAACTGTCGGCCCATTTGGATCAGTTTGCCCCAATCCGGCCCTGGCAGCACTTGTGTGCGAACTTGCCCTCTGGGGACCTACCCATTCCCCTGGCCTGGCTGCAGCCCACTTCTGCCCGATGACTCACCACATGCAGAACCTGCTGCTATACTACTCTCTAAAGAACATGCAGTGCAATTTTATGAGCTAGTGCCAGATTGACTATCAGATTGAGTAATGGTGTCTCCTCTTCTCTTTCAGTCTCCTCCTCGACTGCTTCGGGGACAAGCTGGGCTGTTGGCAGTTCTTGGGTATCTGAAAGGAGAAAGGTACAAGGTCGGATTGTGGTTGGAGGAGAGGTTGAAAGAAAGGTGTGCATGCATACATCATCAGCAGCTTGTAAGTGAGAAGAAATTGTGCCATCAGGGGGAAGTGAGATGTGGGAAGGATTAGATATGAGCATACCATCATCAGAAATACTATCAATCTCGCCACGTCCATGGCCTCAGCAATGGCTCCTCCAATTATCTCCAGCACCACAGAGGTTCTGAAGACATGCTTACCCTCCACCTATCTGCTGCTACTCATGTCTGTTATGTGCCAACTTGGCCTACAAGTGAAAGAGAAGTGTATCAATGAGTGTGGAGCAATGTGTTTGAGTGATGTGCCTGTCATGGTTGAATAGCTGTCAATGTGTATGAGGTGTGAGATGTGGGTGTGAGGCTAGCAGCAGTGGTAAGTGTGTGAGGGTGAGATAAAGCTATGATTGTGAGGTGTGAGTCACGATTGCTAGAGACTGTTGGTTGGCGAGTGAAGGGGTATGGTGCACTGAGCAGTGTGTGAGGCTACTGGTGCAGTTGGTGCGATATGGCATTTGAAGATGCATTCAATAACCTTTATCACTTGTGCGAGGTCATTAGACTCATTGCAGCACTGAATCCAGGTCCTGGGGTCAACACTGACGGCTTGTGCAATTTCCTCCCACTGCTTTCTGGCATGCTGCCTGGAAGGCCTCCTGCCCCCGTGCAGGTAGAGTACCTGTCTTCTTCTGTGCAACCCCAGGACTGAGGCCTCCAGTGCTGTATCTGAGAATCTCCTTGCCCTCTCTCTTTCCTGTTGAGCCACGGTTGCATGTAGATTGACAATGTGGTGCTTCTGCAACAAAGCACCTCCCCTTTAAGTAATGCAGAGAGCCTAGGTCAACTTTTATTGGTCAGTAGACTGCACCTGATATTGGCACCATCTTGAGTGGAAAGTCAATCTGCAGAGCGTTTAGCACTGAGATTAGCGCTCCAATCATGTAAATGAGCAGGCAGCACAAATTTTGCCTGCTGCCTGCAGCACTTTGAACAGGTGTGGGCAGATCGCGCTTCACACTCCCCAAGCCCGTTTTCGGGCCTAATCGAATTTCGTGCCCCCCCCCCGCCCCACCCCCACAAACATAAATTTAATAAGAATGATCGCTGGAATCAATTTTACACAACAAAATGCCACGTTATTTTGAATGTATCCACACTCATAGACTAGTAGAATATTTAAATTTAAAACAGTTTTACTGTAACAGATTGTCATGGACTGCGGATACATGGTTTTCACATTGTTAAAGACTTTCCTGAATATAAATGATCCAACTTCTGTAGAACCTACGGCAGTGGAAACTAACTGTTGGTATTATTTTCCTGGAATATGAGCTGTAATGTAAAAGACCTAAACATTTATGTCTGTCAGAAAAATTAACCTTTTTATAATTCCAGAGTTTGGAAAGGCTGGCCTCTCCTGCCCAATTGGAAGAAGTAAATATGGAAAATTCATGAGAGGTTTTCTCTCAGAGCTAACGTACATTTCCCCTGGCTGCCTGTCTCTACTTGATACAGACCCAGACAGTCCTGCCTTTGTGCCAGGAATAGCCTGCCCTTTAACACAATCAGTGTCCCCATGTTAATTCAAGATTTACTCGGAAAATTTCAAAACCCATGCAATTAATTGCATGAGAAAAGCAACGTGAAGGGGGGCTTGTTAATCAGTTAAAATAATTAGGAGTAGCTTTAATTTTTTTAAACAATTTTTGAATATTTTTATTTAAGTACTGGATGCTGATGACTTTGTGCAATTGATTTGGATAAGCTTTGAATTGCAAAAGCATAATTGAGCTGAATTGATCTCAGTCATTCAGAGTATTTCAGTATTTGTGTAATTTTAATTGTGCATATCACAATAGTTAATTACTACCCAAGATTTATTAGGTAGGAAGCTTCTATATCTATAGCAATGCACCAGGTCTACTGTAAACATTCAAGCCTGCGTGTGTGTGGCATCTAAACATTTGTATTTCTGTCACAGTGGACTGCATCTGCAACAATCTTTATTTGCATTTAGCTTAGAAACATTGTGCATTATTGTGATATATTCACAGAGCACAGCACACACTGCTCTTAACATGGCAGGCAGCTCTCTCGGAAGCCTCCGGAATCTGCTGCTGCTGTTTATTATTAACTATGCAGTTGCAGTACGCAATACGTCCACATCCACAGTGTGGAATTACAAACATTACAAGCGTACAGACATTACACTTCTCCCTCCTTAATGAAGAAATTATTATAACAACATCATACATAACTTTCATGTTTATACATAACACAGGATATAAACTTATTTTTTTTCCATATTTACAAATTTAACTTCACCACTTGTTTTCTGTTTCGAAGAGGATACCTTCGCTCTTGAACAGAACCTTCTAAACCTGGTGTCGATTTCACACTCATTCGAGGCTCATCCTGAGGAACGTTTTCCTTCACGGAATGTCCTTGATTTTCATTTGAACTCACTCTAACTTCAGGCTCTTTGTTTTCCTGACTCGGACTCAGACTTTCATTCTGATTCTCTCCTGGATTTGTTTCCAGTACATTGGATTTAGGATTTGCTACTGGTATATCAAAACTATCTGATGAGTCAGAAATAATTGAATCATTCCCAACTTTAACTCCTTCCATGTCTGTAAGTAAAATATGATCAATATGAATAAACCTGACCTGTCCATTATCAAACATCTTTACCAAATATATGCGGGGACAACATATCTTCACCACTCTTCCTGGTAACCACTTTAACCATTTATGGTGATGGTTCTTCACTCTCACCTTCTGGTTTAATTTCACACTTCTCTCTTTTATTCTACCTCTATCATGATTCTCTTTCTGTCTTAATTGTGTCTCTTCTACGGACTGTGCCAAATTTGGTTTTAACAACGAGAATCTGGTTTGTGGCTGTCGTTTGAGAAACAACTCTGCTGGTGTTCTACCAGTAGTTGTATGAGGAGTATTTCAATATGTAATCAAAAAATTAGCCAATTTGTGATCCAATGACAACTGTTGTTTCCTTGAATTTGGATCTAACATTTGTTTTATGAGGGCACGTTTTACAATTTGTACAGTGCGCTCTGCTGCACCATTCGAAGCAGGATGGTATGGTGGAACCTTGGTATGTTTCACACCAATTTTGCTCGTGAATTGTGCAAATTCTTCTGAACGAAATTGTGGTCCATTATCCGAAACAATCTCTTCAGGGAGGCCAAATGAAGAAAATAATTTTCGTAAAATGTCCAATGTTTTACTTGTTATTTTCCACATTGGGAACACCTCAACCCACTTCGAATGGCTATCAATCACAATGAACAATTGTTGTCCTTCTAACTCAGCAAAATCAATATGTAGCCTTTGCCACACCTGGGAGGCCATCACCAATACTGTAATGGTACTGGTGGTGGTTGCTTGCTTACCGATTGACATTCGTACACTGACTCACGATGTACTCTATATCTTTAACAAGACCTGGCCACCATAAATAACTGTGTGCAAAACTCTTGGTCAAGCACATTCCCAGGCGTTGGTCATGGAGGTCTCCAAATAATTTGGACCTGAATTTATTTGGTATAACCACTCCTGCACCCCACATGATACAATCTTTATCGACTGATAATCCTTCAAATGAAGAATGGATGTGTATCTTTGTCTGTAACCTGGTTTGGCCATCCATTTGCAATATACTCATACAACTTTGACATCACTGGGTCACGTTTGGTTGCTCTACCAATCTCTTCAACTGTGACTGACAGTTCATCAATGTATGAAAAATAAAACACTTCTTCCCTATCGGGTGTAACTTGTGATGGGGAAGGCAATCTAGACATTGCATCAGCATTACTGTGATCAGCTGATCGTCTGTATTCAATATCATATGTATATGCTGACAAAATCAAAGCCCATCTCTACATTCGGGCTGCAGCTAATATTGGAACTGGGGACTTTGGATGGAGGATTGCTGTTAGAGGCTTATGGTCTGTAACGATGGTAAACTTATGACCATACAAGTATTTGTGAAACTTCTTGACCCCAAAAATTAATGCCAAAGCTTCCCTTTCAATTTGCGCACAATTACTCTCACTGGCACTGAGAGTGCATGAAGCAAAAGCAATTGGTTTTTCCTCTCCGCTACGTGATACATGAGAGATCACTGCCTCAACTCCATATGGAGAGGCATCACATGCTAGCTTAATCTCTTTAGATATGTCATAGTGAACTAACATGGTGCTCTCTACCAATTTTTTTTTACATTCCTTGAATGCTGTATTGCATTCTTTTAACCACTTCCAATGGACCTATTTTTTCAAAAGTTCATTCAGTGGATGTAATACTGTAGCCAAATTTGGTAGGAACTTCCCATAATAGTTCAAATGACCCAAGAATGAACGAAGTTCAGTGACATTCCTGGGAGTGGGTGCATTGCTAATTGCATCCAATTTTTCCATGGTTGGATGCAAACCTTCTTTATCTACTCTGTATCCTAAGTACTCCACTGGGTTTTTAAATAACTCACACTTACGAGCAGACACTCGTACTCTGTGCTTCTCTAGCCGTTTGAGGACTTCATTCAATATGTTATGAATTTGCCTATTTGGTGCTGAAATGAGTATGTCATCCAAATAACATACTACCCCTTCAATACCTTGCAAAATCTGGTTCATCACCCCTTGGAATATGGCAGGGGCGGAAGACACTCCAAACAGTAGCCTATTAAATTGATAAAAGCCGAGATGAGTATTTATAGTCAAACATGACTTGGACTCCTCATCTAGTTCAAGCTGTAAGTAGGCATTCATAAGATCCAGTTTTGAGAAGATCTGACCACCTGTCAGTGTTGTGAACAAATCTTCTATATTCAGCAATGTATTGGGGACATTACCCTCTAGAACCTGGTTTACGGTTACTTTATAATCACCACACAATCTTACCTTACCATTGGACTTAGGTACAACAACAATGGATGTCGCCCAATTACATCGATCTATCTTACAAATAATGTTCTCAGTCTCTAGTCTTTTGAGTTCTTGCTCAACTTTCTCCTTGAGTGCATATGGTACGGAATGTGGCTTGTCGTAAGCCGATCTAGCGTCCTTCTGTACCCTGACACTTGCCTTGAAGCCTTGGATTGGACTGCCCGATTTGCAGAACACCTTCAGATACTTCTTGATAACGTCATCCGTTGATGAAAATCTCGCTTCCACACAGAAAATCTTACTCCAATCCATCTTCCGTGAGCTTAACCAATTTCTTCCTAGTAAGGCAGACTTGTCTCCTTTCACTACTATTAGAGGCAAGTTCTGAAATTGATCTTTATATTTCACCGGTACGGTGATACAACCTACCACAGGAATTTTCTCTCACAAATAGTCTCGCAGCTCTATCTTGAATTTCTCCAGTTGGAAATCATGCAATTTGTCGCGATATAGTGACTCTGGTACTACACTCACGGATGCACCCATGTCAATTTCCATTGGTATCTTGAATCCCGCAACATTTATGTGGATTTTGATGCTTTCCGAATTGCTGTCCGTTAACCTCGTGCTCCTGATGATGTGTAACTCTAACATCTCCTCGTCCTGTTGTTGTTCTTCCATGCTATGTAGTCTCTTGGGATTTCCACTCATAGCTTTGAACGCTGGACTCATAGCTTTAAAAGCTGGTTTACCCTTCAGTCGGCATGCCTTCGCAAGATGCCCAGTCTTCCTGCAGAAGAAACACTCTGCCTTCACGTATGGACAACTTTGAGCAATGTGTTGTCCCAGGCATCTGAAGCATGACTTTGACGCTCTGTTAGAATTTCCATTTTCTGAGACTTTCGGCCATGCCCGTCTTTTACTTTGAACTTGCAGGTGATTTGCCTCAGTTGACTGATGACCGTAATTATTATTTAATTCTTGGGAATATTGTTCAGCCATGCCCATCGACCTCGCTGTCTGACAAGCAATCTCAAAATTCAAGTCCTCCGTTGTCAATAACTTCCTTCTGATCGCATCATTTTTCACCCCACAAACAAAACGATCCCATCATGCTCGGTTTTGAAAGTTTCCAAAATTACAGTGCATCGATAGTTTCTTTAATGCTACGATGTAATCACTGATAATTTCATCAGTCTTTTGATTCCGAATCCCAAAACGATAGCTTTCAGCAATTTCTAACGGTTTGGGGTTACAGTGCTGCTCCAGCTTCATTAAAATCTCTTTAAACATTGTGTCCTTTGGCTCGTCAGGCACAAGCAGATTTAGAAGGGTTTCGTACAATGCCGGACCTGCCACTGATAAGAAGATCACTTTCTTACGTTCCAACACGGCCCGGTTCTGGACTGCATTGTCTGGAACTTCGATTATGTTATTTGCAGTGAAATACATTTCTAGCCGATCCACATATGCTTTAAAATGTTCCTGGTCGTGTCTATATTCCCCCAAATGTCCGATTACTCCTGCCATTTTAATCTCTAGCTGTTCACACCGTGTGCTGTATTTTACCTCGGATTTTGTAGCTTTTTTCCAAAGACAGAAATTTCCAAAGTCTCTCTGTCGGCTGGCTGAATCCTTCACCAATAAAATTTAAGCTTTAAATCAACCTAAAAATCCCATCTCACCGCCAAATGTGACATATTCACAGAGCATAGCACACACAGCTCCTAACATGGCAGGCAGCTCTCTCGGAAGCCTCCAGAATCTGTCTGGCTCTGCTTATTATTAACTATGCAGTTGCAGTACACAATACGTCCACATCCACAGTGTGGAGCTACAAACATTACAAGCTTACAGACATTACAATTATTAACAGTGAATATTTCAAAAATCTATGGGGAACTCAATTTGTGGAAGACACCGACATGTTGTTCAGAATCAAGGCTTGATGCAGCAGAAGTGGTAGTGAGGAAGATTGTTATTGTCCTCCCCTCATCCAGTGGAATCCACTGTTTCAGTGTCATCGCTGTGGCTCAGTGGTAGCATTCTTGCCTCTGAGTCAGAGGGAGGTGGATTCAAGTCCCAGCCCAAATATTTAAAAAAATATATATTCATTCATGGGATGTGGGAGTTGTTGGCCAGGCCAGCATTTATTGCCTATCCCTAGTTGCCCTTGAGAAGGAGGTGGTAAGCCACCTTCTTGAACTGTTGCAGTCCGTGTGGTGAAGGTATTCCCACAGTGTTGTTAGGGAAGGAGTTCCAGGATTTTGACCAAACGACAATGAAGGAACGGCGATAAATTTCCAAGTCAGAATGGTATGTAACTTTAAGGGTTACTTGTAGGTGGTGGTGTTCCCATGCGTCTGCTGCTCTAGGTGGTAGTGGTTGCAGGTTTGCGACATGAGCACGTAATCTAGGTTGACACTTCAATGCAGTACTGAGAAAGTGCTGCACTGTTGGAAGTTCAGTCTTTCAGATAAGACATTAAACTGAGACCCCATCTTCTCTTTCAGGTGGATGTAAAAATCCCACGGCACTGTCATGTACATATGCTTAGGGTTACTAGTGGTGTCACTGTAGGAGGTCATTGGGCTGTACGCACGTGTGTGCGGCCCAGGTATAAAAGGCAAGCCATCATGTAATGTAATTATTTTGGGCCCTAATTAAGCAGGTTTGTACCCGTGTTAGTTTACAGTATTCAGTCTATCGAGTTATTACATACATAACATTTGGCGACGAGGTAACTCAAGAAACTTTGCATGCAAAAATGAGCACAATTAGAATTCTGGAGAGATTTGCAAAGGGAGAGGATTGGGCAGATTTTGTAGCTCGCCTGGACCTGTACTTCGTGGCCAACAAAATGGAAGAACTCACTGACGCAGTTAGGCACAGGGCAGTCTTCCTCACGGTTTGTGGTCCGAAAGTCTATGGACTCATAAAGAATCGTCTCTCGCCTGCAAGTCCAACAAACAAGGACTATGAGGAATTGTGTGCTCTTGTACGTGACCATCTCAAACCAGAAGAAGGCATCATCATCTCACGATATCGATTCTACATGCACATTTGTTCTGAGGGCCAGGATGTGTTGGAATTTGTTGCCGACCTAAGACGTCTAGCTGGACCGTGTAAGTTTGAAAACGGGTTGGGAGCCATGCTACGGGACTTCTTTGTAATCGGCATCAACCATGAGGTGATCCTGCATAAGCTACGGATGGTGGAGACGCTGGATTTGAGCAAGGCCATCACGATTGCGCAGGCATGCAGGACAAAAACTTAAAGCAGATATCTTCGAAAAATCGGAATTCGGCAAGTACTGTGAACAAGATTGTTTCGTTACTTGGCAGAGATGCATATGGCAGGGCCTACTCGACTGTATATGCGAAACCTGTGAATCAGCGGGAATGAATCTGATTTCACCATGTTGGCGCTGTGGGGGCAATCATCAGCCTCATCAATGTCAGTTTAAACAGTACATTTGTAAAGGTTGTTCGAGACTGGGGCATCTCCAGCGAAAGTGTCCGCAACTGAGCAAGCGTGCTGTGACACACCACGTGGAGGATGATGACCAGTATAGCACGGATTCGGATATGCAATCCGAGATATCAGAGGAGGAAGTGTATGGACTGTATTCGTTCCTAACAAAGAGCCAACTGATAATGATTAATGTGAAACTTAACGGTGTGCCGGTACCGATGGAATTGGACACGGGTGCGAGTCAATCAATAATGAACCCGAGGACATTCGACAAGCTGTGGGATACTAAAGTTGTGAGGCCTAAGCTGAGTCCAGTCAATGACAAGTTGCGTACGTACACTAAAGAACTCATAACGGTGATTGGCAATGCAGTAGTCAAGGTGTTGTATGATGGTGCGGTTCATGATTTAATGTTATGGATTGTTCCAGGCAATGGTCCAAAGCTGTTCGGCAGGAATTGGTTAGAAAAAATCAAATGGAATTGGAATGATATCAAAGCATTGTCAACGGAGGATGATACTCCATGTGCTCAAGTGCTGAGCAAGTTCCCCTCGTTGTTTGAACCAGGCATCGGCAATTTTATGGGGGCCAAAGTGCCGATCCACGTGGACTTGGATGCAAGACCCGTCCATCATAAAGCTCAGGCGGTTTCGTACATGATGAGGGAGAAGGTCGAAATCGATCTGGACAGACTCCAGTGTGAAGGGATCATATCACCAATTAAATTTAAT
This sequence comes from Pristiophorus japonicus, assembly GCF_044704955.1. Taxonomy (NCBI): domain Eukaryota; kingdom Metazoa; phylum Chordata; class Chondrichthyes; family Pristiophoridae; genus Pristiophorus; species Pristiophorus japonicus. The sequence continues at coordinate 228,590,108 of NC_091981.1, forward strand.
GAATGGGCCAGCCCCATTGTTCCTGTGTTGAAGAGTGATGGTACTGTCAGGATTTGTGGAGACTACAAGGTTACAATCAACCAAGTTTCGAAATAGGATCAATACCCATTACCGAAGGCTGATGACCTGTTTGCAATGCTAGCTGGGGGGGAAGTCGTTCACTAAACTGGATTTGACGTTGGCCTACATGACACAGGAGCTGGTCGAGATGTCGAAGAAACTTACGTGCATCAACATTCATAAAGGACTTTTTATCTACAACAGGTGTCCTTTCGGAATTCGCTCGGCTGCAGCCATATTGCAGAGGAACATGGAGAGTCTACTGAAGTCCGTCCCTAGAACCATTGTGTTCCAAGATGACATCCTGGTCACAGGTCGTGACACCACCGAACATCTGAACAACCTGAAAGAGGTTCTACATCATCTGGACAAAATGGGACTCAGACTGAAACGTTCGAAGTGCACCTTCATGGCACCGGAAATCAAATTCCTGGGGAGGAAATTGCTGCTGACGGCATCAGGCCTACGACACAAAAACCAAGGCCATCAAAAATGCACCCAAGCCTTAGAATGTGATGGAGCTGCGTTCGTTCCTTGGTCTACTCAACTACTTTGGTAATTTCCTACCTAGATTGAGCACTTCATTAGAGCCACTGCACATACTGCTAAGAAAAGGTGACAACTGGGTTTGGGGTGTGTCTCAAGATAGAGCTTTTGAGAAAGCTACTAATCTGCTTTGCTCTAACAAGTTGCCTGTACATTATGATCTGAGTAAGCGTCTAGTATTGACCAGGGGTCACAGTCTAAGGATAAGGGGTAAGCCATTTAGGACCGAGATGAGGAGAAACTTCTTCACCCAGAGAGTGGTGAACCTGTGGAATTCTCTACCACAGAAAGTTGTTGAGGCCAATTCACTAAATATATTCAAAAAGGAGTTAGATGTAGTCCTTACGACTAGGGGGATCAAGGGGTATGGCGAGAAAGCAGGAATGGAGTACTGAAGTTGCATGTGCAGCCATGAACTCATTGAATGGTGGTGCAGGCTCGAAGGGCCGAATAGCCTACTCCTGCACCTATTTTCTATGTTTCTATGTTTCTATGTGATGCTTCATCATATGGAGTTGGTTGCGTGCTCCAACAAGCTAATGAGTCGGGTAAATTACAACCTGTTGCGTATGCTTCTAAAGGTTTTCAAAGGCAGAAAGAGCCGACAGCATGGTTAAAAAAAAGAAACATTAGCCTGTGTGTATGGGGTTAAAAAGATGCATCATTAACTGTTTGGTCTTCGGTTTGAACTGGAAACAGATCACAAGCCACTCATTTCATTGTTTTCGGAAAACAAAGGTATCAATACCAATGCATCGTCCCGCATCCAGACATTATCTGCCTATGATTATGTCATTCGCCATAGACCTGGCACTGAGAATTGTGCCCTTGCACTGAGCCGTCTGCCGTTGCCCACACCGGAGGTGGAGACGACACAACCTGCAGACCTACTGTTAGTTATGGATGCTTCTTAAAGTGAAGGAACCCCTGTCACAGCTCAACAAGTTAAGACCTGGACCAGCCAGGACCCAATATTATCGGTTGTGAAACGTTGTGTCCTTAGTGGTGATTGGTCTGCCATACCCAAGCAAATGGGTGATGAGACCAAACCTTCCAACCGTCGCAAAGATGAACTATCCATTCAGTCAGATTGTTTACTGTGGGGTAATCGTGTTGTTATGCCTAAGAAAGGCAGAGAGAAATTTGTGCATGATCTACATAGCACTCATCCCAGTATTGTCATGATGAAAGCCATTGCCAGGTCTCATGTATGGTGGCCTGGAATTGACTCTGATCTGGAATCATGTGTACATCAGTGCAACACTTGCATGCAGCTAAGTAATGCACCAGAGGAATCACCGCTGAGTCTGTGGTCGTGGCCATCTAAACCATAGTCCAGGATCCACATCGACTTTGCAGGTCCCTTCCTGGGAAAGATGTTTTTAGTTGTGGTGGATGCATATTCCAAGTGGATAGAATGTATAATCATGTCATCCAGTACATCACAGCTACCATTGAGAGCCGTGGTGTCATGTTTGCCACTCATGGTCTGCCCGACATCATTGTTAGCGACAGAGGACCTTGCTTCATTAGTCTGGAGTTTCAAGAGTTCATGAAACTCAATGGTATTAAACATGTGAGGTCAGCACCATTCAAACCCGCATCTAATGGTCAAGCAGAGTGTGCTGTCCAAACCATCAAGCAGAGCATGAAACATGTAACTCAAGGTTCACTGCAGACTCGCTTGTCATGCATATTGCTTAGTTACAGGAGGACAAGACCCCACACGCTTACCGAGGTACCCCCTGCTGAACTATTGATGAAGAGAGGTCTCAAGGCCAAGCTCTCTCTTGTCCACCCTGACTTGAACGATCATGTTGAATACAGACGTCAAAGTCAGCAGTGGTATCATGATCGCACTGCTGTGACACGCGACATTTTTGTTAACGATCCTGTGTATGTACTAAATTATGGTCAAGGAACCAAGTGGATCGTCGGTACTGTTATGGCCAAGGAGGATAACAAAGTGTTTATCGTCAAGCTCAAGAATGGGCAAACATGCAGGAAACATGTTGATCAGATAAAGCTGCGGAACACGGATGAACCGGAACAGTCTGAGGAAGACACAATCAGTGACCAACCAACCTACCCTCAGTCATCAGAGGACTCCGCTGTCATCAATGAATCTGGACTTTCAATCCCTGATATGGTCATTGCCACTCCCATCGGATCGGCTACCCAGCCCCCAGTCATAACAGACTCAGAACGCTCGCCCAAGGCTGGAGTTGGACTGAGATGATCAATTCGGGAGCGGAAAGCCCCGGACCATCTCAATTTGTAAAAAGACTGTTACTAATATCTTAAAGGGGAATATTGTCATGTATGTATGCTTCGGGTTACTAGCCACCAGGTGGCGCCACTATCGGAGGTCATTGGGCTGTACGCACATGTGTGTGACCCAGGTATAAAAGACAAACCATCAAGTAATGTCATCACTTTGGACCCTAATAAAGCAGAGCCAGGTTTGTACCTGTGTTAGTTTACAGTATTCAGTCTATCGAGTTGTTACATACATAACAGCCACTATTCAAAGAAGAGCAGGTCAGTGTCTCCCAGTATCCTAGCCAATATTTATTCCTCAACTAATAGCAAAACAGATGATCTGGTCATTTATTGCTGTTTGTGGCAGCTTATTGTGTACAAATTGGCTACCGGGCTTCCTACCTTACAACAGTGACTACACTTCATTGGTTGTAAAGCACATTGGAACAACCTGAGGTTGTGAAAGGTGCTATATAAATACAAATCTTTTTTTCCTCCTGATCTGTAGTTCCTTTGCCAATTACCTTGTGGAGACGATTTAGAGTATATGCACAAAAATGTTTGGAGTTTCAAGATGCAGAAAGAGCTCAGATTGACACCCCACCATAGTTGTTTGAAGTCCATATTGTCACAGTTCTGTATTTAGTTATTTCCCTGCTATCTAACTGAGGAGCTGTCTTGACTGATTTGTTAAATTATAAAATTTGAGGGGCACAAATTTGCTTGATCAGAAAATCATTTTAATGCCATTTTGAGTAACAATTCCATTGCAACTTATTTCACCACTTGTGAAATATAATGCCTAGTTGATAATATGATCATCTCAAATGTTGATCCTTCCTCTGCCATTTGCTCTAATTGGATGAGACACTGACCACATAAGAACATAGTGGCGGGAAAATTGCGGTTGGAGGCTTCCTTCGTACGAAAGCATCCGACCCGAAAAAAATCTACGAAACTACCTTTTGGTCCCAGAGAAATGTAAGAGGCCTTCATTCGCTGTGCAGCATATGGGGATCTGTCTTTCAGGTACAGACATCTATGTTGGAATCACGTGGGCCTGGATCACCAATCACTATCTGGTATTCTCATTGATAATAATGGGAATTCCATTTGTACGAGTTCCCATTACTATCAATGAGAATATCCCCCTAAAACACCAAAACACAGCACAATAAATTTAAAAAACACCTCACATATTCAAAATTTATTCAAATGAAATGTAATTAAATGTTTTAGAAAAAAATATTTTTGGAAAAAATTTTTAATGCATTTTAATCGGGTAAAAAATAAAATTACCTTAATGGACAGGGTTTTTAGCAAAAAAATGAATGATTAAATTTAATTTTTCTATGTTTTAAAAGTGTTACGCTGGTAAAAGTAAGCTATGCGCCTGAGTTTACCAGGCATAAAAGTTTGAAGGACATTTGCTGGGTATGAGTTGGGCAAATAGCACAATCTCTCGGAGATGTCCTTCTTCTGGGGATGCGTTCGATCTGTCTGAAGAAATCTTGATAGATCAGAAGAGCCGGTTTTGGCGCATGCACATCGTGCCCTGAAACCAGCTTTTGCGAGGCCTCGCCAGGTGTGTGCGCACTTTGTATGGACCCGGCGAGGCTGCAATTTTTGGCCCAATAAATAGTAACAGGTATAGGCCATATGGCCAATCAAGCCTACTCCACTACTAAATAAGATCATGGATGAACTTCTACATCAGCTCCACTTTTCTGCCCTAAGCCCATATCCCTTGATTCCCTTATTGCCCAAAAATCTCTGGGGTAAAGAATTCCTAATATTCACATCACTCTGAGTGAAGAAATTTCTCCTCCTCACAGTCCTAAATTCCGACCCATTATCTTGAGTCTATGAACCCTATTTCTAGACTCTCCAGTCAGCAGAAACAACCTCTCAGCATCTACCCTGTCAAGCCCGCTAAGAATTTTATATATTTCAATGAGATCACTTCTCATTCTTCTAAACTCCAGAAAATATAGATCCATTCTACTCAATCTCGTCAAAGGACGTTCTTGCTATTGAGGGAGTGCAGCGAAGGTTCACCAGACTGATTCCAGGGATAACTGGATTGTCATATGAGGAGAGACTGGATCAACTGGGCCTTTATTCAATGGAGTTTAGAAGGATGAGAGAGGATCTCATAGAAACGTATAAGATTCTGACGGGACGGGACAGGTTAGATGCGGGAAGAATGTTCCCGATGTTGGGGAAGTCCAGAACCAGGGGACATAGTCTTAGGATAAGGGGTAGGCCATTTAGGACTGAGATAAGGAGAAACTTCTTCACTCAGAGAGTTGTTAACCTATGGAATTCCCTGCTGCAGAGAGTTGTTGATGCCAGTTCATTGGATATATTCAAGAGGGAGTTAGATATGGCCCTTACGGCTAAGGGGATCAAGGGTTATGGAGAGAAAGCAGGAAAGGGATACTGAGGGAATGATCAGCCACAATCTTATTGAATGGCAGTGTAGGCTCGAAGGGCCAAATGGTCTACTCCTGCAACTATTTTCTATGTTTCTATGTTTCTATGTTTCTATGTTTCTATGTAATAGGACAGCCCTCTCATCCCAGGAATCAATCTAGTGAACCTTCGTTGCACCCCTCTAAAGCAAATATATCCTTCCTTAGGTATGGATTACTGTACACTGTACTCCAGGTCCAGTGGTCTCATCAAAGCCCTACATAATTGCAGTATGGCTTTCTTACTCTTATACTCCAATCCCCTTGCCATATGGCTAACATACCATTTGCCTTCCTAATTGCTTGCTGTACCTGCAAGTTAACTTTCTGAGATTTGTGCATAAGGACTCCCAAATCCCTGTGATTCCCAACATTTACTTGTATCTCACCATCTAAAAAATATTCTGCTTTTCCATTCTTCTTACCAAAGTTTCACACTTCCCCACATTATACTCCATCTACCACCTTTTTGCCCAATCACTTAACCGGTCGATGTCCCTTTGCAGCCTCTTTGCCTCCTCCTAACAGCTAACTTTCCCACCTAGCTTTGTATCATCAGCAAACTTGGATACATTACATTCAGTTCCCTCTTCTAAGTCATTGTAAACAGCTGAGGCCCCAGCACTGATCCTTGCGGAACTCCGAAAATGGCCCATTTATTCCTAATCTCTGTTTTCTGTTCGTTAACCAATCCTCACTCCATGCTAATATATTACCTCCTATCCCATGAGCCCTAATCTTGTATGATGACCTCCTTTGTGGCACATTATCGCATCCCTTTTGAACAAAATATTCTACATCCACTGGTTCCTCCTTATCCACCCTGTTAGTTACACCCTCAAAAAACTCTAATAGATTTGTCAAACACGATAGCCCTCTGACTAACCTGATTGAATTTTTTGAGGAGGTAACAAGGAGAGTCAATGAGGGTAGTGTGTTTGATGTAGTGTACATGGATTTTAGCAAGGCTTTTGATAAGGTCCCACATGACAGACTGGTCATGAAAGTACAAGCTCAAAGGATCCAGGGCAAAGTGGAAGTTGGATCCCAAATTGGCTCAGAGGCAGGAAGCAAAGAGTAATGGTTGATGGGTGTTTTTGTGACTGGAAGGCTGTATCCAGTGGGGTTCGCAGGGCTCAGTGATCTCTTGCTTTTTGTGGTATATATCAATGATCTAGACTTGAATGTAGGGGGTATGATTAAGAAGTTTGCAGATGATGCTAAAATCGGCTGTGTAGTTGATAGTGAAGAAAAAAGCTGTATACTGCAGGAAGATATTAATGAATTGGTCAGGTGGGCAAAACAGTGACAAATGGAATTCAATCCGGAGAAGTGTGAGGTAATGCATTTGGGGAGGGCTAACAAGGCAAGGGAATACACATTAAATGGTACGACACTGAGAAGTGTAGAGCAACAAAGGGACATTGGAGTGCATGTCCACCGATCCCTGAAAGTAGCAGGCCATGTAGATAAGGTGGTTAAGAAGGCATATGGAATACTTGCCTTTATTAGCCAAGACATAGAATACAAGAGCAGGGGGGTTATGCTTGAATTGTATAAAACACTGGTTAGGCCAGAGCTGGAGTACTGCATGCAGTTCTGGTCACCACATTACAGGAAGGACGTGACTGCACTGCAGAGGGTTCAGAGAAGATTGACGAGGATGTTGCCTGGACTGGAGAATTTTAGCTATGAGGAAAGATTGGATAGGCAGGGCTTGTTTTCGTTGGAACAGAGGAGGCTGAGGGAAGACTTTTATTGAGGTGTATAAAATTATGAGGGGCCTAGATAGAGTAGATCGGAAGGACTTGTTTCTCTTAGCAGAGGGGTCAACAACCAGGGGGCATAGATGTAAAGTAATTGGTAGAAGGTTTAGAGGGAATTTGAGGGGAAATTTCTGATGGGGAGCTAGAACTCGCTGCCTGAAAGGGCAGTAGAGGTAGAAACCCTCACCACATTCACAAAGTACCTGGATGTGCACTTGAAGTGCGGTAACCTACAGGGCTACAGACCAAGAACTGGAAAGTGCGATTAGGTTGGATAGCTCTTTGTTCTAGACACACGGAAATAATACTCCTGTGAAGCGCCTTGGTACGTTTCACTACATTAAAGGTGCTATATAAGTTATTGTTGTTGTTTATTATATGCTCGATTGGAAAAGCTGGAAAGTATCTTTAATGATGCATTAATTTGTGACATATCTGAAGTTGCAGCAGGCTCCACAATATTATAATTATCTGAATATTTGTTAAAAAATAAGTTACTGAAATATTAATTTTATTTTTTAAAAAATAATAGGGCAGAACCTGCAGTCGGTGTGACAGCCTACTCTTAGAGTATGCCGTCATACTGCCTTTGAAATTGACCGCGGGTTAGGGATTTACCCACGCGCTTGCGCTAAATCCTGAACTTGCGATCTGTCGAGTACCAACTTGACAGATTATCCAATGTGACTGTCAAATCCTTATTGCTGACACCAAGTTGGGCTAATTGCTCACCAACGGCCCAGCACTTAAGCTGGAAAATGTTGTGGCTGGTCCAAACAGGTGCAGGAGCCTGTGTGCAGAGTGTAAGGGGAGGAGGGATGTGCAGCAGCTTGAAATATACACCAGTTATTTTCATAGTGAAATCTACACGGCAAGTGAGCCTCCGTGGGCAGAGGAAACGTTTCAAAGACTCCCTCAAAGCCTCCTTGATAAAGTGCAACATCCCCACCAGCACCTGGGAATCCCTGGCCAAAGACTGCCCTAAGTGGAGGAAGAGCATCCGGGAGGGCGCTGAGCACCTCGAGTCTCGTCGCCGAGCGCATGCAGAAATCAAGCGCAGACAGCGGAAGGAGCGTGCGGCAAACCAAACTCCCCACCCACCCTTTCCTTCAACCACTGTCTGTCCTACCTGTGACAGAGACTGTAATTCTTACATTAGATTGTACAGTCACCTGAGAACTCACTTTTAGAGTGGAAGCAAGTCTTCCTCGATTTAGAGGAACTGCCTATGATGATGATTTACATCACCTCCGCTAAAATTAAGCATTAAACTCGGGTGAATGAGAGACTGATTTATTTATTAATATAACTGGGGTGAGTGAGACTAAAAAATCATGAATTGTCACTGGAGATTTCTGTTTCCTGATTGGTGCACCTCCTCTTGTGATTCCAGGTACGCTTACGCACACGGTGCGCCCCTGGGATTTGTGGGCCACTACACTGTGCACAACTCCTTAGCAAGTTTTCGAAGGGGGCCTCACACCCGGTAAGTGTGGATTTCTGTCAGAGGTTGGTGGCATACTCATTAGCTACAATTTCAGGACCAATAAAACACTTAATGAAAAATTGCCATAAAATCAAAACAGCACAAGTTAATGGATCAAGACTTGAACAAATAAATTGTATTGGAACACAGGCGGTTAGGCCTGTCCCAAATTGAGCTGAACAACCTCACGAGGTGCAGTAGCATAGAAGTTATGATACTTGACTAGTAATCCAGAAGTCTGGACTAATGATCTGGAGACATGAGTTCACCATGGCAGCTGTGGAATTTAAATTGAATTAAATAAATCTGGAATAAAAAGTTAGTGTCAGTAATAATGACCATAAAACTACCAGATTGTCGTAAAAACACATCTGGTTCACTAATGTCCTTTAGGGAAGGAAATCTGCCATCCTTACCCGGTCTGGCCGATATGTGACTCCGGATCCACAGCAATGTGGTTGACTCTTAAATGGCCTTGCAAGCCACTTAGTTGTACCAAACCACTATAAAGATGTTTACTAAGAATAAAACCGGATGACCACCTGGCATTGACCAAGCAAAGGCACAGAATGTAGTCTGAGTGGGGGACCATCACCAAGAGTGGCTCAGTAGCACCATTACTGACTGGAATAGCCGAGTACTGAAGGACATAGCTGCCAGACTGGACCTGCGGCAGGTGGTGAGAGAACCAACATGAGGGAAAAACCTACTTGACCTCATTCTCACCAACCTACCTGTCGCAGATGCATCTGTTCATGATAGTATTGGTAGCAGTGACCACTACACAGTCATTGTGGAGATGAAGTCCCGTCTTCACACTAAGGCCACCCTCCATCGTGTTCACCACCGTGCTAAATGGGATAGATTCAGATTCTAGCAGCTCAGAACAGGGCATCCATGGGGCACTGTGGGCCATCAGCAGCAGCAGAATTGTATTCCACCACAATCTGGAACTTTTTTCTTTAATCATTCACAGGATATGGGCATTGTTGGCAATGGCCAGCATTTATTGCCCATCCCTAATTGTCCTTGAGCGGCTTGCTAGACCATTTCAGAGCGCTGTTAAGAGTCAACCAAATTGCTGTTGTTCTGGAGTCACACATAGGCCAGACTGGGTAAGGATGAGAGATTTAATTCCTTAAAGGACATTAGTGAACCAGATGGCTTTTTCCGACAATCCAGTAGTTTCATGGGGCTAGAACCTCCACTTTTTTTGCCTGCTTAATTCCCACTTTACACCCATTTTACCGTTGAAATAACATATAACGGCTATATATCTCCCATTTTGGCACAAAATGGAAACTGACGGGCATTTTTCAGAAACTTATTGCCGAGCGTTACTTACCCCATGTGCTTAACGCCGGAAAAAAATATGACCACTCACCCACTTTTTTGGGGTGGAATCAGCAGGACGGGCTAAGTCAAAGCCCATAATATCGCCCAGCATTACTTTCCACATGGAATTAACGCCGAGACAGTTTTTTGTCATAAAGAGCATGTTTACCCAAACTAGTGGCCGTGGAGATCGCCCATCATCAATTTCACCACCTTGCACACATTTCGCCCACAATATTGCTCGCTCAAAAAAACGGCCACAAAAAGTGGAGCTAACCGGGACGAATCACAGTGTTATAGATGCCATGTTGTAGATCACATGTCGCGTCCTTTAAAAGTCAGCTGTGCTTCAACCTCGGCGGAGGTCGGATGTACTCTGCAGGTCATTGGAGTTGATGTGAACATCTCTGAAAACATCTTGACCACACTGTGACCGATTGGAATTGAAGAGGTGTGTTCGTCGGGACATTCCTTCTTTGTGTGCAATCGGTGGAAAACAGAGAATTACTGCAATGGGGCCTGTCCTTTCTCACCCTCTCTTGGTGACCAAATACATGCAGCAGATTCGACATCGCCGAAGAAAAGCTGCACTGCATTATGTGCCCAATGAACGAAGTAACAGACAGATGAGGAGGACTAGACGTTACAACCTCCGCAAGTACAAGGATGTTGGAGAAAAATTTCTCAACCTATAACCTTTGTAACTTTTATAATGTGTAGCCAGCTCCCCTGTCTTTCTCTGATGAATTATGGGACAGGGAGAGTGGTCAAGTAAGAAATGTATACTTAAGCAGAAGGCATGTGTAGTCTCCAAAGTCCGTTGACCCTGAGTCATGGAGATAGGGGAAGTAAGATAATGAGCGGTTGGAGAGGCAAACATATGTATATTGCTTGTACTAATAACAGGAAGATAGTTCCTTGTTTTTCTGCTGATGCGGGGAACTAACCCCAATTGTGTGTGTGTATGCTAGTTAACCTTTGACTTACCACAATGTAAAGATAGATTGTCATAGCATTACCATATAGGGTAAGACATTACAAAAATGTTAGATAATTGGACAATGGTGTAAGGGGGCAGGACCACCCCCTCAAAGGTATAATTGTAACTTGAAAACTTCACTCGGAGAGACGGTGTGGTGAAGCTGCGGAGTTTCCCCACTTCTCCCAGAGCGCTCTGTACGAATAAACTGTGATGTTTCCCTCACTGTTCTCGGACTTGGTGTGGAATTTATTTCCCTTACAGATTGGCGCTGCGAGCAGAGTGAATACGGTCGCTTCGGGTCGCCTAGCCGGTGGAGAGGGACGAGTAATCAAGGTTTGTCCGTCCAGTCAATTGAGCCTCGGGAAAGGGCAACTCCTGAGCCCCGATTCACCAAAGAACAAAACGTCCGTGAACGGTGACAAAAACCACAGTTGAGCCGTGGGTTAGAGTCTAAGCTAGCATGGTGTGAGTGGTGTGTGTGTGTGTGAAAGAAACGAGTGTTCCCCGCCACCTCGATTGTCACAAACTATCTCAGTCACCTAACTTGAGCCGGAATTAAGAGGGTGAATGCCCCACGTGAAGGCCAAGGATTTAGGTCGAAGGGAACATAGAGAGGACAAAGTGGCGATGGAGAAGTGGAACAGTGAGTGAAGTAGGGACTAATCTCCTTACGACTTTGAGTCACACAGGTCGGGACATTGGGGGTCGTGTGTAGAACAATTAATGTGGTTGTATTAAGTTGCGGGTGCAGCTGGAAAACATCGTAGTTGGTCGCAGAGGCGCCATTTTTAATGAATCGCAAGTGTGTTGAAACACCTTTGACGATAGAGACTGCAAGTCCTGAACGGACCGTTGACATTAGTAAGACCGCGACGGGAAAGACTGCGATGTTCGGCAAGGAAACGGAGTGGGGCCCCCCGGGGTCCCTGACCAGACTGTACCTAGTCGACTAAAAGGGATTGATAGATAGAATGCAAAAGGAGGGTTGGGACTCGGCAAAGAAGGTACACGAACAAAGGGAGTGGTGGGAGACGCAGAAACAGAAAGAAAAACTGGGACACTTGAGAGGACGAAAAGCAGCCCTCAAAGCCTACGTGCTAGACTCCGTTCTAGTTATGAAAAGAAAGGATAAAGATGCAGCCTCGAAAGAAAACAAATTGAATGAAATTGAAAGAAAAAGTGTCTTCGATTGTCTGAATTAACGAAGTTACCGAGAGATGAGCCCTCTGTGTAAAATACCAAAACCTAATTTGAAGAAAGGAGATCAAAAAAAAGAGGACATAACTTACTAAATACTAGTTGATATTGGCTGTGAAAAAAAAAGATATTGGTTTAATTTAAAAGATTTTTGGAAGAGGTAAAAGACACTCTCCATTGAAAATGATTTTAAATTACGAGAAAGTTTCATTGCAGTTTGAAAAGATTTCCAGAATAGACGTGTTTATCAAGAAAAGTCCCGAACAGTCTAAACAATCAGAAGGGTTTTGAAAATAACGAGAAGAGATCTAAGCTATGCGAACTCAGCACAGAAAGAAAAATTGGGAATTAGAAAATCTTACTGATTTTAAAATTCTTATAGGAAATGTTGGAATGTATGCAGCTTGTGTGAAAATTGAAGTTCAGTAAACAAAATAACTATTAAAAATGTGTGGTATCATTTTAAATCAATAAAAAAAACTTTGGCAAGTACTTGAATTAGAAGTTAAGGAAAAAATTGAAATTTAATCTAAAATGCTGTCTGTCCTGATGAGAAGACTTCTATTATGACGACTTTACTAATGATTTCTGCTGTTTTAATGGATTCCTAATTTCTAAGCAAGTTTTGAAAGCACAGACTTAAAAAAAAATGAAATTCGGATGATTACGTGAAGTCACGTAATGACATCAGGCCTTCTTACAAACCTGTAAAGAAGTTAACCCTTTCCATTGACAACTGTTTTATATTGGACATTATTCATTTGGATTTCTTAATAGAATAAAGAAGACTCACCTGACAGATAAAGGAAATGGTGGGATAGTCAGAATAAAATAAAACAGAACTAGCCCATGCCAGAACTCGCCTGATACAAATAATGAAAAAATTATTCTAGGAACAGACTTAATAAGGGAATTTAAACTATTAATAGACACCGAGCTCAACAAAATAATCTGGCCGCAAGCGGATGGACGTAAAAGCAAGTACTCCGCGCCCCTACCGAAACATTGCGAAAATGGGCAGTGCTAAACCACTGGCCCGGGATTAGAGATAAGAGTCAGGGGTAGACGGGGTGATATGCGAGGCCCTAGAGCCAGTATGGGCCAAAAACAAAGCAGGACACGGGCCTCGTTGACATGACGCCGGTTAACGTCCCAGGGCCCGAACATGAGGGACATAGGAGAAAACCCGGCAGAAGGTCTCCTGGGGGCAGTGAAGCCGCACCAGTGGAGAAAGGATGGAAAAGTCACAGCACCAAACTGCATTAAGCAGACATTACTGGAACTACACCATGGAGTGGCCCATACAGGCAGGGGACCCATGATGGAGTGGCTCACGAGAAGATTGGTGGTGGTCCGGAATGGGGCGGGATATAGCCAAACACTGTCAGCACTGTATAATGTGTGTGCAACATAATTCCGGTAAGCCAATTAAGATACGAATGGGGCACCAACCAAGGCCCGAAGGGCCATGGGAAAACATACAAATAGATTTTACTGGACCACTGCCTGACTCACGGGGGAAAGCGACATTGCTTAGTGCTAATAGCCCAGTTCACCCGATGGGTGGAAGCTTACCCAACAAGGAACTGTACGGCCACTGTGGTAGCTAGAATTCTGGCGGAATAAATACTCCCTAGATGGGGGATGCCGTTGCAAATGGACTCGGACCAAGGCACCCACTTCACGGGGAAGGTAATAAAGGCCGTATGTCAATTAATGGGAATAAAACAGAAATTCCACATACCATACCATCCCCAAAGTTCAGGAATGGTAGAACGAATGAATTGAACCCTTAAGATAATGATCGCAAAGGCAATCCGAGAAACTGGGACTACATGGGTTGATGTGTTACCCATCATTCTGATGAAACTAAGGGCAGTCCCTAATCGAACAACGGGCTTATCCCCTTGTGAGTTAATGATGGGAAGGGTGATGCAACTCCCAGAAGGAATTTTTATGGGAGGAACGGATGTAGGACCCCTAAGGGATAGAATTCGGAGATATATATATTGGAGATGAGTAATAGTCTCCAGGAAATGTGAAAGCAAACCAGAGAAAGGCAGGCTCAATGTGATAAAAAAAAACTGGAGTCCGCTGCCTTCCCGGACATACCTCAAGCTGGAATGCGCGTGATGGTGAAGGTTCTCCCAGGAAAACCCGGGTTCGCCCCGAAGTGGATAAGGCCGTACAAGGTTATGATTAGTGGAGATACATGCGCCTGTATTGATATTAGGGGAAAAGGACAATGGAAACATAGAACCGAACTTAAGGTTTTCGAGCCGAAAAACTAATGCTTGTAGTATCCACCACTCTTTGATTCACCCACAGGTCAATAGAGACACTACAAGCAACATATACGGCCATTTTGCCTTTGATTAGTTGTTAATATAAAGTGATAAGATGAAACTGTGTGCCACAGTCTGTATAGTAGCATTGGTGTACGTCAAGTGCGGGCGTGTGGGAAGCGAGACAGAAGCGAGAGCTCCATGTAAACACCTTTTTGTATATGTCTTATGTTTATGCGCGAAATGGGAACTTTTCTAGTTGCCGGGTGTGCTCACATATCCCTATACATTCCAAAGTGGGAATTCCTTTGCGCCCCGTTCCACTGAACCTAACTGAGACTGTCAAGTGGCTTCTGAGCCAGAATGGCATGGATGGGAGGAGGACCATCATACCGCTACCGTGTGGACAACCACGGGGACGTCACCGAGTGGGAGAGTGCTGGGTACCCCATTAGTCAAACGTTCCAGGGATGGTACCAACCACCCTATGACCATAAAAGAGAGCCCCCATTCCTAGTCCTGACCAATACCTAGGGGATCGGGAGGCCAACCGGGACCATATGTTTAACCCGAAACGACACCAGCAGAAAGGGACATATCGTAGGGTACAGCGATTGCCCACACAACCTTAATATCACAACAGGCGCATGGGTCACTATCCTCTCACGCCTTCCGAATAAAACAGGTGGAGGTCTGTGGGCCCAGTCTTGGGACCCCGACACAATATATGAAATGGCAGCGTATAACGGCACGTATTTTATGTGCAAGCATAGGGCATATCCCTGGTTACCCAGGCGATGGACAGGGTCCTGTTATTTGGGATATGTGATCCCCTTTGTCAGACAGGTACGTACCCTGGCAGAGGTGCGTACACCAGGTCGACGGAGACGAGCGATTACCCCGGTAGAAAGACTCTTTGGAGTTGTGATGTTCCCATACGGGATAGGGCGCACCATGGATGAACTAAGAAACATAGAGAGGGTTCTGGAACAAATAACTAACGACACTGCCGAGGCGATGGAGAGCATAACAGCTGAAATGGTAGCCATACGTACTACC
Source organism: Pristiophorus japonicus (assembly GCF_044704955.1). NCBI lineage: Eukaryota > Metazoa > Chordata > Chondrichthyes > Pristiophoridae > Pristiophorus > Pristiophorus japonicus. The sequence continues at coordinate 228,605,560 of NC_091981.1, forward strand.
GTACTTCAGAACCGAATGGCCCTAGATTACGTATTGGCCCAGAACGGAGGCACTTGCGCATTGATTGGGGCCGAATGTTGCACTTATATACCCGATAATTCGGAGAATATAACCAACCTAGCCGACCATATAAGGAGAGAAGTGAGGAAACTAATCACCCCGGATGGTGAAGTTGGCTGGCTGAGGGGATGGATGTCTAAGTTGGGACAAAGTATTGTACAGGGGCTGATTTTGATTGTGGGCATATGCCTGGCCTTGTACCTTGCAGTAATGATGATTAAGGTATGTATGTCCAAGTTGTGTACCGCGATACCCATAGCTGCCGGGACCCGCATCAACGATACAACAACCCAACTTCCACCCGCAACATATCAGAAGCTGCTCCTCCATTTTCAGCAGTACCACCAACTCCAGGCTCGCCCAAGAATCCTGGCACAAGACGACGAGACAGTCCGAATGTAGGATTGGATTGTTCTTATCCGCATGAGATGGGAAAAGATCAAAAGGAGGGACTGTTAGAGAAAAATTTCTCAACCTATAACCTTTGTAACTTTTATAATGTGTAGCCAGCTCCCCTGTCTTTCTCTGATGAATTATGGGACAGGGAGAGTGGTCAAGTAAGAAATGTATACTTAAGCAGAAGGCATGTGTAGTCTCCAAAGTCCGTTGACCCTGAGTCATGTAGATAGGGGAAGTAAGATAATGGGCGGTTGGAGAGGCAAACAGATGTATATCGCTTGTACCAATAACAGGAAGATAGTTCCTTGCTTTTCTGCTGATGCGGGGAACTAACCCCAATTGTGTGTGTGTATGCTAGTTAACCTTTGACTTACCACAATGTAAAGATAGATTGTCATAGCATTACCATATAAGGTAAGAAGTTACAAAAATGTTAAATAATTGGACAATGGTGTATGGGAGCAGGACCGCCCCAAAAGGTACAATTGTAACTTAAAAACTTCGCTCGGAGAGAAAGTGTGGCGAAGCTGCAGAGTTTCCCCACTTCTCCAAGAGCGCTCTGTACGAATAAACTGTGACATTTCCCTAACTGTTCTCGGACTCGGTGTGGAATTTATTTCCCTTACAAAGGAGAAGCATTCTTACCTCGACTTGCCCAACATCACCTGCCTTCGGAGACTGCGCTTCCACAAAGAGGTTATCACTGAGGTATGCCAGCTGATAAGGGCAGATCTGCAGCCTGCCAGCACTATCAGAACTGCACTGTCCATCGAAGTCAAAATCACCACAGCACTGTCGTTCTATGCCTCGGGTTCTTTTCAGGCCACAGCTGGGGACATTTGCAGACTTTCTCAGCATGCCACACATTGCTGCATTAGACAGGTCACTGAAGCCCTATACGCATGCAAGAGGGACTTGATCAGCTTCCCTCTGACCAGGGAGGCACAGAGTGAGAGGGCTCGAGGATTCTCCAGATATGCAAACTTCCCCAAGGTGCAGGGAGCAATAGACTGTACGCACATCGCGATGCGGGCACCTTTTCAGGATGCTGAGGATTTCAGGAACCGCAAGAGATTCCACTCCCTGAATGTCCAGCTGGTTGTTGACCACCAGCAAATTTTACTGGTTGTGAATGCTCAATTTCCAGGCAGCAGCCATGATGCGCACATCCTGCGTGAGAGCGCTGTATCTGACATGTTTAACAATGAGCCAAAAGGTCAATGCTGGATGCTTGGGGACAAAGGATATGGCCTCGCCCCCCCTGACACCCACACCGAGACCGAGAAGTGATACAACGAGAGCCACAGAGCAACTCGCAATATCGTGGAGAAAACCATTGGAGTGCTGAAGCAGCGCTTCAGATGCCTGGACCACTCAGGAGGTGAACTCCAATATCACCCTGAGCAGGTAGCTCAATTCGTGGTGGTCTGCTCCATGCTACACAACTTGGGTATCAGAAGGGGACAAGAATTTCCTGATGAGCCTGACAGTCCACCTCGCCAGAGAGAGAAAGAGGAGGTCGAGGAGGCAGACGCTGACATTGGGCCAGACAATCAGGCTAACGCTGAAGCCATGCCTTGCCCCCCTGTAGACCGCATGAAAGGTCGCATGGTGGCATGATAGCTGCAAGAGCCTTACGTCAGGAGCTCATCAATGATCGCTTTGCCTGAAAGAACATTGGTGTTATTTACAAGGCTGACACACTGCTGGGTTTGCAGGTCATACATCAATGGTGGGCATCACCTTGGTGACAGTTAAAGTTGAAATTGATGAAGTTAAGTGTGATTATACTCTTTGATGTTCAGCAATCACCAGCATGTAATGATGCAGCTATCTGAGCCAATGTGCTGCAAGGTTTTGTTAAATAAAAAACATTTAAACCGAACATTAGTCTGAAATCATCAGTATTTCTGTTCAAACCAACCCTTCCCCCCACCCCCCCGCTTCTCCTCCCTATCTCTACCCCTTCTCCTTCCCCTCCTGACTCCAAGCTGCCTGGCCAAGGTGGTCCTCAGGCGATGCTTCATTGTGGGGGGAGGCAGGGGGGGAACGACGGCCGAAGCACTGCTTGGACAGATAAGGGAGAGGGTGGTCCCGAGGTGGGAGCGTGCTCCAAGCCAGAAGCAGGATGTTGCTGCTGGCTCTCAGGTGTGGTTGGCAATGGGGGTGCAGTGCGGCGTTCCGGGACCACTGGGAGCCCTCTGCCACCAGTGTTCCTGGCGACCAGCACCAGGGCCTCCTCCATCCCTTCCGTTTTATATGTTATTTGTTGGACAAAAACTCGGTGGCAACTATGTTCTGGTGCTTAGTGGGCTTTTTGCTGCTGGTGAATGTCCATCGTTCCTCCTACAACAGCTAAACAAGCAAACATCACATCCACACACCCTTTCAGTGCCTCTGAGCTCCCTCTCTCTCTGTCTCCTCTTCTGTGCATGTCATGGTGACCCTTGACCTCCAGAATCGCAGGAATGGAGCGTTGCCATGCATTGCTAAGGACAGCCACACTTTACGGCAGAAGGTCAGAAAAATGTAACGCTATCGCCCATTTGATATCGCTTGCGGCAACGCCCATTTTCAAAAATGTAAATTAGATGTTTTGAGAATGGATGAAAAGCCATCGATCTGAAAACCCAATTTTAACACCCACTCCAGAAATAATGCCCATTTTGGGGCACGAAGCTCAAAAGTGGAGATTCTAGCCCATGGTCACTAGTACTGATACTAGCCATCAATTCAAGATTTTTTCATTAACTGAATTTAAATTCCACAGCTGCCATGGATTTGAACTCTTTTCTCTGGGTTATTAGTCCAGGTTTCTGGATTAATAGTCCAGTAACATTATCACTATGCTACTTGTTGTGTATCTGCAAAACATACATGCCCATATTCTGCCACCAGGGAGTGCATCCCCTGAAGTCCCAAGAGATCCCAGCATCCCTTGGGAGCACTGTATATAAGCCGGCCCCTAAGGCCTGTTCCTCTGGAGTGTCTTAATAAAGACTGAGGTCACTGTTACTTTAACCTCCCTGTGTGCAGTCTCATCTGTGTTAGGAACAAAATAACTGGCGACGAGTATACTAATCCAATGCAAAGATGCATCAAACTGTGGGCATCCTGGAGAAGTTCTCGGAGGGTGAGGACTGGGAAGCCTATGTCGAACGGCTAGACCAGTACTTTGTTGCCAACGAGCTGGACGGAGAAGGAAGCGCTGCAAAAAGGAGAGCGGTCCTCCTCGCGGTCTGCAGGGCACCAACCTACAGCCTCATGAAGAATCTTCTGACTCCGATGAAACCCACAGATAAGTCATATGAGGAGCTGTGTACACTGGTTCGGAGCATCTTAACCCGAGGGAGAGCGTGCTGATGGCGATGTATTGGTTCTACACGTGCCAGCGATCTGAAGGTCAGGAAGTGTCGAGCTACATTGCCGAGCTAAGGCGACTTGCAGGATGTGAATTTGATGGCGACCTGGAACCCCACAGACCGTGAGGAGGACCGCTCTCCTTTTTGCAGCGCTTCCTTCTCCGTCCAGCTCATTGGCAACAAAGTACTGGTCTAGCCGTTCGACATAGGCTTCCTAGCCATAGACTTTTTTGTACTAGGCATTGGCCACGAAACAATCCGACAAAAACTTTTGACTGTAGAGACACTGACCCTCAGTAAGGCCATTGCGATAGCACAGGCGTTTATGTCCACCAGTGATAACACCAAACAAATATTTCAGCATACAAGTGCTAGCAATGTTCATAAAATAACTGGAACTGTGTTTGCGAGCAGAAATGTATAGGGCAGAAACCACGAGTCTGCAACTGCCAGCAGGCCTCAGGTGACCCAGATGACTCAGAGTCCGCAACAAAGAATGAATGCAAAGCAATTCACAGCTTAATGGCGTTGTGGAGGCTTCCATTCAGCCTATTCATGCCACTTCAAAGGGTATGTTTGCAAGAGCTGTGGAACAATGGGGCACCTCCAATGAGCTTGCAGAGGAGCTGCAAGCTCTGCAAAACCTACTAACCACCACGTGGCAGAGGAAGATTGGTCCATGGTGGATCAAAGCAATTTCGATCCTCACAGAGAGGAGGCAGATGCTGAAGTACACGGGGTGCACACATTTTTGACGAAATGTCTACCTATAATGCTCAACGTAAAATTGAATGGCTTACCCGTAGCCATGGAACTGGACACTGGCGCAAGCCAATCCATCATGAGTAAAAAGATGTTTGAGAGACTGTGGTGCAACAAGGCACTCAGACCAGCCCTGAGCCCCATCCACATGAAACTGAGAACGTACACCAAAGAGCTCATCACTGTCCTGGGCAGCGCCATGGTCAAGGTCACCTATGAGGGCACGGTGCATGAACTGCCACTCTGGATTGTCCTGGGCGATGGCTGCACACTGCTTGGAAGGAGCTGGCTTGGCAAAATCCGCTGGAACTGGGATGACATCCGAGCGCTATCACATGTCGATGAGGCCTCATGTACCCAGGTTCTTCACAAATTTTCTTCCCTTTTTGAGCCAGGCATTGGAAACTTTTCCGGGGGGCGAAGGTGCAGATCAACTTGGTCCCAGACGCACGACCCATTCACCACAAGGTGCGAGCGGTACATCACATGATGAGGGAGAGACTGGAAATCAAGCTGGACAGGCTGTAACACGAGGGCATCATCTCTCCAGTGGAATCCAGTGAGTGGGCCAGCCTGATTGTTCCAGTACTCAAAATTGATGGCACGGTCAGGATTTGCGGCGATTATAAAGTAATTATTCATCGTTTCTCGCTACAGGACCATTACCCGCTACCTAAGGCAGATGACCTATTTGCGATGCTGGCAGGAGGCAAGACGTTCACCAAGCTCGACCTGACTTCAGCCTACATGATGCAGGAGCTGGAGGAGACTTCGAAGGGTCTCACCTGCATCAACACGCACAAGGGACTGTTCATCTGCAACAGATGCCCGTTTGGAATTCAGTCGGCTGCAGTGATCTTCCAGAGAAACATGGAGAGCCTACGCAAATCAGTACCACACACGGTGGTTTGTCAGGACGACATATTGGTCACGGGTCGGGACACCGTCAAGCACCTACAAAACCTGGAGGAGGTCCTCCAGCGACTGGATCGCATAGGGCTACGGCTGAAGAGGTCGAAATGCGTCTTCATGGCAACAAGTGGAGTTTTTGGGGAGAAAGATAGCGGTGGATGGCATTTGGCCCACAGACGCCAAGACAGAGGCTATCAGGAACGCGCCCAGGCCATAGAACGTCACGGAGCTGTGGTCGTTCCTGGGACTCCTCAACTATTTTGGTGACTTCCTACCGGGGTTAAGCACCCGCTTAGAGCCCCTACATGTGTTATTGCGTAAAGGTGAGAACTGGGTATGGGAAAAAAAACAAATAATTGCTTTTGAGAAAGCCAGAAACATTTTATGCTCCAATAAGCTGCTTGTATTGTATAACCTGTGCAAAAGACTCGTTCTCGTATGTGATGTGTCATCGCACGAAGTCGGGTATGTATTACAACAAGCTAACGTTGCGGGGAAGTTGCAACCTGTCGCCTATGTTCCCAGGAGCTTGTCTAAGGCCGAGAGAGCCTACAGCATGATGGAGAAAGAGGCATTTTCGGGGTAAAGAAAATGCACCAGTACCTGCTTGGCCTCAAATTTGAGCTGGAAACCGATCACAAGCCCTTCATATCCCTGTTCGCTGAAAACAAGGGGATAAACACTAATGCCTCAGCCCGCATACAAAGGTGGGCACTCGTACTATTAGCGTACAACTATACCATCCGCCACAGGCCAGGCACCGAGAACAGTGCGGATGCTCTCAGTCGGCTACCATTGCCCACCACGGGGGTGGAAATGGCGCAGCCTGCAAACTTGTTGATGGTGGCACAGCCCGCAGATTTGTTGATGGTTGATGGAAGCGATTGAAAATGATAAATCACCTGTCACGGCCCACCAGATTAGGACTTGGACCAGCCAAGATCCTCTGCTGTCCCGAGTAAAAAACTGTGCACTGCATGGGAGCAGGGCCAGCATCCCCATTGAAATGCAAGAGCTAATCAAGCCGTTCCAGCGGCGAAAGGCCGAGCTGTCCATTCAGGCAGACTGCCTGTTGTGGGATAACCGCGTAGTGCTACCCAAAAAGAGCAGGGAGATGTTCATCTCGGATCTCCATAGCACACACCCGGGTATATTAATGATGAAAGTGATAGCCAGATCCCACATGTGGTGGCCCGGTATCGACTCTGACTTAAAGTCCTGTGTACGGCAATGCCGCGTAAGTGCTCAGTTGAGCAATGTGCCCAGAGAGGCACCACTAAGTTTGTAGTCCTGGCCCTCCAGACCATGGTCGAGGATCCATGTCGACTATGCGGGCCCGTTTCTTGGTAAAATGTTCCTGGTGGTGGTGGATGCTTTTTCAAAATGGATTGAATGTGAAATAATGTCGGGAAGCACCGCCACCGCCACCATTGAAAGCCTGAGGGCCATGTTTGCCACCCACGGCCTGCCTGACATACTGGTCAGTGACAACGGGCCATGTTTCACCAGTGCCGAATTTAAAGAATTCATGACCCGCAATGGGATCAAACATGTCACCTCGGCCCCGTTTAAGCCAGTCTCCAATGGGCAGGCAGAGCGGGCAGTACAAACCATCAAACAGAGCCTTAAACGAGTCACAGAAGGCTCACTCCAAACCTGCCTGTCCCGAGTACTGCTCAGCTACCGCACGAGACCCCACTCGCTCACAGGGGTGCCCCCGGCTGAACTACTCATGAAAAGGACATTTAAGACCTGACTCTCGCTGGTCAACCCCAACCTGCATGATCAGGTAGAGAGCAGGCGGCAGGACCAAAATGTAAACGATGGTCGCGCCACTGTGTCACAGGAAATTGATCTGAATGACCCTGTGTATGTGCTAAACTATGGACATGGGCCCAAGTGGATCGCGGGCATGGTGATAGCTAAAGAAGGGAGTCGGGTGTTTGTAGTCAAACTAGACAATGGACAAATTTGCAGAAAGCATCTGGACCAAACGAGACTACTGTTCACAGACTGCCCTGAACAACCCACAGCAGACACCACCTTTTTCGAGCCCACCACACCCAAAGGATCAACGACACCACCCCGGACCAGGAAATTGAACCCATCACGCCCAACAGTCCAGCAAGGCCAGGCTCACCCAGCAGCCCTGCAGGGCCAACAACACGCCAGCCCAGCGAGGGCACAGCCAACACACCAGAACAAACCTTTGTACTGAGGCGGTCCATCAGGGAAAGAAAGGCTCCCGATCGCCTCACCTTGTAAATAGTTTTCACTTTGACTTTGGCGGGAGGAGTGATGTTATGTATCTGTAAAGCATGCACTCCCATATTCCGCCAGCAGGGAGCGCATCCCCTTAAGTCCCAAGAGATCCCAGCATCCCTTGGGAGCACTGTATGTAAGCCGGCCCCTAAGGCCTGGTCCTCACTCTGGAATTATTGTGTTCCTAACACAGGTGAGGCTGCACACAGGGAGGTTAAAGTAACAGTGAACTCAGTCTTCAATAAGACACTCTAGAGTGAGGAACAGGCCTTGGGGACTGGCTTATATACAGTGCTCCCAAGGGATGCTGGGATCCCTTGGGACTTCAGGGGATGAGCTCCCTGGTGGCGGAACATGGGAGTGCATGCTTTACAGATACACAACAGGAGTGTTTTAATAAAGACTGAGGCCACTGTTACTTTAACCTCCCTGTGTGCAGTCTCATCTGTGTTAGGAACACAATACTACTGTTCCCACTATGCTATTAACCTCATGGACCAGTATATATTCCTCACTACCTTTACCATCAAGCCAGAGGACCAACGCTGGTTCAATGAGGAGTGTAGAAGAACATATCAGGAGCAGCACCAGGCGTACCCAATAATGAGTGCCAACCTGGTGAAGCTATAACAGGATTGTGATGTATATAGCACTCAAATCACTGACTCCACACAGTCTGGTGTTGTAGTAACTGCTGTGACCTTAGTCCTTTATTGTGTAACTTCAAAGTGCCTCTCAGGTGTGGTGGGCAGCCTTTTATACTCTGTCTTGCAGGTACTTCCAGGTCTCCCACCACAGCGCCCTCTGTGGCACACCATTGTAACCATACATTTAATGTACTTGGACAATACATAACATCTCACTCCCCCCGTCCAGTTCCAAAAGCCATTGCCGGTAACCTTGGCCTTGTTTGTCCTGGTTGATTTGTGAGTGTGAGTCCATGGCCATCCACTTCCCTCTTCTCCCCCATGTGGAGATTATGCTTGTGATCCGGTGCAAGCATGTGGTATTTGCATTCCTTACATGGGTGATGCAGTACACGAGCATAACCTCCTACAGAAAGCAGGTATACATAGACAGTGCATTTGTATGGTACATATAGATGAATTGAAGAATTATAACAAAAGGTTGCAGGTACACTGAAGTTATTTAATCCCAGCTCCACTGGGTGAGGTATGGTGGCAGCATATTTGCCGGAGGTAATGGGCTGCACTGAGACAGGGTATCGTAACTAGTGCATTGCCTCTGTTCTCAGAAAGTAGTCGCCTTTGTGGCTCATCTGCTGCTGCTGAACGATTGCATGAATCACATAAAATCGGAAATCGCATTAGTCCATTAGTCATGTTAGTCACAGATCCATTAACCCTTTTACTTGTACCTCGTGGTATTAACTCTTTTCGTAAATCACTCATCATTTTAAACACAGTAATCATTTCAGCATCAAAATACTAACTCCTGTCTTAAATCACGTCATCATACAAATCACATGACACATTTAGACCCGCTCTTGCCTTACAAAAGTCTCTTTGTGGGGACCGCCAATGGTGTAAGGCCCTTTTAAGACTCCTGGGTAAATTTCCCTTTTAAGACGCCATCTTGTTGTTCCCATGAGGCTTCCACTGGGCACCACCATTTTAGTTTCTCTGCTTGCCTTTCGCTGCAGATTTCTGCTGCCACGAGGCTCGCCACCATCTTGAGCTCACTGTGCCCCTTTACCTAAAAACAACTCCGCCAACAGCCATCTCCTACCATCTCCTCAGCCAGACGGTGAGTCAGGTTTCTTTTGCACATACGCTGAACGTGGCCTTTCGTGTGGCAGTTATTGCATGTATACTCCGCAAACCTGCATCGGTGAGCCCCATGGCTTCCTCTACAGCACCAGCATGGTGCTACTCGATTAGCCCCCCTCAGCGGACTCTGAGTTCTAGGACCCCGAGGTCCGTGCTCTCTGCCATGGGCAGAGCCACATTCTGCAGTTTTGACTGTGATGGGCACTATCCTGTGGACAGTGCCTGCCGGGTTTGAGACTGTGTGGGGGATCATCTGCTTGGTGCTGCAAGTCGAGGTCATAAATGCCCGGCTGATGGTGATGGCTTGCTTCAGGGTGATTGTAGGTTCAGTGGATAGCAGCTTGTGAAGGAGACCCTCATGGCCAATCCCCATAATAAAAACGTCTCGCAATGCCTCGTCAAGGTGTGTGCCAAAATCACACGGCGCCGCGAGTCTCCTGATGTCTGCAGCATATTTGGTGACATCCTGGCCCTCAGGTCTGCAGTGGTGGTAGAATTTGTGCCTGGCCGTGAGGATGCTCTCCTTCGGTTTCAGTTAGTCATGAATGAGTTCAATCAGCTCTTCATATGACTTGTCCTTGGCGCTCACGGGTGCCAGCAAATCCCTGACGAGACAGTAAACCTCATCGCCACAACTGGACAGCAATATCGCCTTACACTTCTCTCTCAGTGCGTTCGTGTCCTCTGTCAGGTAGTTTGCTATAAAGTAGTACTCGAGCCTTTCTGTAAAGGCCTCCCAATCATTACCCACTGTAAAATCCTTTAGCAATCTCAGAGTGGCCATGGTTGCGTGAAGCTCGTCCGTGTCCTCGTCGCCAAAGTGATGTATGTAGCACTCAAATCACTGACTCCACACAGTCTGGTGTTGTAGTAACTGCTGTGACCTTAGTCCTTTTATTGTGTAACTCCAGAGTGCCTCTCAGATATGGTGGCAGCCTTTTATACTCTGTCTTGCAGGTACTTCCAGGTCTCCCACCACAGCGCCCTCTGTGGCACACCATTGTAACCATACATTTAATGTACCTGGACAATACATAACAAGGATTACATGTGTTAAACAGCAGAAATAGAGCTGTGACAGAGCTAAACCATCCCACAACCTACGGATCAGATCAAAGCTCTCCAGTCCTGTCACATCCAGTCTTGAATGGTGATGGACAATTAAACAATTAACAGGAGGAGGAGGCTCCATTAGCATCCCCATCCTCAATGATGGTGGAACCCAACACATGAGTACAGAAGACAAGGCTGAAGTATTCGCAACCATCTTTAGCCAGAAGTGCCGAGTGGATGATCCATCTCTGCCACCACCTGAGGTCCCCACCATCACAGAAACCAGTCTTGAGCCAATTCCATTCACTCCATGTGATACAAGAAACGACTGAACGCTTTGGATACAGCAAAGGCTATGGGCTCCGACAACATCCCGGCTGTCGTTCTGAAGACTTGTGCTCCAGAACTAGCCGCACCGCTAGTCAAGCTATAGAGGTATGCCTTGTCAACAAAAAAAGCAGGATAAATCCAATCAGGACAATTACCGCCCCATCAGTCTACTCTCAATCATCAGCAAAGTGATGGAAGGGTTCATTGACAGTGCTACCAAGTGTCACTTACTCAACAACAACCTGCTCACCGATACTCGGGTTGGGTACTGCCAGGTCCACTTGGCTTCAGACCACATTACAGCCTTTGTCCAAACATGGACAAAAGAGCTGAATTCCAGAGGTGAGGTGAGAGTGACTGTGTTTAACATCAAGACAGCATTTGATTGAATGTGACATCAAGGAGCCCGTGTAAAACTGAAGTCATTGGGGATCAGGAGGAAAACTCTCCACTGGCTGGAGTCATACCTTCCACAAAGGTCCTTCCCTCCATCATAGGCTGGAATCGGGGATGTTTGCTGATGACTGCACAGTATTCAGTTCTATTCACAACTTCTCAGACAATGAAGCAGTTGATGCCTGCATTCAGCAAGACTTGGGCTGATAAGTGGAAAATAACATTCATGCCACACTGTGCCAGGCAATGACCATCTCCAACAAGAGAGAGTCTAACCACTGCCCCTTAACAATCAATGGCAGTACCATCGCCAAAACACCCACCAGCAATACATTGGGTAGTCACCATTGACAGGAAATTTAACTGGACCAACCACATAAATACTGTAGCTACAAGTGCAGGTCAGAGGCTGGGTAATCTGTGGCGAGTGACTCACCTTGTGACTCCCCAAATCTTTCCACCATCTACAAGGCACAAGTCAGGAGTGTGATGGAATATTCTCCATTTGCCTGGATGAGTTTGGCTCCAATACTCAAGAAACTTGACACCATCCAGGACAAAGCAGCCCACTTGATTGGCACCCCATCTACCACCTTAATCATTCACTCCCTCCATCACCGGCGCACCGTGGCTGAAGTTTGTACCATCAACAAGATGCACTGCAGCAATTCGCCAAGGCTTCTTCAACATTACCTCTAAAACCCGCGACCTCTACCTATTAGAAGAACAAGGGCAGCAAGCATATGGGAACTCCATCACCTCCAAGTTCCACTCCAAGTCACACATCATCCTGACTTGGAAATAAGTCACTGTTCCTTCATAGTCATTGGGTCAAAATTTTGGAACCCCCTCCCTAAAAGCATTGTGGGAGTACCTTCACCACGTGGACTGCAGTGGTTCACGAAGGCAGCTCACCACCACCTTCTCAAGGGCAATTAGGGATGGGCAATAAATGCTGGCCTGGCATTTATTGCCCATCTCATGAATGAATAAAAAAAAGAAATTAGCACGATTTCTAGTGATAGCATGTAGCAGTATTTACAAAACTGATTATAGTTTTGTCTAGTTCAGTTGGATATACCCGACTTGCTAATTTTGCAAATCAACAACATAAATGACACAAGCAGGAAGACACTTGGCGGTGGGGGGGGGGGGGGGGGGGGGGGGTGGCGGGGGCGGGGGGAAATTTTGGTGTGCCAACGGAATTGCCAAAAACGGCTGCAGTGGTAATGTTGCAAAATTGGCTCTGGAAGTTGTCAATGTGGAGCGCAGCACTAACTTACCATGCAACACCCTCCTGGTGGCGTTAATGGAGGCTTCCGACCTGAGGTTCCCATCCATAGTCGGCACTGCTGCTTCTTACAGCCCCTTTGAGCAAGGCTGTGGAGTTTGCAAGGCATTTTAGACAATTAAAGAGGCTATGAATTTAAGGAGCAATGCATTCAAATCTAAGAAAAATTAAAATTAAGTGAAAAATTGCATTTTCAGCTCTTACTGTCTTTCAAAATAAACATACACATTAAAAATAATACCCAAATGGCAGTCTTCAGCTCTTAAAGCTGAATTGTCTTCCACACCTAAAACAAATGGTAAAAGTGCTTCAGCACAAACACAAATGGCTCAGCAAGCCAGGGAATGGGAACCCAGAGTTTTGTACACAGCACTCCAGCTTGTATAGGGGTCAACACTGTAAGAGAAGTCCTCTACCCACAGGAGATTGTGAAAGGGAAATCATGCTTGCAAATCTTCTGGAATTTTTTGAGGATATTTCCAGTAGAGTGGACAAGGGAGAACCAGTTGATGTGGTGTATTTGGACTTTCAGAAGGCTTTCGACAAGGTCCCACACAAGAGATTAATGTGCAAAGTTAAAGCACATGGGATTGAGGGTCGTGTGCTGACGTGGATTGAGAACTGGTTGGCAGACAGGAAGCAAAGAGTAGGAGTAAATGGGTACTTTTCAGAATGGCAGGCAGTGACTAGTGGGGTACCACAAGGTTCTGTGCTGGGGCCCCAGCTGTTTACATTGTACATTAATGATTTAGACGAGGGGATTAAATGTAATATCTCCAAATTTGCGGATGACACTAAGTTGGGTGGCAGTGTGAGCTGCGAGGAGGATGCTATGAGGCTGCAAAGTGACTTGGATAGGTTAGGTGAGTGGGCAAATGCATGGCAGATGAAGTATAATGTGGATAAATGTGAGGTTATCCACTTTGGTGGTAAAAACAGAGAGACAGACTATTATCTGAATGGTGACAGATTAGGAAAAGGGGCAGTGCAACGGGACCTGGGTGTCATGGTACATCAGTCATTGAAGGTTGGCATGCAGGTACAGCAGGCGGTTAAGAAAGCAAATGGTATGTTGGCCTTCATAGCGAGTGGATTTGAGTACAGGGGCAGGGAGGTGTTACTACAGTTGTACAGGGCCTTGGTAAGGCCACACCTGGAGTATTGTGTACAGTTTTAGTCTCCTAACTTGAGGAAGGACATTCTTGCTATTGAGGGAGTGCAGCGAAGGTTCACCAGACTGATTCCCGGGATGGTGGGACTGACATATCAAGAAAGACTGGATCAACTGGGCTTGTATTCACTGGAGTTCAGAAGAATGAGAGGAGATCTCATAGAAACGTTTAAAATTCTGACGGGTTTAGACAGGTTAGATGCAGGAAGAATGTTCCCAATGTTGGGGAAGCCCAGAACCAGGGGTCACAGTCTAAGGATAAGGGGTAAGCCATTTTGCACCGAGATGAGGAGAAACTTCTTCACCCAGAGAGTGGTGAACCTGTGGAATTCTCTACCACAGAAAGTTGTTGAGGCCAATTCACTAAATATATTCAAAAAGGAGTTAGATGTAGTCCTTACTACTAGGGGGATCAAGGGGTGTGGCGAGAAAGCAGGAATGGAGTACTGAAGTTGCATGTTCAGCCATGAACTCATTGAATGGCGGTGCAGGCTTGAAGGGCCGAATGGCCTACTCCTGCACCTATTTTCTATGTTTTCTATGTTTTCTATGAGATCCTCCAGAAAAAATGATGTGGGACCACATCACCGAGACCATCACTGCAAAATGTCACCCCCACCACCTAGCTCTAGTGTCCATAGAAGCTTCATGACCTCAGACCATTGGTCAAGGTCAGTGAATGCATCTTCAAAAACCATCTCCTACCAACTGCATCACCAGCCTTACACACTGCTCAATGCACGACTCCCCCCACCCCCCGCCTCATCCACCCGCACCAGTCACCTACCAAGAATCTGTATCAATCACGAGGCACATATCCCATTCCTAGCCTCACCTCATCCCCTTGGAGGAGATGGCACAGGCTATTCTTGGCAGGAGCAATCTTGAGCCCTTGTCCAGTGGTGGGATGAATGGATACAAGATGCTGGTAGACTACTATGTTATCCTCCTTCTCTCATGCACCTCTTGCTTTCCCACCCTCCCCTCACCACAACTGCACCCTTGTTCCTTTCTCATTTCACACACCCCAAAAATGCAGCCTGCCCAGCCATGGGTGACCAAGAGTTGGGAGAGGGGAGTGAAGAAGATTGATTTGACACTCCCAGCCACCAGCTCCTCAAAGTCAACCAACAAGGTAATTTGCAGTGTCCCCCACTAGAAATAAGCAGTCTTCCACCAGCCATGCTGCAGCCACTGCGGTAGCACTGCATGATATTAGTAAGACAGGCAATGGCACACACAAGACAGTCACTAAGAGAATGCATAACAGTGATGAGTTGATTTCTTGATGTCATATTGAATGGATAGATATATAAAGCTGAATTGGGAAGTTTACTTTGTGGTGGCTTTTATTTCAGCATCATGGTCAAGAGGGCACTGTGATGGTCAGTAACAGAGGGAAGGTAAGGTGTGGGATTAATGTTGAAAGGGGAATTGGGTTTGTTGTAGCTGGTACTGCAGGTGGATGATTCCATCCCGGATATCTCAGCCACAAAGGGGCTGTCTGGGTGCATCCTTCTGTCTGCTTCTTCCTCTTCTGTGTCTTCCTCTTCCCTCTGTGAGTGGATGCTGTAAATCTGAAAGGCCAATATAAAATGCTGGAAATACTCAGCAGCTCGGGCAGCATCTTGACATGAAACATGAACTATGTTTCTCTCTCCACAGGTGTTGCCTGACCTGTTGAATATTTGCTGTCTTCTTAGAGGTCTTCCTTTACCATCCAAGGCCTTGCAAGCATCCAGCAGCACTCCCTACACACTTAAAAAACGCTTAACATCTATTGCAGCAAGTCATGACTTCAATCAAATAAAAAAAGTCGCCGTATTATAGGAAGGACGTGATTGCACTAGAGAGGGTGCAGAGAAGATTTACTAGGATGCTGCCTGAAATGGAGAATCTTAGTTTGGATAGGCTGGGTTTGTTCTCATTGGAACAGAGGAGATTGAGAGGAGACTTCATCGAGGTGTACAAAATATTGAGGGGCCTAGACATAATGGATAGTAAGAGTCTATTTCCATTGGTGGAGGGGTCTATTACGAGAGGGCATAGTTTTAAGGTGGTTGGTGGAAGGTTTAGAGGGGATTTGAGGGGGGGCTTCTTTACACAGAGGGTTGTGGGGATCTGGAACTCACTGCCTGGAAGAGTGGTGAGAAACCCTCACCACTTTTAAGAGATGGTTGGATGGGCACTTAAATTAACGCAATAGTAAGAAAGGACATTAGCTTCGATGATGTAAAATCTGGATGGGTGGAGCTGCGGAATATCAAAGGGCAGAAAACGCTCATGGAAGTTATGTACAGACCACCAAACAGTACTAGTGAGGTTGGGGACAGCATCAAACAAGAAATTAGGGATGCATGCAATAAAGGTACAGCAGTTATCGTGGGTGACTTTAATCTACATTTAGATTGGGCTAACCAAACTGGTATCAATACGGTGGAGGAGGATTTCCTGGAGTGTATTAGGGATGGTTTTCTCGACCAATATGTCGAGGAACCAACTAGAGGACTGGCCATCATAGACTGGGTGATGTGTAATGAGCAAGGACTAATTAGCAATCTTGTTGTGTGAGGCCCCTTGGGGAAGAGTGACCATAATATGGTAGAATTCTTTATTAAGATGGAGAGTGACACAGTTAATTTAGAGACGAGGGTCTTTTCTTAAGGAAAGATAACTTCGATGGTATGAGAGGTGAATTGGCTAGAATAGACTGGCAAATGATACTTAAAGGGTTGACGGTGGATAGGCGATGGCAAACATTTACAGATCACATGGATGAACTTCAACAAGTGTACATCCCTGTCTGGAGTAAAAATAAAACGGGGAAGGTGGCTCAACCGTGGCTAACAAGGGAAATTAAGGATAGTGTTAAATCCAAGGAAGAGTAATATAAATTAGCCAGAAAGAGCAGCAAACCTGAGGACTGGGAGAAATTTAGAATTTAGCAGAGGAGGACAAAGAGTTTAATTAGGAGGGGGAAAATAGAGTACGAGAGGAAGCTTGCTAGGAACATAAAAACTTACTGCAAAAGCTTCTATAGATATGCAAAGAGAAAAAGATTAGTGAAGACAAATGTAGGTCCGTTGCAGTCAGATTCAGGTGAATTTATAATGGGGAACAAAGAAATGGCAGACCAATTGAACAAATACTTTGGTTCTGTCTTCACGAAGGAAGACACAAATAAACTTCTGGAAATACTAGGGGACTGAGGATCTAGTGGGAAGGAGGAACTGAAGGAAATCCTTATTAGGCGGGAAATTGTGCAAGAGAAATTGATGTGATTGAAGGCCGATAAATCCCCAGGGTCTGATAGTCTGCATCCCAGAGTACTTAAGGAAGTGGCCCGAGAGATAGCGATCATTTTCCAACAGTCTATCGACTCTGGATCAGTTCCTATGGACTGGAGGGTAGCTAATGTAACACCACTTTTTAAAAAAGGAGGGAGAGAGAAAACGGGTAATTATAGACTGGTTAGTCTGACATCAGTAGTGGGGAAAATGTTGGAATCAATTATTAAAGATGAAATAACAGCGCATTTGGAAAGCAGTGACAGAATCTGTCCAAGTAAGCATGGATTTATGAATGGGAAATCATGCTTGACAAATCTTCTAGGATTTTTTGAGGATGTAACTAGTAGAGTGGACAAGGGAGAACCACTGGATGTAGTGTATTTGGACTTTCAAAAGGCTTTTGACAAGGTCCCACACAAGAGATTGGTGTGCAAAATTAAAGCACATGGTATTGGGGGTAATGTACTGACGTGGATAGAGAACTGGTTGGCAGACAGGAAACAGAGAGTCGGGATAAATGGGTCCTTTTCAGAATGGCAGGCAGTGACTAATGGGGTGCCGCAGGGTTCAGTGCTGGGACCCCAACTATTTACAATATACATTCATGATTTAGATGAAGGAATTGAGTTTAATATCTCCAAGTTTGCAGATGACACTAAGCTGGGTGGCGGTGTGAGCTGTGAGGAGGATGCTAAGAGGCTTCAGGGTGACTTGGACAGGTTAGGTGAGTGGGCAAATGCATAGCAGATGCAGTATAATGTGGATAAATGTGAGGTTATCCACTTTGGGGGCAAAAACACGAAGGCAGAATATTATCTGAATGGCGGCAAATTAGGAAAAGGGTAGGTGCAATGAGACCTGGGTGTCATGGTGCATCAGTTATTGAAAGTTGGCATGCAGGTACAGCAGGCGGTGAAGAAGGCAAATGGTATGTTGGCCTTCGTAGCTAGGGGATTTGAGTATAAGAGCAGTTTAGTGGGAATAGGGTCAAGGGAGCAGGAAGTGGGTCTCATGGTCAAGATGAGCGTGGAGAGGTCAAGAGGGGAGATCAGAGAGAAACTGGAGAAAGATGCGAGTTCAGGGCTAAGGCAGCGGGGAACCTTCGAGGAAGTTTGGCCCCGTGGGCTGGGGGAAGGAAGAGAAGTGGCAGAGGCAGCTGATCAGATGGTCTCAATCTTTGAGACAAAGAAGTCCATGAACTCCTCACACTTGTTATTGGCAGTGAGTGTGGTGGAGACAGGGGAGATGGATTTAAGAAGACGGTTAGCAGTAGAGAATAGTAGTCGGGGGTTATCGTTGCATTCCAGAATTATCCTGGAATAGTGAGCAGTTTTGGCAGACAAGAGTAGGACCTGATAATACTTTATGTGATCCAGCCAGATCTGTCGATGAATGGCTAAACCGGTTGTCCGCCGTATCCGTTCAAGTCTGCGCCCCTTGGACTTGACGGAGTGAAGATGGGGGCCGTACCAGGGGGAACGGTCAGGGTGAGAGAGAGTAATGGTTTTAATAGGAACTAAGGCATCAAAGGTAGTGGTTGAGCTGATCGGTGGCTGCAGAAATGTCGTGGTGAATGGAGGGCTCAAGGCTGGACAGTTCGGATTTCATAAGTGCAGTTGTAAGAGAGTTTGGAGAGAGTGTTTCCCAGAGGCAGACACAGAAGGCAGTAGGGTTGGGTGGGGGAAGTGGGATGTGAGTGGAGAGCGATACAAGGAAGTGGTCAGAGATGGCCATATCTGCAATTGACATGTGGGAATAACGAGGCCACGAGAGATGTCAAGGTCAAGGAGGTGGCCGTGTATATCGGTTGGTGAGTTGATATGGAGGAAGAGATTAAGGGAGGATAGGAGGGTAGTGAACTCAGAGGAGAAAGAGCATGAAGAATCGAAAGTCACTCGGTGCAGAGGCTGAGGGAGGGGAGCAGTGAAGATATCTCGGTAATAAAACTTTTATGGTACTTGGGTGGGCGTTGGAGAATGAGAATTTTAAATGAGAGGTGAAAGGGGTGGAATAAGGTGAGATGTTCAAAGGAGAAGTGCCGGAGGAGTAGGGGGACGGACCAAGGTGTGATTTGGTGATGAGAACCACATCGCCACCATGGCGGTCTGGGTGGGGCAAGTGGTGGAAGATATAACCAGGCGGGGAGGCTTTATTGAAGGGTAAGGTGTCATCGCCCCTCAGCCAAGTTTTGGTCAGGGCCATGATGTCGATGCAATCATCCACAATAAGTTCATGGATGGCAAGGGCCTTGTTTGCAAGCAAATGGACATTTTGCAAGGAGATGCGGAGAGGATCGGTGATGGCTGATCCACTGCCAACATCCACAGGGTCAGCACTTGGAAAGTGATTTGGATGGGGAGATTGGTAAGTTTAGCCCCCGCGGGCAAGCTGGGCGACAGGATCGGTGAGAGAGTAGAATGGGACAGTTGGCGTTGATATTTGTGATGAGATAGTGATGAGTGCCACGGTGGGCCCTTCGGAGGATGCCAAGAGAGGCACAGAGGGAGGCTGTTGGCTTATTTAAGAGGGAGTGGAGCCTAGGACTGCGGCAGCAGAGTAGCAAGGTCGAAGATTAATGAAGGGTTGGGGTAGGAATTTGGGAGGACAGAGTACAGAGTATCCAAGAGAGGAGAGATGAAAGACGGCATGATGAGAGGAGATACCGGTCAGGGAGGAACAAAGAGAAAAGAAAAAGGGGGAGAAAGAGTGGAAATAGATGTGAATGGCTCGGGTCTGGAGCGGCAGCCAAAATGTGCATGCAAATGGACACAGGGAAAAATTCATATAGTTACATAGGCCTGGTTGCGTAGCAATTCTCGGGATGCATATTTCCTGGTAGTAACAGGGAATAGGTTGATGACCTTGAAAGGGCACAATCAACTTTTGATGTTAACAAAATCTATTCAGAATTTGCTGTAATTTGAAGAGTGAAATAATAAAAACATTCTTCTGGGAAACTGGAACACTCACGACAACAGTGTTAATTATTAACCCTTAAGTATTTGCACAAATAGAATTAAGAACCCATCTTTGATTATTTTTAGTTTTTCCGCATACATTTCTGGTTGAATTATCACAATAGGGCTCCTTTTAATTGCATGTAATAAACCTCTGCTTTATCCATTTCAGTATTTTTTTTAACCAAATGGATCAAATTGCAGGAAATAACCTGCAAGCTGCTCAATGAATTTATCCAGTGAATAGTTAACTTTACAGACTAGGGAGAAGCCAGGTGTGATCCCTGGTCTGTGCAAAGCATCTAATTTTAGCCATGGCAACAGTTGGAGTGCTACAATTTGCATCAACAATCCTGGGTTAGGGTGGCTAAACCCTTAATACTTCCTCTCTCACTATATTTATTTCATCCAGAATATCACACTCCTCCTCGATAGCAGTATCTGCATTACCCCTTTCCTTTGTGAAAACAGATGTAAAGTATTCGTTAAGAACCCGACCAACATCTTCTGCCTCCACATAAAGATTACCCTCATGGTCTCTAATAGGCCCTACCCTTTCTTTAGTTACCCTCTTACTCTTAATATATTTATAGAATATCTTAGGGTTTTTCTTAATTTTACTGGCCAAGAATTTCTTGTGCTCTCTCTTAGCATTCCTAATTTTAATTTTGCCTCTTAACTTTCTATATTCCTCAAAAGATTCTAAAGTTTTTAGTCATTGGTATCTGACATAAGCGTCCCGAGACATCCAGGGGGCTCCAGAATTATTTTTCCCAGTCTTTGTCTTTATGGGCACATGTTTGGCCTGATCCTTTCGGATCTCCTCCTTGAATGCCTCCCACTGTTCCTAATATGTCCTTACTATACAGTACAAATGCACACGAGGCCCATACTAGAGAGAAGGTCACTTTGTGACCAGCAATCTTTATTAGCCAGCACTGAAGTGGAGAAGATGGGTGGAGCTCCCCCTTTTAAAGCTGAAAGTCCAGGTTACGAGTGTCTCCCACAAGTTCACCACCTAGTGGTCAGTGTTCTCAAGGTGTACAACTTAGGTCAGTTTATACATGGATTACAATGACAGTTGAATACATGACATCACCTACCCACCAAAGTCTTATTGGAATCATAGGTTAAGTCTCTCTGGTGGTTTACGCTCCCTTGTAGAGCGCCTGAGTTGGGGCTCCGGTTGTTGGGCGCTGGCCTGAGTGTCTGCTGTTTGTGGTGCCTCAAGCCTGTCCGGATTGCCCACATTGACTGGACTCTCCTCCACTTGGTTCCGGTGTTCGGTCACCTGTGGTGGAGTGAACTCCACATCGTGTTCTTCCTCTGCTTCTTCTATGGAGTTGCTGAACCTCCTTTTTGTTTGCAGCAGATTTGTTCATTGGTAAGTTTAACTACCAGAATCCTATTCCCCTCTTTGGCAATCACAGTGCCTGCGAGCCATTTGGGCCCTGCAGCGTAGTTGAGGACAAAGACAGGGTCATTGACATCAATACATAGAAACATAGAAAATAGCTGCAGGAGTAGGCCATTCGGCCCTTCGAGCCTGCACCGCCATTCAATGAGTTCATGGCTGAACATGCAACCTCAGTACCCCATTCATAAGTGGCTAACGTGAGTGCCCACCTCTGTATGCGGGCCGACGCATTTGCACTTTTGGCCTTGTTGTTGGCCAAAAGGGCCCTTAGAGGTTTGTAATCTGTCTCCAGCTCAAATTTCCTGCCAAACAGGTACTGGTGCATTTTTTTTACTGCATATACACATGCAAGCGCTTACTTTTCTACCATCCTGTAGCCCCTTTCTGCCTGGGACAGACTTCTGGAGTCATAAGCTACTGGCTGTAACTGACCCTTGGCATTAACATGCTGCACCACACACCCTACCCCATAGGACGGCGCATCGCACGTTAAAACAAGTTTCTTACATGGGTCATAGAGCGTTAACAGATTGTTGGAGCATAACAAATTGCGTGCTCTATCAAAAGCCCTTAGCTGGCTGTCCCCCCGGACCCATTTGCGACCTTTGCATAGGAGCACGTGTAGCGGCTCTAACAGCGTGCTTAAATTTGGGAAGAAAGTTACCAAAATAGTTCAGGAGCCCCAGGAACGAACGAAGCTCCGTCGTGTTACGGGTCTGGGTGCTCTCTGGATCGCTTCTGTTTTGGACGCAGTAGGTCTGATCCCGTCTCCTGCTACCCTCATCCCCAGGAATTCTACCTCTGGAGCTAGGAAGACGCACTTCACTTTCAGTCGCAGACCTACCCGGTCCAGTCTGCGTAGCACCTCCTCCAGGTTGTGGAGGTATTCTTCAGTATCGCAACCCGTGACAAGGATTTCGTCTTGAAAAACCACCGTCCTTGGAATCGACTTGAGGAGACTTTCCATGTTTCATTGAAAGATCGCGGCGGCCGAGCGAATCCCGAACGGACATCTGTTATACTCAAACAACCCCTTGTGTGTCGTGATGGTGGTCAGCTTCTTCGACTCACTCGCCAGCTCCTGGGTCATGTAAGATGAGGTCAGGTCCAATTTTGAAAAATGATTGCCACCAGATAGCATTGCAAAGAGGTTCTCCGCTCTCGGTAGCGGGTAGTGGTCTTGGAGTGACACCCAATTGATGGTGGCCTTATAATCACCACATATCGTGACCGACCCATCCGCCTTGAGCACCAGCACAATCGGGCTCGCCCAGTCACTGAATTCGACTGGCGAGATGATGCCTTCCCTCAGCAGGCGATCCAATTCGCCTTCTATCTTTTCCCGCATCTTGTGGTGCACTCGCCTGGCGCTCGGGTTTATGTGAAGCACTACCTTGGTCCCCATGAAAGTGCCAATGCCGGGTTGAAATAGTGAGTCAAATTTGTCCAGGACCTGTGAGCATGATATTCACTCCACAGAAGGAATTGCATTGACATCACCCCATTTCCAGTTCATGACAACAAGCCAACTCCTCCCCAGC
This sequence comes from Pristiophorus japonicus, assembly GCF_044704955.1. Lineage (NCBI taxonomy): Eukaryota > Metazoa > Chordata > Chondrichthyes > Pristiophoridae > Pristiophorus > Pristiophorus japonicus. The sequence continues at coordinate 228,628,553 of NC_091981.1, forward strand.
AGTGCGGGACCATCCCCCGGGACAATCCAGAGTGGCAACTTGTTCTCCGAATCTTTGTGGGTCACAACTCCCGTGGCGCTGCCTAGCACCGGAATGATCTCCTTTGTATATGTCCGTAGCTGTGCGTCAATCGCCAATAATTTTGGTCTCCTGGCTTTGGACGCCCACAACTTGTCAAACTGTTTGATACTCATCAGGGACTGGCTGGCCCCCGTGTCTAGCTCCATTGATACTAGGATGCCATTGAGGAGCACTTTCATCATTATCGGTGGCGTCCTGATGTATGAACTGTATATGTGCTCCACATGAACTCGCTGAACTTCAGCTTCCAGCGATTTCCCCCAGTGTCCATTTGGCCTCGTAGAGTTAAATCGGGCCCGTCCTCCTCGCACATCAACCTGGCTGCAGGCTTCCTGCACATACACGCCAAGTGACCGCTGACGTTACAGTTTCTGCAGGTATATTGCTGATACTTGCAAGCTCTGGCTCTGTGTTTGCCTCCACACCTCCAACATGAGCCATTGTTGGAAACAAAAGGTGCATTACCAGTCGATCATCTCGGACTGTCTCTGTAACTGTCCTTAACCGCACCATTGACAGGTGTTGATGGCCCCATTACTGGCCGCATTGTCCCTTGCGATGGCATGAATCGCCGTTCAGCTAGCCATTGTCTCTGTTGCATTCCCCCTTTGGGTTCGACTACATGCTCGGGCATGTCCGATTGCCCCTGTCTGCCTGCAGAACTGTGTGCTGTGCTAACAATGTTGACTCCCTGTCCATTTGCTGCATTTAAACCAAGATTTTTGTCAAACATCATTCTGGTCTCTTCCTCCCCTGAGATAAATGTCTGGGCCATCAAAGCCACCGTTTCCAGGGTCACGTCTTTGGTCTCAATCAGTTTCCTGAAAACCCCAGCATGCCCGATGCCCCCAATAAAAAAGTCTTGCAACATCTCTGCTCTGCATACATCTGGGAACTTACATAGGCTCGCCAGTCGCCGGAGGTCTGCCACGAAGTCTGAAAGCTTTGACCTTCTCGCCGTCGGTGAGTGTAAAACCAGTGTCTCGCCATGTGCATGCTGCTCGCCGGTTTAAAGTGTTCCCCGATCAACTTACTGAGCTCTTCAAAAGTCTTGTCCGCCGGCTTCTCTGGCGCTAGAAGGTCCTTCATCAGGGAGTACATCCTGGATCCACAAACCGTCAGGAGATGAGCCCTGCGTTTGTCGGCCGAATCCTGTCCCAGCCATTCCTTAGTGACGAAACTTTGCTGAAGTCTCTCAATAAAATCGTCCCAATCACCACCAACACAGTACCTCTCGTCTGTGCTGCTAGTGGCCATGCTCGCGTGGTTTAAATCCCAGTTTCTCGTCACCAATAATATGTCCTTACTTTACAGTACAAATGCACACGAGGCCCATACTAGAGAGAAGGTCACTCTGTGACCAGCAACCTTTATTAGCCAGCACTGAAGTGGAGAAGATGGGTGGAGCTTCCCCTTTTATACCTGAGAGTCCAGGTTAGAAGTGTCTGCCACAAGTTCACCGACTAGTGGTCAGTGTTCTCATGGTGTACAACTTAGGTCAGTTTATACATGGATTACAATGACAGTTGAATACATGACAGTTCCTACACTGATTTACCCACAAGTGGCTGTTTCCAGTCCACTATGGCCAAATCACTACTTTACTTAGCAAAATTAGCTTCTCCCCACTTCGGAACTTTTATTTCAGGCCTATTCTTGTCCTTATCCATAACAAACTTGAATCTGACTGAATTATGGTCACTGGCACCCAAGTGCTCCCTCACTAATACCCCTTCAACCTGCCCAGCTTCATTCCCAAAATTAAATCTAAGACCGCCCCCTCTCATGTTGGGCTTGCTACATACTGACTAAAAAAGTTCTCTTGAATGCATTTCAAGAATTCTGCACTCTCCATAACCTTCACACGAAATTTGCCCCAGTCAATATTTGGATAGTTAAAATCCCCAATTATTATTGCCCTATAGTTTTTAGACATCACAGCAATTTGCCTACATATTTGCTCCTCGATCTCCCGCCCACTATTTGGGGGTCTATAATACACGCCCAGCAGTGCGATCGCCCCTTTTTTTATTTTTGAATTCGATCCATATGGCCTCATTTGATGATCCCTCTGACATATCATCCCTCTTCACTGCTGCAATAGTTTCTTTAATCAGTACTGCACATCCCCCCCTGCCTTTTTACCCCCTCTCTATCTTGTCTAAAAATCCTGTAACCAGGAATATTGATCTGCCAAACCTGCCCCTCTTTCAGCCATGTTTCTGTAATGGCTATAATGTCATACTCCCAAGATCTGGTTGGAATGTTGAAAATACAAATTTCACTTAATTTTTTTAAAATTAGTAAATATCTATCAATACGTATGACAGTGTGTAAAATAAAGCAGGTTGCACAAATTTTTTAAGTAAAAAAAAATAAGATTTTCAATGGAAATAAACGTCGAGAGATGTAAAGCGGGCTGTCGATTCGATATCATCCGTTTTACACTGTCCCGCAATCAAAATTACCGCTAATATTGTCTGCCTCATGCCGGAGGAAGCGTGACTGCTTGTTTTTACACGTCGGAGCTGGTCTTGGGTTGTCAGCTTTTGGTGGGGGGGGGGACTGTGTCAGCTATTTTGAAGCCGTTGCTCATGTTTTGATAGTTCGCCGTGTTGACGTGTATTTAAAAGATAGCTGTTTGTTCTAGAATGGGGTTGCAATTCGAGCACTCTTTTGGCATCACATGTCAATCTCAGCCGGTTGGCCGTTGTGTGGGGGGCACAGGCAGGTGGAACACTTTGACCGCCGCTTCAGCTGCTGCGATGCGTCGCGCCATTACGTTGACCGATCGCCGGGACATGGAAAAAGAAAAGCGGAGGGCGATGACAATAAAGTGAAATGCAGTCGAGCATTTTTGCGTGCATGTCTGTTTAACGAGATTAAATTAATGCGATGTTTCCCCGCTGTTTAGTTGAATAGTTTATAGTTTATCACGAGCGCCCCTTCCCCCGTCCCGCACTCTCCTCAGGCAATGCACAAGGCGCCCTGATTTCCCAACATGCTGTGTTTCCATGTCAGACACACTGGATCTCGGCAGCCCGACACACCGAGGACGGGAGGTGTGGAGTCAATGCTGACGGGCGAGAGGACGCGGCCCGGCGCTGGCAGGCTGCAGTGAAGCTGCCCGCCCGCCCGCTCATTCCCTCCCGACGGACACGGGGCGAGTCCCGGCAGCCAAGTGAGGAGTACAGAAAGAAGCACACCCCGGGCTGAAGGGCCACTGACACGGGGCGAGTCCGGCTGCAACAAGGCACACGTACGCACCCGCAAAAAAAAATACACGTTTCGGAGATGCCTCTCTTTGCCGCCAATCCGTTCGATCAAGATGTTGGTGAGTTTGGTGTGGGGGAAATGTGATCCACCGAATGATGGCCTATGGGCTAGATGTGTACGAATGGCTGCTTTGAAGTCGACGATAGAGGTGTGCGATGTCCTCCAGGCTTTTGATGAAGGGCTCGGGCAGCGTTAATACTGGTAGATTTGGGCCTTTTGTTTGCAAAAGGTCAGAGTTAGGGATCATATTGTTGCAGTCCACATGGATATTTGTCAAACGCTTTTTCCTCATAAAATTACTCAGCGTCAGCAGTCATAAATCATTTGTGAGGGCAAAGGACACTCATCTGAGATGAAATGTTTTGATATCAAATCCAGTGATTCAAATAGAATATGGAACTTTTTGCTTTAATACATTATCGATTTAAAACCTCGGTTAAATTAAAGCCGACTGCCCTGTTACCGTAAATGCCCGATTGAAATATTTGTCTTAAAATCACAGCATATCTCAGGTTCCTTGTTGTAGGAGGGTGTAAACAATGCAGAGGCGAATGTTTTGTTCAGATAAATCCTTAGTTGGTTCATTGTGAAATGAACATGGAACATTTGCAAATGATACTTTAATATTGATTGGGGTATGTTAAATAATACTTTAAATGAATTCGTAAGGAGTTTATGAAAAACGACAGCTTGCCCGGCGCCCACCACCTTAGTTTTGCCAATAATTAACAAGACAAATTTGTTAATTATTATTTCCCGTGCCCTCAGTTTTTGGGAACGATGTCCCTCTCTCCCGATTGTACACTTCAAACAAATGGCTTCGATTGGCTAATTGAAACCACCAATGGTGCTTATTAACCGTTGCCTCATCCACCTTGAACTCGGCTGAAATATATTTCTACACTGCGTGTGAATAAAAAAAATCACTTGCCATTGATGTACGTTTTATTTTTAACTGACAGTTGTCGTAAAAGCATATCCAATATATTTAGTGTTACAGAATTCTTCCTGGGCAGTCCCTCGGTGTTGAGGATGACTTGCTTCCACACTAATATAAGTTCTCAGGTGACTGATGAATACAATGCTGGACCTACAGTCTCTGAATCTCTGTCACAGATGGGGCAGACGGTGGTTGGAGGGACTGGGGGGTGGGATGCTTGGGTTGTAGTGTGCTCCTTCCGCTGTTTGCGCTTGACTTCCTCGTGCTCCCAGGGAAGAGACTCGAGATGTTTGGCGCCTTCCTCGTTGAGCGGTCTTGGGCTAGAGATTCCCAAGTGTCGGTGGGGATGTTGCACTTTTTCAAGGAGGCTTTGAGTGTATCCTTGAAGCGTTACATCAACCCACCTGGGGCTCGCTTGCCTTGTCGGAGCTCTGAGTAGAGCGCTTGTTCTGGGACTCTAGTATTGGACATGCGGACGATTTCACCTGTCCATCGGAGCTGATCGAGCGTGGTCAATGCTTCGATGCTGGGGATGTTGGCCTGAGCGAGAAAACTGACAGTGCGCCTATCCTGCCAGTGGATTTGCAGGATCGTGCAGAGGCAGCGTTGATGGTACTTCTCCAGTGCTTTGAGGTGCCTGCTGTATATCTCTGAAGCATATAGGAGGACGGGTATCGCTACTGTTCTGTAGATCATGATCTTGGTGCTGAATTTGAGATTCTGGTCTTCAAACACTCTCCTTCCTCAGGTGACTGAAGGCTGCACTGGGACACTGAAGGCGGTGTTGGTCTTTGTCATCGACGTCTGCCCTTGTTGACAGTAGGCTCCCGAGGTATGGAAAATGGTCCACGTTGTCCAATGCCTCGTTATGGATCTTGAAAATGGGGGGCAGTGCTGTGTGGCGGGGACAGTTTGGTTGATAAACTTTATCTTACGGATGTTTAGTGTAAGGCCCATACTCTCGTACACTTCGGTGTTGACGATGGTTTGGCGTTCGACCTCCTGAGTGTGCGCAAACGCAAGTAGTGTCTGCATACTGTAATTCAATGACAGAGGATGGGACGACCTTGGATTTGGACTGGAGGTGACAGTGGTTGAACAGTTTCCCGTTTGTTCTGTAGATTAGCTCCACTCCAGCGGGGAGCTTATTGAGAGTGAGATGGAGCATTGCAACAAGGAAGATCGAGAAGGGCATTGGTGAGATGACACAGCTGCTTAACCCTGGTCCGCACGTGTATTGCTGCATTCATTACAAAGTTCTACATCATACTTATAAATAGGTAATGGCAAGACAGAGATAAACCTCAGTGAAACAATTGTGCCAAATCATGTAGCAGATTGAATTACATGATTGAGGCAGATAGTTTGTAAGTTGGTAATCTTGCATAAATAAGGACACTTGCACTTTCCCTAAATTTGTGACTAATGAAGAACAACTATTTTCCAGCTTAATCTTTTTATTTCAAGGCAGACGGGGAGAAAACGCATGAAACAGGTATTAACGTGCAGTAAAATAGTTCCAGTTTACAGGAGCAGAAACATGCTGGAAATACTCGGGTTAGTTGACATCTGTGGAGAGAACATATAAATTAATGATTCAAGAATAACCCTTCATCAGAACTGGAAAAACTACAGATGAACAGAACAAAGGGAAGGGGAACAAACGCCTGTGTCAGACTGGACTCTTTACTGCCCTTTTTCTTCATCAATACTGTGCAACATACATTTTCCCTGATCATAAACTCTTTTTCTTTCTTTGGCTCTTATTGTAGTATGTCAGAG